>NC_091152.1:49823578-49867742 GCF_040958095.1 Procambarus clarkii | reverse complement strand
CCCTGCACCAGAGTGTGTTACACACTCCCCTGCACCAGAGTGTGTTACACACACCCCTGCACCAGAGTGTTACACACGCCCCTACACCAGTGTGTGTTACACTCACCCCTGCACCAGAGTGTGTTGCACACTCCCCTGCACCAGAGTGTGTTACACACACCCCTGCACCAGAGTGTGTTGCACACGCCCCTACACCAGTGTGTGTTACACTCACCCCTGCACCAGAGTGTGTTACACTCACCCATACACCAGTGTGTGTTACACACACCCCTGCACCAGAGTGTTACGCACACCCCTGCACCAGAGTGTGTTGCACACACCCCTGCACCAATGTGTTACACACACCCCTGCACCAGAGTGTGTTGCACACACCCCTGCACCAGAGTGTGTTACACACGCCCCTGCACCAGAGTGTGTTGCACACACCCCTACACCAGTGTGTGTTACACTCACCCCTGCACCAGAGTGTGTTACACACACCCCTGCACCACATATGTGTTGCACACGCCCCTGCACCAGAGTGTGTTACACACACCCCTTCACCAGTGTGTGTTGCACACGCCCCTGCACCAGAGTGTATTGCACACACCCCTGCACCAGAGTGTGTTGCACACACCCCTGCACCAGAGTGTGTTGCACACGCCCCTGCACCAGAGTGTGTTGCACACACCCCTGCACCAGAGTGTGTTACACACACCCCTGCACCAGAGTGTTGCACACACGCCCCTGCACCAGAGTGTGTTGCACACGCCCCTGCACCAGAGTGTATTGCACACACCCCTGCACCAGAGTGTGTTGCACACACCCCTGCACCAGATTGTGTGTTGCACACGCCCCTGCACCAGAGTGTGTTGCACACACCCCTGCACCAGAGTGTGTTACACACACCCCTGCACCAGAGTGTTGCACCCACGCCCCTGCACCAGAGTGTGTTGCACACACCCCTGCACCAGAGTGTGTTACACACACCCCTCCACCAGTGTGTGTTACACACACCCCTGCACCAGTGTGTGTTGCACACACCCCTGCACCAGAGTGTGTTGCACACGCCCCTGCACCAGTGTGTGTTGCACACTCCCCTGCACCAGCGTGTGTTACACACACCCCTACACCAGTGTGTGTTGCACACGCCCCTGCACCAGCGTGTGTTACACACACCCCTGCACCAGAGTGTGTTGCACACACCCCTGCACCAGTGTGTGTTGCACACTCCCCTGCACCAGAGTGTGTTACAATCACCCCTGCACCAGAGTGTGTTCAAACGCCCCTGCACCAGTGTGTGTTGCACACTCCCCTGCACCAGCGTGTGTTACACACACCCCTACACCAGTGTGTGTTGCACACACCCCTGCGCCAGAGTGTGTTGCACACGCCCCTGCACCAGAGTGTGTTGCACACACCCCTGCACCAGTGTGTGTTGCACACACCCCTGCACCAGAGTGTGTTGCACGCGCCCCTGCACCAGAGTGTGTTGCACACGCCTCTGCACCAGAGTGTGTTGCAAACGCCCCTGCACCAGAGTGTGTTGCACACGCCCCTGCACCAGAGTGTGTTGCACACACCCCTGCACCAGTGTGTGTTACACACACCCCTGCACCAGAGTGTATTGCACACACCCCTGCACCAGAGTGTGTTGCACACGCCCCTGCACCAGAGTGTGTTACACACACCCCTTCACCAGTGTGTGTTGCACACGCCCCTGCCCCAGAGTGTGTTACACACACCCCTGCACCAGAGTGTGTTGCACATGCCCCTGCACCAGAGTGTGTTGCACAAGCCCCTGCACCAGAGTGTGTTGCACACACCCCTGCACCAGAGTGTGTTACAAACGCCCCTGCACCAGTGTGTGTTGCACACTCCCCTGCACCAGCGTGTGTTACACACACCCCTACACCAGTGTGTGTTGCACACGCCCCTGCACCAGCGTGTGTTACACACACCCCTGCACCAGAGTGTGTTGCACACACCCCTGCACCAATGTGTTACACACACCCCTACACCAGCGTGTGTTACACACTCCCCTGCACCAGTGTGTGTTACATTCACCCCTGCACCAGAGTGTGTTGCATACACCCCTGCACTAGAGTGTTTTGCACACGCCCCTGCACCAGTGTGTGTTGCACACTCCCCTGCACCAGCGTGTGTTACACACACCCCTACACCAGTGTGTGTTGCACACGCCCCTGCACCAGCGTGTGTTACACACACCCCTGCACCAGAGTGTGTTGCACACACCCCTGCACCAGTGTGTGTTGCACACACCCCTGCACCAGTGTGTGTTGCAAACGCCCCTGCACCAGTGTGTGTTGCCCACTCCCCTGCACCAGCGTGTATTACACACACCCCTACACCAGTGTGTGTTGCACACGCCCCTGCACCAGAGTGTGTTGTACACTCCCCTGCATCAGTGTGTGTTACACTCACCCCTGCACCAGAGTGTGTTGCACACACCCCTGCACCAGAGTGTGTTACACACGCCCTTGCACCAGAGTGTGTTGCACACACCCCTACACCAGTGTGTGTTGCACACGCCCCGGCACCAGAGTGTGTTGCACACACCCCTGCACCAGAGGGTGTTGCACACACCCCTGCACCAGAGTGTGTTGCACACGCCCCTGCACCAGAGTGTGTTGCACACACCCCTGCACCAGTGTGTGTTGCACACACCCCTGCACAAGAGTGTGTTACACACTCCCCTGCACCAGAGTGTGTTACACACACCCCTGCACCAGAGTGTGTTACACACTCCCCTGCACCAGTGTGTGTTGCACACACCCCTGCACCAGAGTGTGTTGCAAACACCCCTGCACCAGAGTGTGTTACACACTCCCCTGCACCAGAGTGTGTTACACACACCCCTGCACCAGAGTGTTACACACGCCCCTACACCAGTGTGTGTTACACTCACCCCTGCACCAGAGTGTGTTGCACACTCCCCTGCACCAGAGTGTGTTACACACACCCCTGCACCAGAGTGTGTTGCACACGCCCCTACACCAGTGTGTGTTACACTCACCCCTGCACCAGAGTGTGTTACACACACCCCTGCACCAGAGTGTGTTACACTCACCCCTACACCAGTGTGTGTTACACACACCCCTGCACCAGAGTGTTACGCACACCCCTGCACCAGAGTGTGTTGCACACACCCCTGCACCAATGTGTTACACACACCCCTGCACCAGAGTTTGTTGCACACACCCCTGCACCAGAGTGTGTTACACACGCCCCTGCACCAGAGTGTGTTGCACACACCCCTACACCAGTGTGTGTTACACTCACCCCTGCACCAGAGTGTGTTACACACACCCCTGCACCACATATGTGTTGCACACGCCCCTGCACCAGAGTGTGTTACACACACCCCTTCACCAGTGTGTGTTGCACACGCCCCTGCACCAGAGTGTATTGCACACACCCCTGCACCAGAGTGTGTTGCACACACCCCTGCACCAGAGTGTGTTGCACACGCCCCTGCACCAGAGTGTGTTGCACACACCCCTGCACCAGAGTGTGTTACACACACCCCTGCACCAGAGTGTTGCACACACGCCCCTGCACCAGAGTGTGTTGCACACACCCCTGCACCAGAGTGTGTTACACACACCCCTCCACCAGTGTGTGTTACACACACCCCTGCACCAGTGTGTGTTGCACACACCCCTGCACCAGAGTGTGTTGCACACGCCCCTGCACCAGTGTGTGTTGCACACTCCCCTGCACCAGCGTGTGTTACACACACCCCTACACCAGTGTGTGTTGCACACGCCCCTGCACCAGCGTGTGTTACACACACCCCTGCACCAGAGTGTGTTGCACACACCCCTGCACCAGTGTGTGTTGCACACTCCCCTGCACCAGAGTGTGTTACAATCACCCCTGCACCAGAGTGTGTTCAAACGCCCCTGCACCAGTGTGTGTTGCACACTCCCCTGCACCAGCGTGTGTTACACACACCCCTACACCAGTGTGTGTTGCACACACCCCTGCGCCAGAGTGTGTTGCACACGCCCCTGCACCAGAGTGTGTTGCACACACCCCTGCACCAGTGTGTGTTGCACACACCCCTGCACCAGAGTGTGTTGCACGCGCCCCTGCACCAGAGTGTGTTGCACACGCCTCTGCACCAGAGTGTGTTGCAAACGCCTCTGCACCAGAGTGTGTTGCACACGCCCCTGCACCAGAGTGTGTTGCACACACCCCTGCACCAGTGTGTGTTGCACACACCCCTGCAACAGAGTGTATTGCACACACCCCTGCACCAGAGTGTGTTGCACACGCCCCTGCACCAGAGTGTGTTACACACACCCCTTCACCAGTGTGTGTTGCACACGCCCCTGCACCAGAGTGTGTTACACACACCCCTGCACCAGAGTGTGTTGCACATGCCCCTGCACCAGAATGTGTTGCACACGCCCCTGCACCAGAGTGTGTTGCACACACCCCTGCACCAGAGTGTGTTACACACGCCCCTGCACCAGAGTGTGTTGCACGCACCCCTACAAGAGTGTGTGTTGCACACGCCCCGGCACCAGAGTGTGTTGCACACACCCCTGCACCAGAGTGTGTTGCACACACCCCTGCACCAGAGTGTGTTGCACACGCCCCTGCACCAGAGTGTGTTGCACACACCCCTGCACCAGTGTGTGTTGCACACACCCCTGCACCAGAGTGTGTTACACACTCCCCTGCACCAGAGTGTGTTACACACACCCCTGCACCAGAGTGTGTTACACACTCCCCTGCACCAGTGTGTGTTGCACACACCCCTGCACCAGAGTGTGTTGCACACACCCCTGCACCAGAGTGTGTTACACACTCCCCTGCACCAGAGTGTGTTACACACAACCCTGCACCAGAGTGTTACACAAGCCCCTACACCAGTGTGTGTTACACTCACCCCTGCACCAGAGTGTGTTACACACACCCCTGCACCAGAGTGTGTTACACACTCCCCTGCACCAGAGTGTGTTACACACACCCCTGCACCAGAGTGTTACACACGCCCCTACACCAGTGTGTGTTACACTCACCCCTGCACCAGAGTGTGTTGCACACCCCCCCGCACCAGATTGTGTTGCACACACCCCTGCACCAGAGTGTGTTGCACACGCCGCTGCACCAGTGTGTGTTACACACACCCCTGCACCAGTGTGTGTTGCACACACCCCTGCACCAGAGTGTGTTACACTTACCCCTGCACCAGAGTGTGTTGCACACGCCCCTGCACCAGAGTGTGTTACACACGGTCCTGCACCAGAGTGTGTTGCACACACACCCTACACCAGTGTGTGTTGCACTCGCCCCTGCACCAGAGTGTGTTGCACACACCCCTGCACCAGAGTGTGTTGCACACACCCCTGCACCAGAGTGTGTTGCACACACCCCTGCACCAGAGTGTTGCACACACGCCCCTGCACCAGAGTGTGTTGCACACATCCCTGCTCCAGAGTGTGTTACACACACCCCTGCACCAGAGTGTTGCACACACGCCCCAGCACCAGAGTGTGTTGCACACACCCCTGCACCAGCGTGTGTTACACACACCCCTACACCAGTGTGTGTTGCACACGCCCCTGCACCAGCGTGTGTTACACACACCCCTGCACCAGAGTGTGTTGCACACACCCCTGCACCAGAGTGTGTTGCACACACCCCTGCACCAGAGTGTGTTACAATCACCCCTGCACCAGAGTGTGTTGCAAACGCCCCTGCACCAGTGTGTGTTGCACACTCCCCTGCACCAGCGTGTGTTACACACACCCCTTCACCAGAGTGTGTTGCACACGCCCCTGCACCAGTGTGTGTTGCACACACCCCTGCACCAGAGTGTGTTACACACACCCCTGCACCAGAGTGTGTTGCACACACCCCTGCCCCAGTGTGTGTTACACACGCCCCTGCACCAGAGTGTGTTGCACATGCCCCTGCACCAGAGTGTGTTGCACACGCCCCTGCACCAGAGTGTGTTGCACACACCCCTGCACCAGAGTGTGTTACACACGCCCCTGCACCAGAGTGTGTTGCACACACACCTACACCAGTGTGTGTTGCACACGCCCCTGCACCAGAGTGTGTTGCACACACCCCTGCACCAGAGTGTGTTGCACACACCCCTGCACCAGAGTGTGTTGCACACGCCCCTGCACCAGAGTGTGTTGCACACACCCCTGCACCAGAGTGTGTTACACACACCCCTGCACCAGAGTGTTGCACACACGCCCCTGCACCAGAGTGTGTTGCACACGCCCCTGCACCAGTGTGTGTTGCACACTCCCCTGCACCAGAGTGTGTTACACACACCCCTACACCAGTGTGTGTTACACTCACCCCTGCACCAGAGTGTGTTGCACACACCCCTGCACCAGATTGTGTTGCACACACCCCTGCACCAGAGTGTGTTGCACACGCCGCTGCACCAGAGTGTGTTGCACACGCCGCTGCACCAGTGTGTGTTACACACACCCCTGCACCAGTGTGTGTTGCACACTCCCCTGCACCAGAGTGTGTTACACTTACCCCTGCACCAGAGTGTGTTGCACACACCCCTGCACCAGAGTGTGTTACACACGCCCCTGCACCAGAGTGTGTTGCACACACCCCTACACCAGTGTGTGTTGCACACGCCCCTGCACCAGAGTGTGTTGCACACACCCCTGCACCAGAGTGTGTTGCACACACCCCTGCACCAGAGTGTGTTGCATACACCCCTGCACCAGAGTGTTGCACACACGCCCCTGCACCAGAGTGTGTTGCACACATCCCTGCACCAGAGTGTGTTACACACACCCCTGCACCAGAGTGTTGCACACACGCCCCTGCACCAGAGTGTGTTGCACACACCCCTGCACCAGCGTGTGTTACCCACACCCCTACACCAGTGTGTGTTGCACACGCCCCTGCACCAGCGTGTGTTACACACACCCCTGCACCAGAGTGTGTTGCACACACCCCTGCACCAGAGTGTGTTGCACACACCCCTGCACCAGAGTGTGTTACAATCACCCCTGCACCAGAGTCTGTTGCAAACGCCCCTGCACCAGTGTGTGTTGCACACTCCCCTGCACCAGCGTGTGTTACACACACCCCTTCACCAGTGTGTGTTGCACACGCCCCTGCACCAGAGTGTGTTGCAAACGCCCCTGCACCAGTGTGTGTTGCACACTCCCCTGCACCAGCGTGTGTTACACACACCCCTTCACCAGTGTGTGTTGCACACGCCCCTGCACCAGAGTGTGTTGCACACACCCCTTCACCAGAGTGTGTTGCACACACCCCTGCACCAGTGTGTGTTACACACGCCCCTGCACCAGAGTGTGTTGCACATGCCCCTGCACCAGAGTGTGTTGCACACGCCCCTGCACCAGAGTGTGTTGCACACACCCCTGCACCAGAGTGTGTTACACACGCCCCTGCACCAGAGTGTGTTGCACACACACCTACACCAGTGTGTGTTGCACACGCCCCTGCACCAGAGTGTGTTGCACACACCCCTGCACCAGAGTGTGTTGCACACACCCCTGCACCAGAGTGTGTTGCACACGCCCCTGCACCAGAGTGTGTTGCACACACCCCTGCACCAGAGTGTGTTACACACACCCCTGCACCAGAGTGTTGCACACACGCCCCTGCACCAGAGTGTGTTGCACACACCCCTGCACCAGAGTGTGTTACACACACCCCTCCACCAGTGTGTGTTACACACACCCCTGCACCAGTGTGTGTTGCACACACCCCTGCACCAGAGTGTGTTGCACACGCCCCTGCACCAGTGTGTGTTGCACACTCCCCTGCACCAGCGTGTGTTACACACACCCCTACACCAGTGTGTGTTGCACACGCCCCTGCACCAGCGTGTGTTAAACACACCCCTGCACCAGAGTGTGTTGTACACACCCCTGCACCAGTGTGTGTTGCACACTCCCCTGCACCAGAGTGTGTTACAATCACCCCTGCACCAGAGTGTGTTCAAACGCCCCTGCACCAGTGTGTGTTGCACACTCCCCTGCACCAGCGTGTGTTACACACACCCCTACACCAGTGTGTGTTGCACACACCCCTGCACCAGAGTGTGTTGCACGCGCCCCTGCACCAGAGTGTGTTGCACACGCCTCTGCACCAGAGTGTGTTGCAAACGCCCCTGCACCAGAGTGTGTTGCACACGCCCCTGCACCAGAGTGTGTTGCACACACCCCTGCACCAGTGTGTGTTGCACACACCCCTGCACCAGAGTGTATTGCACACACCCCTGCACCAGAGTGTGTTGCACACGCCCCTGCACCAGAGTGTGTTACACACACCCCTTCACCAGTGTGTGTTGCACACGCCCCTGCACCAGAGTGTGTTACACACACCCCTGCACCAGAGTGTGTTGCACATGCCCCTGCACCAGAATGTGTTGCACACTCCCCTGCACCAGAGTGTGTTGCACACACCCCTGCACCAGAGTGTGTTACACACGCCCCTGCACCAGAGTGTGTTGCACGCACCCCTACAAGAGTGTGTGTTGCACACGCCCCGGCACCAGAGTGTGTTGCACACACCCCTGCACCAGAGTGTGTTGCACACACCCCTGCACCAGAGTGTGTTGCACACGCCCCTGCACCAGAGTGTGTTGCACACACCCCTGCACCAGTGTGTGTTGCACACACCCCTGCACCAGAGTGTGTTACACACTCCCCTGCACCAGAGTGTGTTACACACACCCCTGCACCAGAGTGTGTTACACACTCCCCTGCACCAGTGTGTGTTGCACACACCCCTGCACCAGAGTGTGTTGCACACACCCCTGCACCAGAGTGTGTTACACACTCCCCTGCACCAGAGTGTGTTACACACAACCCTGCACCAGAGTGTTACACACGCCCCTACACCAGTGTGTGTTACACTCACCCCTGCACCAGAGTGTGTTACACACACCCCTGCACCAGAGTGTGTTACACACTCCCCTGCACCAGAGTGTGTTACACACACCCCTGCACCAGAGTGTTACACACGCCCCTACACCAGTGTGTGTTACACTCACCCCTGCACCAGAGTGTGTTGCACACACCCCTGCACCAGATTGTGTTGCACACACCCCTGCACCAGAGTGTGTTGCACACGCCGCTGCACCAGTGTGTGTTACACACACCCCGCACCAGTGTGTGTTGCACACACCCCTGCACCAGAGTGTGTTACACTTACCCCTGCACCAGAGTGTGTTGCACACACCCCTGCACCAGAGTGTGTTACACACGCCCCTGCACCAGAGTGTGTTGCACACACCCCTACACCAGTGTGTGTTGCACACGCCCCTGCACCAGAGTGTGTTGCACACACCCCTGCACCAGAGTGTGTTGCACACACCCCTGCACCAGAGTGTGTTGCACACACCCCTGCACCAGAGTGTTGCACACACGCCCCTGCACCAGAGTGTGTTGCACACATCCCTGCACCAGAGTGTGTTACACACACCCCTGCACCAGAGTGTTGCACACACGCCCCAGCACCAGAGTGTGTTGCACACACCCCTGCACCAGCGTGTGTTACACACACCCCTACACCAGTGTGTGTTGCACACTCCCCTGCACCAGCGTGTGTTACACACACCCCTGCACCAGAGTGTGTTGCACACACCCCTGCACCAGAGTGTGTTGCACACACCCCTGCACCAGAGTGTGTTACAATCACCCCTGCACCAGAGTGTGTTGCAAACGCCCCTGCACCAGTGTGTGTTGCACACTCCCCTGCACCAGCGTGTGTTACACACACCCCTTCACCAGAGTGTGTTGCACACGCCCCTGCACCAGAGTGTGTTGCACACACCCCGTACCAGAGTGTGTTACACACACCCCTGCACCAGAGTGTGTTGCACACACCCCTGCACCAGTGTGTGTTACACACGCCCCTGCACCAGAGTGTGTTGCACATGCCCCTGCACCAGAGTGTGTTGCACACGCCCCTGCACCAGAGTGTGTTGCACACACCCCTGCACCAGAGTGTGTTACACACGCCCCTGCACCAGAGTGTGTTGCACACACACCTACACCAGTGTGTGTTGCACACGCCCCTGCACCAGAGTGTGTTGCACACACCCCTGCACCAGAGTGTGTTGCACACACCCCTGCACCAGAGTGTGTTGCACACGCCCCTGCACCAGAGTGTGTTGCACACACCCCTGCACCAGAGTGTGTTACACACACCCCTGCACCAGAGTGTTGCACACACGCCCCTGCACCAGAGTGTGTTGCACACACCCCTGCACCAGAGTGTGTTACACACACCCCTCCACCAGTGTGTGTTACACACACCCCTGCACCAGTGTGTGTTGCACACACCCCTGCACCAGAGTGTGTTGCACACGCCCCTGCACCAGTGTGTGTTGCACACTCCCCTGCACCAGCGTGTGTTACACACACCCCTACACCAGTGTGTGTTGCACACGCCCCTGCACCAGCGTGTGTTACACACACCCCTGCACCAGAGTGTGTTGCACACACCCCTGCACCAGTGTGTGTTGCACACTCCCCTGCACCAGAGTGTGTTACAATCACCCCTGCACCAGAGTGTGTTCAAACGCCCCTGCACCAGTGTGTGTTGCACACTCCCCTGCACCAGCGTGAGTTACACACACCCCTACACCAGTGTGTGTTGCACACACCCCTGCACCAGAGTGTGTTGCACACGCCCCTGCACCAGAGTGTGTTGCACACACCCCTGCACCAGTTTGTGTTGCACACACCCCTGCACCAGAGTGTGTTGCACGCGCCCCTGCACCAGAGTGTGTTGCACACGCCTCTGCACCAGAGTGTGTTGCAAACGCCCCTGCACCAGAGTGTGTTGCACACACCCCTACACCAGTGTGTGTTGCACACGCCCCGGCACCAGAGTGTGTTGCACACACCCCTGCACCAGAGTGTGTTGCACACACCCCTGCACCAGAGTGTGTTACACACTCCCCTGCACCAGAGTGTGTTACACACACCCCTGCACCAGAGTGTGTTACACACTCCCCTGCACCAGTGTGTGTTGCACACACCCCTGCACCAGAGTGTGTTGCACACACCCCTGCACCAGAGTGTGTTACACACTCCCCTGCACCAGAGTGTGTTACACACACCCCTGCACCAGAGTGTTACACACGCCCCTACACCAGTGTGTGTTACACTCACCCCTGCACCAGAGTGTGTTGCACACTCCCCTGCACCAGAGTGTGTTACACACACCCCTGCACCAGAGTGTTACACACGCCCCTACACCAGTGTGTGTTACACTCACCCCTGCACCAGAGTGTGTTGCACACACCCCTGCACCAGAGTGTGTTGAACACGCCCCTACACCAGTGTGTGTTACACTCACCCCTGCACCAGAGTGTGTTACACACACCCCTGCACCAGAGTGTGTTAGACACTCCCCTGCACCAGAGTGTGTTACACTCACCCCTACACCAGTGAGTGTTACGCACACCCCTGCACCAGAGTGTGTTGCACACACCCCTGCACCAATGTGTTACACACACCCCTGCACCAGAGTGTGTTGCACACACCCCTGCACCAATGTGTTGCACACACCCCTGAACCAGTGTGTGTTGCACACGACCGTGCACCAGTGTGTGTTACACACACCACTACACCAGTGTGTGTTGCACACGCCCCTGCACCAGAGTGTTGCACACTCCCCTGCACCAGAGTGTGTTACACACTCCCCTGCACCAGAGTGTGTTGCACACACCCCTGCACCAGTGTGTGTGTTACACACACCCCTGCACCAGTGTGTGTTACACACACCACTACACCAGTGTGTGTTGCACACGCCCCTGCACCAGAGTGTTGCACACTCCCCTGCACCAGAGTGTGTTACACACACCCCTGCACCAGAGTGTGTTACACACGCCCCTGCACCAGAGTGTGTTGCAAACGCTCCTACACCAGAGGGTGTTGCATACACCCCTGCACCAGAGTGTGTTGCACACTCCCCTACACCAGAGTGTGTTGCACACACCCCTGCACCAGAGTGTGTTACACACGCCTCTGCACCAATGTGTTGCACACACCCCTGCACCAGAGTGTGTTGCACACACCCCTGCACCAATGTGTTGCTCACACCCCTGCACCAGTGTGTGTTGCACACGACCCTGCACCAGTGTGTGTTGCACACGACCCTGCACCAGAGTGTGTTGCACACGCCCCTGCACCAGTGAGTGTTGCACACGCCCCTACATCAGCGTGTGTTGCACACGCCCCTGCACCAGTGTGTGTTGCACACGCCCCTGCACCAGAGTGTGTTGCACACGTCCCTGCGCAAGAGTGTGTTGCACACGCCCCTGCACCAGTGTGTGTTGCACACGCCCCAGCACCAGTGTGTGTTGCACACGCCCCTGGACCAGAGTGTTGCACACGCCCCTGCACCAGTGTGTGTTGCACACGCCCCTGCACCAGTGTGTGTTACACACGCCCCTGCACCAGTGTGTGTTGCACACGCCCCTGCACCAGAGTGTGCTACACACTCCCCTGGACCAGAGTGTTGCACACGCCCCTTCACCAGAGTGTGTTACACACTCCCCTGGACCAGAGTGTTACACACGCCCCTGCACCAGAGTGTGTTACACACTCCCCTGGACCAGAGTGTTGCACACGCCCCTGCACCAGTGTGTGTTGCACACGCCCCTGCACCAGTGTGTGTTGCACACACCCCTGCACCAGTGTGTGTTGCACACGCCCCTACACCAGAGTGTGTTACACACTCCCCTGCACCAGTGTGTGTTGCACACGCCCCTACACCAGAGTGTGTTGCACACTCCCCTGCACCAGTGTGTGTTGCACACGCCCCTGCACCAGAGTGTGTTGCACACTCCCCTGCACCAGTGTGTGTTGCACACGCCCCTGCACCAGTGTGTGTTGCACACACCCCTGCACCAGTGTGTGTTGCACACGCCCCTACACCAGAGTGTGTTACACACTCCCCTGCACCAGTGTGTGTTGCACACGCCCCTACACCAGAGTGTGTTGCACACTCCCCTGCACCAGTGTGTGTTGCACACGCCCCTGCACCAGAGTGTGTTGCACACTCCCCTGCACCAGTGTGTGTTGCACACGCCCCTGCACCAGAGTGTGTTACACACTCCCCTGCACCAGTGTGTGTTGCACACACCCCTGCACCAGTGTGTGTTACACACTCCCCTGCACCAGTGTGTGTTGCACACGCCCCTGCACCAGAGTGTGTTACACACTCCCCTGCACCAGTGTGTGTTGCACACGCCCCTACACCAGCGTGTGTAAGAGAGTTACAGTGAGCGGTGAGACCTCAGACTGGCGTGAAGTCACCAGTGGAGTCCCATGGGGCTCTGTGCTTGGACCTATCCTGTTTCTGATATACGTAAATGATCTCCCAGAGGGTATAGACTCATTCCTCCTAATGTTTGCTGACGACGCCAAAATTATGAGAAGGATTAAGACAGAGGAGGACAGCTTGAGGCTTCAAGAAGATCTGGACAAGCTGCAGGAATGGTCGAACAAATGGATGTTAGAGTTTAACCCAAGCAAATGTAATGTAATGAAGATAGGGGTAGGAAGCAGGAGACCAGATACAAGGTATCACTTGGGAGATGAAATACTTCAAGAGTCAGAGAGAGAGAAAGACCTGGGGGTTGATATCACGCCAGAGCTGTCCCCTGAAGCTCATATCAAGAGGATAACAGCAGCAGCATAAGCCAGGTTGGCTAACATAAGAACGGCCTTTAGAAACTTGTGTAAGGAATCTTTCAGAACATTATATACCACATATGTCAGACCAATCCTGGAGTATGCGGCTCCAGCATGGAGTCCATATCTAGTCCAGCATACGACTAAAATGGAAAAGGTTCAAAGGTTTGCCACCAGACTAGTACCCGAGCTGAGAGGTATGAGCTACGAGGAGAGACTACGGGAATTAAACCTCACTTCGTTGTAAGACAGAAGGGTTAGGGGGGGACATGATCACCACATTCAAGATCCTCAAGGGAATCGACAGGGTTGATAAAGACAGGCTATTTAACACAAGGGGCACACGCACTAGGGGACACAGGTGGAAACTGAGTGCCCAAATGAGCCACAGAGATATTAGAAAGAACTTTTTTAGTGTCAGAGTGGTTGACAAATGGAATGCATTAGGCAGTGATGTGGTGGAGGCTGACTCCATACACAGTTTCAAGTGTATATATGATAGAGCCCAATAGGCTCAGGAACCTGTACACCTGTTGATTGACAGTTGAGAGGCGGGACCAAAGAGCCAGAGCTCAACCCCCGCAAGCACAACTAGGTGAGTACACACACACACTCACACACACACACACACACACACACACACACACACACACACACACACACACACACACACACACACACACACACACACACACACACACACACACACACACCTCAGTACCTCAAGGATCGGTGCTGGGACCAATCCTCTTTCTAATTTACGTAAATGATATGTTTACAGGAGTGGAATCATACATGTCAATGTTTGCGGATGACGCAAAATTAATGAGAAGAGTTGTGACAGACGAGGATTGTAGGATCCTCCAAGAGGACTTAAACAGGCTGCAGAGATGGTCAGGGAAATGGCTACTGGAGTTTAACACTAGTAAATGTAAAGTTATGGAAATGGGATCAGGTGACAGGAGACCAAAGGGACAGTACACAATGAAGGGGAACAGCCTACCTGTAACGATTCGAGAAAGAGACCTGGGAGTGGATGTGACACCTAATCTAACTCCTGAGGCACATATAAATAGGATAACGACAGCAGCGTACTCTACACTGGCGAAAATTAGAACTTCATTCAGAAACCTAAATGAGGAGGCTTTTAGGGCGCTTTACACTGCCTACGTGAGACCCGTCTTAGAGTATGCCGCGCCATCATGGAGCCCCCACCTGAAGAAACACATAAATAAACTGGAGAAGGTTCAGAGGTTTGCGACGAGGCTTGTCCCAGAGTTACGAGGGATGGGATATGAAGAGCGGCTGAAGGAACTGAACCTTACGACACTAGAGAAAAGAAGGGAGAGAGGAGATATGATAGGGACATATAAAATACTCAGGGGAATTGACAAAGTGGAAATAGATGAAATGTTCACACGTAATAATAACAGAACGAGGGGACATGGGTGGAAACTGGAAACTCAGATGAGTCACAGAGATGTTAGGAAGTTTTCTTTTAGCGTGAGAGTAGTGGAAAAATGGAATGCACTTGGGGAACAGGTTGTGGAAGCAAATACTATTCATACTTTTAAAACTAGGTATGATAGGGAAATGGGACAGGAGTCATTGCTGTAAACAACCGATAGCTGGAAAGACGGGATCCAAGAGTCAATGCTCGATCCTGCAAGCACAAATAGGTGAGTACAAATAGGTGAGTACACACACACACACACACACACACACACACACACACACACACACACACACACACACACACACACACACACACACACACACACACACACACACACACACACACACACACACACACACACACACACACACACACACACACACACACACACACACACACACACACACACACACACACACACATACACACACACACACACACACACACACACACACACACACACACACACACACACACACACACACACACACACACACACACACACACACACACACACACACACACACACACACACACACACACACACACACACACACACACACACACACACACACACACACACACACACACACACACACACACACACACACACACACACACACACACACACACACACACACACACACACACACACACACACACACACACACACACACACACACACAGGGAACGAGGCCCTGGTCGTGGGGTGACACATTACCAAAGGTTCAGGCAATATTACCCTGGGCACGCGAGCCGCATCAACCTATTCTTATAACGAAGCCGAAACTAAACAGTGTTTATGTTTGACAAGACAACTGGTGGGGTCTCTCACGCCGCTGCTTCACCTTGTGCTCCAGTATTTAGTATCCTAATTCTAAAAATTCCTTGTATGTAGCTAAATTTGTTTTAAAGATTAACCTCGAAGTAAAATGAATACAATAATTTAATGCACAGCGTGTCATTTACGCCTCCCTTGGGATCTAAATTAGAATTTTAACAGTAATTTTTCAACTTTCAATTTGCACTATTATGTAACAGCCTGACGCACTCCTAAAGGATGCGTCTCCCTAAACTACATAACTTCTAATGGCTTTAGGAAGCAGAGAGAATGAATACAAATAGGCAATTACATTCATGTGTGAAGAGAGGTGAGGTGGCTACCCTGCCAAGGCAACAAGGTTAACTGTTGCCTTGGCAGGGTAGTTAACTGCCATAGTTAGTGTGGTCAGAAGGAATAGTTGTGTGTTGATCTTGTGGATGGTAGGTCACATTAGTGTAACCAAGCTCTTGATCTTGGGGATGGTAGGTCACATTAGTGTAACCAAGCTCTTGATCTTGTGGATGGTAGGACACATTAGTGTAACCAAGCTCTTGATCTTGTGGATGGTAGGTCACATTAGTGTAACCAAGCTCTTGATCTTGTGGCTGGTAGGACACATTAGTGTAACCAAGCTCTTGATCTTGTGGCTGGTAGGACACATTAGTGTAACCAAGCTCTTGATCTTGTGGATGGTAGGACACATTAGTGTAACCAAGCTCTTGATCTTGTGGATGGTAGGACACATTAGTGTAACCAAGCTCTTGATCTTGTGGATGGTAGGTCACATTAGTGTAACCAAGCTCTTGATCTTGTGGATGGTAGGTCACATTAGTGTAACCAAGCTCTTGATCTTGTGGATGGTAGGTCACATTAGTGTAACCAAGCTCTTGGTCTTGTGGATGGTAGGACACATTAGTGTAACCAAGCTCTTGATCTTGTGGATGGTAGGACACATTAGTGTAACCAAGCTCTTGATCTTGTGGATGGTAGGACACATTAGTGTAACCAAGCTCTTGATCTTGTGGATGGTAGGACACATTAGTGTAACCAAGCTCTTGATCTTGTGGATGGTAGGTCACATTAGTGTAACCAAGCTCTTGATCTTGTGGATGGTAGGACACATTAGTGTAACCAAGCTCTTGATCTTGTGGATGGTAGGTCACATTAGTGTAACCAAGCTCTTGATCTTGTGGATGGTAGGTCACATTAGTGTAACCAAGCTCTTGATCTTGTGGATGGTAGGTCACATTAGTGTAACCAAGCTCTTGATCTTGTGGATGGTAGGTCACATTAGTGTAACCAAGCTCTTGGTCTTGTGGATGGTAGGTCACATTAGTGTAACCAAGCTCTTGATCTTGTGGATGGTAGGACACATTAGTGTAACCAAGCTCTTGATCTTGTGGATGGTAGGACACATTAGTGTAACCAAGCTCTTGATCTTGTGGATGGTAGGTCACATTAGTGTAACCAAGCTCTTGATCTTGTGGATGGTAGGTCACATTAGTGTAACCAAGCTCTTGACTGACTGTGAATGCTTCATGTAAAGTACTTCTGGTGTGGCTGATCTCTTAGTGTCGTTGCATCTGTCCAGTGTATATACATTTCACAATTGTTATTACAATTATAATTTCTTTGTGAATATTTGCCATTCTAGGTTAATGCCCTTTATCAACAAAAGGATGAAGAAACACTGGATAACTTGGCCCTGCATATTATCTCGCCGTGGCAACACCATGAGAAGTTTACACACGACTCACAACTGATGACGTTCTAACACTTCCGGAACAAGTGCTTCACTGACGACTGGTGTTCGAACCACAACGCTGTAAATGCTTCACCCACGTACTACAAATACATATAATCGCCAACAGAACAAATTATATATATATATATATATATATATATATATATATATATATATATATATATATATATATATATATATATATATATATATATATATATATATATATATATATATATATATATAACTGAAAACTCACACCCCAGAAGTGATTCGAACCCATACTCCCAGAAGCAACGCAACTGGTATGTACAAGACGCCTTAATCCACTTGACCATCACGACCGGACATAATGAGGTGATAGCCGAGGCTATTTGAACCACCCCACCGCCGGCACTCGGATAGTAATCTTGGGCATAGCATTTTACCAAATCACCTCATTCTTTGGGGCACACGTGAGGAACACAAATGCGAACAAGCCTGAATGGTCCCCAGGACAATATGCAACTGAAAACTCACACCCCAGAAGTGACTCGAACCCATACTCCCAGAAGCAACGCAACTGGTATGTACAAGACGCCTTAATCCACTTGACCATCACGACCGGACATAATGAGGTGATAGCCGAGGCTATTTGAACCACCCTACCGCCGGCACTCGGATAGTAATCTTGGGCATAGCATTTTACCAAATCACCTCATTCTTTGGGGCACACGTGAGGAACACAAATGCGAACAAGCCTGAATGGTCCCCAGGACAATATGCAACTGAAAACTCACACCCCAGAAGTGACTCGAACCCATACTCCCAGAAGCAACGCAACTGGTATGTACAAGACGCCTTAATCCACTTGACCATCACGACCGGACATAATGAGGTGATAGCCGAGGCTATTTGAACCACCCCACCGCCGGCACTCGGATAGTAATCTTGGGCATAGCATTTTACCAAATCACCTCATTCTTTGGGGCACACGTGAGGAACACAAATGCGAACAAGCCTGAATGGTCCCCAGGACAATATGCAACTGAAAACTCACACCCCAGAAGTGACTCGAACCCATACTCCCAGAAGCAACGCAACTGGTATGTACAAGACGCCTTAATCCACTTGACCATCACGACCGGACATAATGAGGTGATAGCCGAGGCTATTTGAACCACCCCACCACCAGCACTCGGATAGTAATCTTGGGCATAGCATTTTACCAAATCACCTCATTCTTTGGGGCACACGTGAGGAACACAAATGCGAACAAGCCTGAATGGTCCCCAGGACAATATGCAACTGAAAACTCACACCCCAGAAGTGACTCGAACCCATACTCCCAGAAGCAACGCAACTGGTATGTACAAGACGCCTTAATCCACTTGACCATCACGACCGGACATAATGAGGTGATAGCCGAGGCTATTTGAACCACCCCACCGCCGGCACTCGGATAGTAATCTTGGGCATAGCATTTTACCAAATCACCTCATTCTTTGGGGCACACGTGAGGAACACAAATGCGAACAAGCCTGAATGGTCCCCAGGACAATATGCAACTAAAAACTCACACCCCAGAAGTGACTCGAACCCATACTCCCAGAAGCAACGCAACTGGTATGTACAAGACGCCTTAATCCACTTGACCATCACGACCGGACATAATGAGGTGATAGCAGAGGCTATTTGAACCACCCCACCGCCGGCACTCGGATAGTAATCTTGGGCATAGCATTTTACCAAATCACCTCATTCTTTGGGGCACACGTGAGGAACACAAATGCGGATTAAGGCGTCTTGTACATACCAGTTGCGTTGCTTCTGGGAGTATGGGTTCGAGTCACTTCTGGGGTGTGAGTTTTCAGTTGCATATTGTCCTGGGGACCATTCAGGCTTGTTCGCATTTGTGTTCCTCACGTGTGCCCCAAAGAATGAGGTGATTTGGTAAAATGCTATGCCCAAGATTACTATCCGAGTGCTAGCGGTGGGGTGGTTCAAATAGCCTCGGCTATCACCTCATTATGTCCGGTCGTGATGGTCAAGTGGATTAAGGCGTCTTGTACATACCAGTTGCGTTGCTTCTGGGAGTATGGGTTCGAGTCACTTCTGGGGTGTGAGTTTTCAGTTGCATATTGTCCTGGGGACCATTCAGGCTTGTTCGCATTTGTGTTCCTCACGTGTGCCCCAAAGAATGAGGTGATTTGGTAAAATGCTATGCCCAAGATTACTATCCGAGTGCCGGCGGTGGGGTGGTTCAAATAGCCTCGGCTATCACCTCATTATGTCCGGTCGTGATGGTCAAGTGGATTAAGGCGTCTTGTACATACCAGTTGCGTTGCTTCTGGGAGTATGGGTTCGAGTCACTTCTGGGGTGTGAGTTTTCAGTTGCATATTGTCCTGGGGACCATTCAGGCTTGTTCGCATTTGTGTTCCTCACGTGTGCCCCAAAGAATGAGGTGATTTGGTAAAATGCTATGCCCAAGATTACTATCCGAGTGCCGGCGGTGGGGTGGTTCAAATAGCCTCGGCTATCACCTCATTATGTCCGGTCGTGATGGTCAAGTGGATTAAGGCGTCTTGTACATACCAGTTGCGTTGCTTCTGGGAGTATGGGTTCGAGTCACTTCTGGGGTGTGAGTTTTCAGTTGCATATTGTCCTGGGGACCATTCAGGCTTGTTCGCATTTCATATATATATATATATATATATATATATATATATATATATATATATATATATATATATATATATATATATATATATATATATATATATATATATATATATATATATGTCGTACCTAGTAGCCAGAATGCACTTCTCAGCCTATTATGCAAGGTCCGATTTGCCTAATATGCCAAGTTTTTTAATTAATATATTTTCTCAAATTTTTTTCTTATGAAATGATAAAGCTACCCATTTCATTATGTATGAGGTCATAATAGTTTTTTTTTATTGGAGTTAAAATTAACGTAGATATATGACCGAACCTAACCAACCCTACCTAACCTAACCTATCTTTATAGGTTAGGTTATGTTAGGTAGCAGAAAAAGTTAGGTTAGGTTAGGTTAGGTAGGTTAGGTAGTCGAAAAAACATTAATTCATGAAAACGTGGCTTATTAGGCAAATAGGGCCTTGCATAGTAGGCTGAGAAGTGCGTTCTGGCTACTAGGTACGACATATATATATACATATTGTGACGGTGTTCCCCCCCCCCCCCCCTTATAATTCTCCCACGCCTGCAGTAAGAGTCATGTCCACTTTTCCCAAGCGTTCTCTACGTAGCAGGCTTCAATTTGATATATGGGAGAGAGTGGAGTGTTCTCGGAGAGCCGAGAAATTTGTGAAATAGTAATATTTTGGCCTGTGGTTTAGGCCCTTTAGGATGCCAAGATGGCGCTGGCCTTCCTGATTCCCCGCCAAAACCGTGTGACGTCAGTGGCACCGGATTGGTCACCGACAGCAATGTGGCACCGGGAGCCAATGAAAACCTCCCGTGGCGAAAGTGACGTCATGAAGAAAGGGGGTCCAGGCCGCGCGTCGCGCTGGCGCCATCAGTGAGACACGACACGTTAAAGAGGTCAGACGTGCGACAATTGGTCCTGTCAGTTTGACAGTTGTTTCCCGCTCCCGTGGATTTACGCGTCACCTGAAGTCTGCCAGTACTCTGTGAGGTCTTCCCTAGTTCATGTGTTGAACCAGAGAGGGAATTGACGGTTATTTGAGCAACAAGTGCTCCAGTCAGGTACTGTGCAAGAAGAAGAAGTGAAGCCTGAGCAGTGACGTATGTGACGTCTGTGACAGTTCACCAGTTCGTGACGGCGTAGTGGCTGACAGAGCCACTGGGTAGCTGAGGAAGACGAGGACTATTTGGGAATCCGGACGACTGCAGCTGAGACGTAGGCGGCAGCCGTTGTTGGGAGAAGTCGACGGCCAGGAGACCGGCTCCAACCCTTCAAGGAGTCGAGAAGGAGTACGGACCTGCAGAGGAAGAAGGCACGGCGACGACGCGCTAAACGGTGGGACGACGAGTGGCTCCGGTAGGACACGACGACGTGTGTGTGGGGGGTTCCCGACACGAGGACCAGGAGCTACATCTCGACTCTCATCGGAGGATAGGTTGAAGTAGGTGTTTCTAGTTCCCTCCCCATTCCCCTTTAGTTAGCTATGTTATTCGGCTATACTATCTAGCCTGAGGATTTTATATGTCGTGAGCAAGTCTCACCAATGTCACATCTTGGCAGATCTTGGCAGGTGGTAAATTAACCCCTTGATTATGCCTTAGATATACACATGAACAATCCCAGGTAGCTGGGATTGTTCAACTGATTGTCAACTGAGTTGAAGAGAGTGAGTTTGAGTGGGCTCCCCTCTGCTCCTCGATAGCAAATCCCAACACGCACAATCAGGACCCGCACAATGAAGTCACTTTAACGTGATGTAATAATGAGAGATTCGAATTTTGTTTGTGAGGACCAAGTGAGCGCGTTCGAACCCATCTCATGATTACTACTGATGTCCTCACTATGACGCACACCCGTGTTATGTTGCAACATTGCCGGCCATCATAATGCTACCCCTCCCCCTCCATCAGAGCTATAATTATCAACAACGAGCATAAATGTGGTAGATTTTGTCTTTGTTTTTGAACTCGTTTAATGAGGTTAACATCAGGTTATATTTTATCTTTATTTTATGAATTATTTCGGTAAAACACGATGGAGTCTGGAGAGCGGCGTCGGTTATCTGTCTCAGAGGCTTTGAAACCCAACCACTTGGAGCTGGACGGTAGAGCGAAGGTCTCACTTCATGCAGGTCAGCGTTAAATCCCCGACCGTCCAAGTGATTGAACACTATTCCTCCCCCCCCGTCCCATCCCAAATAATTATGCTGACCTCTTCCAAGTGCTATATAGTCATGGTGGCTTGGTGCTTTCCCCTCTCCTTCCGAGGCTTTGAGAGTTACGTGACCTCGTCCAGCCAATGAGAGGAGAGCTATGACGTCACGTCCCACCGAGGTCACCTATGGCTGTGTTGTGGCATGTTACTTTCTTGTGTGACGTTGCAAAGTGAGTGCACTCAACCACTGCACTCTGCGAGGGAGGGAGGGAACTACCAGGGGAAATTGCCTAGCATGACGACTATATACCACTGGGAAGGGATCAGGATAAGGATTTGGGATGGGACGGGGGAAAGGAATGATGCTCAACCACTTGGACGGTCGGGGATTGAACGCCGACCTGCATGAAGCGAGACCGTCGCTCTACCGTCTAGCCCAAGTGGTTGGTCTGCCCTCTGCCAGCATTAGAACTTTGCTGATTTGTATTCCTTTTAACTTCAACCCAACCACTTGATTAGATTAGAATCACGATTAGAACCATGATTAGAACTGCAGAAATATTGCAATAACCAACAATCTCATCGATTCCACTGAATAAAATACGCAAATATTTGTGAGCCGTTGTTATTTGTAATAGGTTGCATTTGTAACGTTGGTCACGATAACGTATAAATAAAGAAGCAACCAATTAGTGAGGACGGGTGGTTGCCCAGTCGATCCTGGCAGGCGTCGTAAACATCTTGGTGCAATAAAAAAAGAGATCAGAGGCAGTCTTCTCAACCGGTGTTTCTTGCAATTTACTTTGATCAACACTAAGTCATCTAGAGACCACTAAGACATCTAGAGATCACTAAGTCATATAGAGACCACTAAGTCATCTAGAGACCACTAAGTCATCTAGAGACCACTAAGTCATCTAGAGACCACTAAGTCATCTAGAGACCACTAAGTCTTCTAGAGACCACTAAGACATCTAGAGACCACTAAGTCTTCTAGAGACTACTAAGTCATCTAGAGACTACTAAGACATCTAGAGACCACTAAGTCTTCTAGAGACCACTAAGTCTTCTAGAGACCACTAAGTCTTCTAGAGACCACTAAGTCTTCTAGAGACTACTAAGTCTTCTAGAGACCACTAAGACATCTAGAGACCACTAAGTCTTCTAGAGACCACTAAGTCTTCTAGAGACCACTAAGTCTTCTAGAGACCACTAAGTCTTCTAGAGACCACCAAGTCTTCTAGAGACTACTAAGTCTTCTAGAGACCACTAAGACATCTAGAGACCACTAAGTCTTCTAGAGACCACTAAGACATCTAGAGACCACTAAGTCTTCTAGAGACCACTAAGTCTTCTAGAGACCACTAAGTCTTCTAGAGACCACTAAGTCTTCTAGAGACCACTAAGACATCTAGAGACCACTAAGTCTTCTAGAGACTACTAAGTCATCTAGAGACTACTAAGACATCTAGAGACCACTAAGTCTTCTAGAGACCACTAAGACATCTAGAGACTACTAAGTCATCTAGAGACCACTAAGTCTTCTAGAGACCACTAAGTCTTCTAGAGACCACTAAGACATCTAGAGACTACTAAGTCATCTAGAGACCACTAAGTCATCTAGAGACTACTAAGTTATCTAGAGACCACTAAGTCATCTAGAGACCACTAAGTCATCTAGAGACTACTAAGACATCTAGAGACCACTAAGTCTTCTAGAGACCACTAAGACATCTAGAGACTACTAAGTCATCTAGAAACCACTAAGTTATCTAGAGACTACTAAGTCATCTAGAGACCACTAAGTCATCTAGAGACTACTAAGTCATCTAGAGACCACTAAGTCATCTAGAGACCACTAAGTGTTCTAGAGACCACTAAGTGTTCTAGAGACCACTAAGTCTTCTAGAGACCACTAAGTCTTCTAGAGACCACTAAGTCATCTAGAGACCACTAAGTCTTCTAGAGACCACTAAGACATCTCGAGACTACTAAGTCATCTAGAGACCACTAAGTCATCTAGAGACTACTAAGTCATCTAGAGACCACTAAGTCATCTAGAGACTACTAAGTTATCTAGAGACCACTAAGTCATCTAGAGACCACTAAGTCATCTAGAGACTACTAAGTTATCTAGAGACCACTAAGTCATCTAGAGACCACTAAGTGTTCTAGAGACCACTAAGTGTTCTAGAGACCACTAAGTCTTCTAGAGACCACTAAGTCTTCTAGAGACCACTAAGTCATCTAGAGACCACTAAGTCTTCTAGAGACCACTAAGTCTTCTAGAGACCACTAAGTCATCTAGAGACCACTAAGTCATCTAGAGACCACTAAGTGTTCTAGAGACCACTAAGTGTTCTAGAGACTACTAAGTGTTCTAGAGACCACTAAGTCTTCTAAAGACCACTAAGTCTTCTAGAGACCACTAAGTCTTCTAGAGACCACTAAGTCTTCTAGAGACCAAGGAACAACGCAGATTAGTGGTGGTGGACTGCATTATCCACTCCCATACATGCTAGCTGTGTTATTTCCAACACAAGTAGATATACACAATTTGGGAGGACAACCCTTTTTTTCACTGTTTTCATTCAGTGAAAATTTTTCATTTTTCATATTTACCATTTTACTCCTCAATTCCACATTTTTCTCTTAAACGTTGAAGTTCAGGACTTCATTCCCAGGTGCTAAGAATGCTGCTTTCTTCGTCACCTAATTACCGTCAATTATTTCAATTACTCTTCCTGCTGCCAAGCGATAAACTCACCCAAGCAACTATTGGGTTATTAAAATCATCATTATCGAGGGTGACAGCTAGATAGATTGATAGACAGATAAATTGATAGGTTAATAAATATATCGATAGATGTATACATACATACATACTGTGATAGTAAAAGGACTAATAGAGCAGTGGCTATTAGGGCAGATGGAATGCCAATCACATTAACCAAAAAAAAGTAAATAAAACTGCTAAGTTGATCATGTCAACATGTCTACTCAGTAGAGCACTCAGGAGTAATCTGAAACGTAGTGGGCTAGGTAGCCCTGTATATATATGACGACGGCCGTGCAGGTGGCACTGGTAGTTGTAGTTCTATGACACAAATAGTTCTATGACAGTTTTATGAAAAAAATAACTAACAATTTACAACAAATAAAAATAGATCCTCTATGACTTGGCTGAGAACACTATGCAAAAATGAAAAGCAAACAAACAAGTTAACTTTACGTTAAAGATCAAAATATATGGTGCCGAAATTCTATTTACAAAACTCCGTAAATCTACCACCACACAGGGAAGTGTGAAAGCAGGTTTCGCAGGTATTAGCACTGGAGAGTATTCAAAAGGGCTAGTGGCTGGTGGGCTCCTTATATACACGAGTTTGGCCATGTAGGTGGCGCTGGTGTGCCGATAATCGGAAGCCGGCAGGTATAAACGAGCAATGTGCTTGTTAACCAGCGAGTGGGGTGATTCCCAGACGCCAGTTGTGTTGGGGTCATGGATACTGGTGTAGGTAGGGTGGTAGAGGCTAATCTAGACATGGCTTCTGAGAACATGTTGTTGAATATTCAGACATGTTGTTGTTGAATAGGCGATGTAGGAATAGGCCGAGTTGCGTGGTGACCGCCGGCCAGGTCGGACGTTCCTGAGGTCTCTCCGCTTCTGGCTAGTGTTTACGTTGGGTGATCACTTGTTTGCCCTGCTGGTGGTGGTTTGCCACTGACAGGGTGACGTTTGCTTAGCCATGGGGACGTCTCGCCCTCCAATGACGAGGACGCTGTCAGCTGGTCTGGCGTTTACGGTGCCGGTGGACCATCCATTGGTTGGTGTCGCCCTGGTGGACGTGCTGCATGTGGAGCTGTCGGACCTGGTGGGCATCCAGCTGCTTCAGGGCCACCGTGCTTTAGTCAAGTTCCGCCTCCAGGCTGCCTTTCAGACGTTTCTCGAGCGGTGTGAGGGGCGTGTTTACCCTCTCCCTGATACTGCTGGCTCCGTTAAGGTAGTGAATCTCAGTGTCACCTTGACGTCTGTGACGGTGCATGGTGCCCCCTTCGAATTTCAGGACGACTTTTTAACCTCCTGTTTCGAACGGTTTGGGGCTGTGTTAAGTGTTCGATGGAATAAGGTCATTGCCGGGCACTGTGTTGGTATGCTTGACGGCTCCCGCACCCTGACGATGTCGCTGAAGTGTAGTGTACCGTCGTCGATGTCCGTGTTGGGTTACACGCTCCGCTGCCAGTACCGGGGTCAACCACGCACCTGTTATCGGTGTGGTCACGAAGGTCATCTGGCTGCGGCGTGCGACGTGGGAGCAACTGGTCGGGTGCATGTTCTTCGTGCGGAGGATTTTCCGCCCCTGTTGCGTTCGGACGGTGTGGGTGCTGTGCCTGAGGCGCCTGACTGCCTGTCTGCTGCTCCGCCTGTTGAGGCGAGTTCTCTGGCTCGTGCGACACGTCAGGTGACTGCTGTGGCCCCTGGGGTTGTTGCGCCGGTGTGTGAGGGTAACCTGCGCTGCGTGTAGTGCAGGGTGTCCCGGTGGAGGTTCATGTCCCACCCCCGCCTGTGGATGTGGTAACGGCTCCCAGGGACGAGGGTTCTGCTGTTTTGGAGGGGGTGCTTCGGCAAAGTGAGGCGCCTGCCGTGCCTGTGTGTGTTAACGACTGTAGTTCTGCTCTTTCCATTCCTTTGCAGAAGCGTGCGCGTCGGTGTTCTGAGGCTGTTTCCGTGGATGATGTAGACAGTGTGGGTGATGTGGCCTCTGTGGACTCTTCGGACGGTGCGGGTGTGGCCTATGTGGATGTAACGATGGTGGCCGTGCCTGCGGAGGGGCCTGCTGGGCGTGGTGTGGTGCGGCCTGTCTCGAAGCGTTCGCGGCGGGCTCGGAGTGTGTCTCCCCTTCGTGGTGTGCCTTGGGAGGAGGTGGGGGAGTATGGTGCTCAGCTGGCGTCCCCCGCCGTGGATGATGGTGCTGTGCGGGGCTCCGAAGTTGCTACCTGTGTCCCCCTTCCTGTGTCACCTGCTGTTGGATCCCCGCAGTGGGGGGTTGTCCCTGATGATCGGGACCTCGTCGTGATGTTGCGGAAAGATGTGCGCCGGGGGGCCTCAGCTCCTGTGCCCTGTGGTGGGGTCGCTGCCGCGCCTGCATCCCCTGCTGTTCCCCCTCCTTCATTGCCCCGGTCTGGTGGTTGCCTAGTCCCGTCTGCTGGGGTCGTGCCCTGTGAGGGTCCGGAGTTGGGCCCTTATTGGGATGCCCGGGTGCTTCCGATCCCATGGTGCTCGTCCATTATCTGGGTATCGTCAAAGAAGGAGTTTGTTTATAGGGTGCCGGATAGGATGTCTCAGCCGAGGGTACTGCCTGATGGCCGGCTTCCCGCCGACCTGTGGGTGATTTGGGAAGCGTACTGCTTGCGCTTTCCGATACGCAAGTTTCCAGAGACGTATTAGTTCCCATCTTGCGCACACAGCTACGCCGTGCCTGGATCAGCTGCCGCCGTGACCACGACTCCCCGCCCCCCGGTGTGGAGAGTCTCCCTCTGACGTTCGCCTCTGTTTTCGTCGCCACTCCTCTCTCTACGGCCCATCACATCTACCGCTTTTGACTTTCTTCTCCTCCTCACCATCAATGCGCTCCTTACATCTGTCCTGGTGCAGTCATCGGGAGGGTTACCCCTTCATGCAAACTGCACCTATTCTCAAGAAGAAGGAATAGGCCCAATCTTCTTTCTCAAGGAAATTCTTGTGACAAAACTTACATACATACTTACATACATACATACATACATACATACATACATACATACATACATACATACATACATACATACATACATACATACATAGAGGGAGAGAAAATAAGAGAGAGAGATAGAGAGAGAATTCAGGCATATACTCTGCTAATAGATATAGAGTTAAATGCATAATACTGTCATTATCTTCATATGGAAAATATCAGCTGTTATTAGCTTTATATATTAATATATACACTGATGTTGTCAATATGTGTAATACGGGGCGAGATACAAGGAAGCGAAGGTGGTGGGGGGGGGGGGTTATACGAAAAATCACATTGTATAAGAGTTTAAAATATCTGGTAGCAGATCACTTTGAATGAAATATTTACACATCTCTTAAACAATTGTTACAGGTTGTCTCTGAATTCATGTATCTTTTCGCACTCCATCACATAGTGACGGAGGGTATGCGCATAATTTTGTTGACACAAATTTTCATATGATCAGGTCTACACCAGCAGATAATGAATATTCCAATTTGCTAACTGTAGGGAGTAACTGAGTGATTGTAACCTATCCACCGCTGCCCACTGGATGGGGGGCGGTGTGCTAGATAAACACATCAATTATGACACTAACTCTCAACATATGTCAGTTGCTTAAATTATAGACTATACTTGTGGTCGATCTCGAGTCCATTGGTGATGTGACGACGTGCATTGAATTTTGTGACTAGCTCATCAAGACTGTAACTTGCTTAGCTAAATGAATTGTGGGGTTCAGTCCCTGAGCCCATTATGTGCCTCTGTAACCCTTTCCACTACTGCCCGCACGATGGGTATGGGGTGCATAATAAATTAACTAAACTAAAAAGTCTTCATAAACTACCAACAACTGGTATGAGCGGAGGATGGCAGCCGAGTGTGGCCGAGGCTACGTGGAAACACAATCCGCCTCACTTCCTGCAATTATTTCTGTATATAGCCTGTGTTGTGAGTGGTGAGGGCGATCTTGCACGATGATACAATAACTTGATTATTTTCTTCCTTTGCCAGCTGCTTCGCTTCCAGTGTGTGTATTGTGTACACTTGCTCTACAACAGTCTACAACTACGCCATCTTGGTCAGTATGATCACTACCTCTACATGCTAATAGATTTAGCATCTAGATGCTAACAAGATTTATATAGCAGATTAATTTTTTATAAGATGCTTAATATTTATATTGCTATTTTTATTTAAATAACAGCATGTGTTTATTTATTTATTTACATTTTACAATGAGTACATTTTGTATTGTTAGAGACCATAAGGTTATTCAATATCTTTTATGCTGACCTATATGTATTTTTTGGAGCCTTAATAAATGTAATGTATTACGGCTAATTGCTGAACGCCAGTGCTCTAAACAACAGATGAGACTAAATATGACTTTACTATACAATTGTTTATGAAACCTATGTTCATCTTGCCCCTAATGTCAAACACCTTCACAATCTAACTTGTGTAATGATTAAGAAAGCTGCAAAAAAGAAAAGCAAAGCAATGTAAGTTACGATAACATCTTTAGCATCATCTCTGACAACCTTGAACACGAGAGGCAGAACCTGTATGTCCTTCTATCTATGTGTCCTGTATCTTATTCTCTTCCATGATACATTATCATAGTAATACACACATTTCTATATGTTTCCACTACACTGAATTGTCTAGCATCTATATTCTCCTTTAGTAATAATATAATTACTGCACTATTTTAACTACCCCCCCCTGGCCACCTTCGTCACTCCATCGACACACTGCGGCTGCAGCCTCCTGTAAGATGGTTCATCTTGACATTGATTCTCTTTTTACTAATGTTCCCCTTGATGATGCTCTCATTTTTTCCTTAGTCAGAAGGTGACTGAGAGCCGCCTTCATCACCTGCTTCCCACTGACGTTGTCCTGGAACTCATCAGACTCTGTGTTGCCTCTAACTCTTTCTCATTCGATGGAAAATACTTCTCTTAAACTATCGGAGTCGCGATGGGTTCCCCTCTCTCCCCTCTTCTCGCCAGTTTCTGTGTAGAGTACTTTGAAACTTTTCTTCCCAATATTGATACTCGTTTCTCTCTCTGGCTTTACTATGTCGATGACATTTTTTTCTCTATGGTCTTATGAATCTAGTCTTTTCCAGTCATTCCTCTCCAGCAGGCGCTGAGTCACAATGACGTAGCTGAAGTGTTGATTTAAAACCCACACACATGAAAAGGATGAAACGACGATGTTTCGGTCCGTCCTGAGCCATTATTATACGACTTGATAATGGTTCAGGACAAACAGAAACGTCGTAGTCTCTTCATTTTCTGATATGTGGGTTTGGAATCAACTTTTCACTCCTCTCTTAACAATCTGGCTCATTCTATCAATTTTAGAATTGATTGGGAATCTAATTCCTTCCTTCCGACCCTCAGTTTCTTGATACTGAATTTTTTATTATATACAAGTCTTTCCTCGCTTTGGTTACCCTTTGCATTTGATCAATTGTGTTTATTCTCAAGCTTAAGGAATTTTCTTTCATCCCAAACCTGTTTCTAACACCAGTACCACTGTGCTCAGCCTTCCCTTCATATATGGACTCCAAAATCTCACTAATACCCTTCGTCCTCTTGACATGAAGCTCACCTTTCGACAAACTAACACTCTTCGTAGTAATCTGGTTCACACTGTTCCTCCTCCTTATAATGCTGCTGGTGTCTACTCTATTTCCTGTTGGTCTTGTCCTCTCCAACACTTTGGTGAAACTGGCCGTACACAAAATGACATATTTAAGGAACACAAAAGCAGTGTTAAGTCTGCAGACACAAACAATGCTCTCTTCTGACATGTTAGGGACTCTAATCATCCTATTGATTGGTCTTCTTCTAAAATAATCTTTCCTGCCTCTACTCTACACAGACGCCGTCTTGCAGGACTCGGCTCTGATACACAACCTACCCAACATGAACCAGAGTCCTTCTCAGGTTCATGTTGGGTAGGTTGTGTATGTGTGTTTGGACCTTCTAAACAAACGTGACCTGACTTAAACTTTGCCCTGTCTAGCTTCTCTTCCTTGTCTATTACCTAGATTTTCCTTTATTTCCTATAATAATCTTTACATTACTAGATTTTCCATTCGTCATTTTTTTTTACGTTTTTCAAACTTTTTATAACCATTTTCGTATTATTTTTCCTTTTCCCTTCCATGATTTCTAACCTATTTTCCTTACTTTACCTGATTCTCCATATTCTTACCTAATCTCATTTCTTGCCTTTTCTCCTTTCTAGCTTCTTTCTCTTATTTTTCCTTTCATGTTATTCTCATCTTTCATTCTATTTTTCTCATCATATTCTTATCTTTCAACTTATTATCGTCATCTTTAAGTCTTCCCACCTTTCATCTCACACTCTTCCCTCATAATGTTTCTTACAGTCTCTCATTCCCTCACACGACATGGTAATGGTTCAGGACGGACCGAAACGTCGCCATTTTTCCATTTTATGACGACGCGGGATATCATATCGAAGGAAATATTGAATTATATATTAAGCGACGTTCAAGTTAATGACCTAGAAACCTCTAACTTTAGATTTTCATACAAAAGAGATTAGTGTATGGTGCTCAGTGGCACCGTTCTCGGGGGAAGATATGCTATGTTCTCACTCTTTGTTTGAAGCCTTCAAAGAAATTTAGCAAAGTTGAAAACACGATTTTTTTTAATGAATTGCTAAGCTGAAAGGGGTTAAGACACAGCTAAGCTGGCTCTCGTACTGGCGAGACTAAAATAAAAGGAGAATGTTCTTTGTTATGTCTGATGACACTGTTATAATAGTAACAACCAAAGATGCTATGGAAATATTGCTAGGAATATGTGAAGGTTACAGTGATGAATGCAGCCACACGCCGCTCCTGCTGAGAATGTGAGCGTGGTTGTCCCACACCTCAACCCGGGCCATGCAGCTGATCTTAACTTAATGCAATCGTCTTATTTACATCTTGACCAAAATATACTTGGCAGGGAGAGAGTCGAGGAAGATATGTTTTCAAAGCACGTGGGTCGTATTATACCCACAGAGGACACTACCAGATGGTGCGACCAGAGACCTAAAGGTCAGAACACACGTTATCTTGAGTGAGTTTGGTCGTAGTTATTAACAGTCTGTGCTTTATTCTGTATGGATGTGAAGTTTGGATCTACAAAATGCTGATCTTGGTAAACTTAATAGTCCTTCTAGAAAGTTCTCCTCTGATTCCTACAAGAATGTAAGAACAATTGTTTATTAAAATAAATAAATAAAGAATGAGTCCTAGGGAAATCAGTACGGTTTTTTTTCAGCAATTCGCTTGTCTCTGACCACTTAAACGATGCTAAAACTATAACGTCAATGTTTGAAAAATACGATAAAAAATGAAAGAAAAATAAGCCAGTAGGGAAGGATAGAATGACTCAGCAGGGACTGTAAGGATTTACACACATTCTCACAATCGACTTGAGAATGGTCCATGACGGGCCGAAACGTCGTCGTCCCTTCACCTTCTAGTGTGTGGTCTGGTCAACATACTTTACCCACGTTATTGTGACTCATCGCCTGCATAAACAAATACTTATGAAACATTTACTAACGTACACATACTAAGGATTTACATATATTCCTTCTCACAAACACATACAGATCATTTACCTCCGAAGATTTTGACAGCTAATTGGTCAGATGCAGCTTTTGGAAGTTCACCTCTCAGTGTTCCTCCCACGTAGAGTACACCAGTCTCAGTGTTCCTCCCACGTAGAGTACACGGGTCTCAGTGTTCCTCCCACGTAGAGTACACCAGTCTCAGTGTTCCTCCCACGTAGAGTACACCAGTCTCAGTGTTCCTCCCACGTAGAATACACCAGTCTCAGTGTTCCTCCCACGTAGAGTACACCAGTCTCAGTGTTCCTCCCACGTAGAGTACACCAGTCTCAGTGTTCCTCCCACGTAGAGTACACCAGTCTCAGTGTTCCTCCCACGTAGAGTACACCAGTCTCAGTGTTCCTCCCACGTAGAGTACACCAGTCTCAGTGTTCCTCACACGTAGATTACACCAGTCTCAGTGTTCCTCCCACGTAGAGTACACGGGTCTCAGTGTTCCTCCCACGTAGAGTACACCAGTCTCAGTGTTCTTCCCACGTAGAGTACACCAGTCTCAGTGTTCCTCACACGTAGATTACACCAGTCTCAGTGTTCCTCCCACGTAGAGTACACCGGTCTCAGTGTTCCTCCCACGTAGAGTACACCGGTCTCAGTGTTCCTCCCACGTAGAGTACACCGATCTCAGTGTTCCTCACACGTAGATTACACCAGTCTCAGTGTTCCTCCCACGTAGAGTACACCGGTCTCAGTGTTCCTCCCACGTAGAGTACACCAGTCTCAGTGTTCCTCCCACGTAGAGTACACCTCTCTTACTGCTTCTCCCAGGTAGTGTCACAGACTGGACGGTGACCTCCACAGTCACAAACATCCACACGATGAAGGGTAAATTGCACACTCCCCTGCACCAGAGTGTGTTGCACACTCCCCTGCACCAGAGTGTGTTGCACACACCCCTGCACCAGTGTGTGTTGCACACACCCCTGCACCAGAGAGTGTTACACACGCCCCTGCACCAGAGAGTGTTACACACACCCCTGCACCAGAGTGTGTTGCACACGCCCCTGCACCAGAGAGTGTTACACACGCCCCTGCACCAGAGTGTGTTGTACACGCCCATGCACCAGAGTGTGTTACACACGCCCCTGCACCAGAGTGTGTTGCACACGCCCATGCACCAGAGAGTGTTACACACGCCCCTGCACCAGAGTGTGTTGTACACGCCCTTGCACCAGAGTGTGTTACACACGCCCCTGCACCAGAGTGTGTTGCACACACCCCTGCACCAGAGAGTGGTGCACACGCCCCTGCACCAGAGAGTGTTGCACACGCCCCTGCACCAGAGTGTGTTGCACACGCCCCTGCACAAGATTGAGTTGCACACACCCCTGCACCAGTGTGTGTTGCACACGCCCCTGCACCAGGGTGTGTTGTACACACCCCTGCACCAGAGTGTGTTGCACACGCCCCTGCACCAGTGTGTGTTGCACACGCCCCTACACCAGTGTGTGTTGTACACGCCCCTGCACCAGTGTGTGTTGCACACGCCCCTGCACCAGTGTGTGTTGCACACGCCCCTGCACCAGTGTGTGTTGTACACGCCCCTGCACCAGTGTGTGTTGCACACGCCCCTACACCAGTGTGTGTTGCACACACCCCTGCACCAGTGTGTGTTGCACACACCCCTGCACCAGAGAGTGTTACACACGCCCCTGCACCAGTGTGTGTTGCACACACCCCTGCACCAGAGTGTTACACACGCCCCTGCACCAGAGTGTGTTGTACACGCCCATGCACCAGAGTGTGTTACACACGCCCCTGCACCAGAGTGTGTTGCACACACCCCTGCACCAGAGAGTGGTGCACACGCCCCTGCACCAGAGAGTGTTGCACACGCCCCTGCACCAGAGTGTGTTGCACACGCCCCTGCACAAAATTGAGTTGCACACACCCTTGCACCAGTGTGTGTTGCACACGCCCCTGCACCAGTGTGTGTTGTACACACCCCTGCACCAGAGTGTGATGCACACGCCCCTGCACCAGTGTGTGTTGCACACGCCCCTACACCAGTGTGTGTTGTACACGCCCCTGCACCAGTGTGTGTTGCACACGCCCCTGCACCAGTGTGTGTTGCACACGCCCCTGCACCAGTGTATGTTGTACACGCCCCTGCACCAGTGTGTGTTGCACACGCCCCTACACCAGTGTGTGTTGTACATGCCCCTGCACCAGAGTGTGTTGCACACACCCCTGCACCAGAGAGTGGTGCACACGACCCTGCACCAGAGAGTGTTGCACACGCCCCTGCACCAGAGTGTGTTGCAGACGCCCCTGCACCAGAGTGTGTTGCAGACGCCCCTGCACAAGATTGAGTTGCACACACCCCTGCACCAGTGTGTGTTGCACACGCCCCTGCACCAGTGTGTGTGTTGTACACACCCCTGCACCAGAGTGTGTTGCACACGCCCCTGCACCAGTGTGTGTTGCACACGCCCCTAAACCAGTGTGTGTTGTACACGCCCCTGCACCAGTGTGTGTTGCACACGCCCCTGCACCAGTGTGTGTTGCACACGCCCCTGCACCAGTGTGTGTTGTACACGGCCCTGCACCAGTGTGTGTTGCACACGCCCCTACACCAGTGTATGTTGTACACGCCCCTGCACCAGAGTGTGTTGCACACGCCCCTGCACCAGAGTGTGTTGCACACGCCCCTGCACCAGTGTGTGTTGCACACGCCCCTACACCAGTGTGTGTTGTACACACCCTGCACCAGTGTGTGTTGTACACGCCCCTGCACCAGTGTGTGTTGCACACGCCCCTGCACCAGTTTGTGTTGCACACGCCCCTGCACCAGTGTGTGTTGTACACGCCCCTGCACCAGTGTGTGTTGCACACGCCCCTACACCAGTGTGTGTTGTACACGCCCCTGCACCAGAGTGTGTTGCACACGCCCCTGCACCAGAGTGTGTTGCACACGCCCCTGCACCAGTGTGTGTTGCACACGCCCCTACACCAGTGTGTGTTGTACACGCCCCTGCACCAGTGTGTGTTGTACATGCCCCTGCACCAGTGTGTGTTGCACACGCCCCTGCACCAGTGTGTGTTGCACACGCCCCTGCACCAGTGTGTGTTGTACACGCCCCTGCACCAGAGTGTGTTGCACACGCCCCTGCACCAGTGTGTGTTGCGCACGCCCCTACACCAGTGTGTGTTGTACACGCCCCTGCACCAGTGTGTGTTGCACACGCCCCTGCACCAGTGTGTGTACCACACGCCCGTGCACCAGTGTGTGTTGTACACGCCCCTGCACCAGTGTGTGTTGCACACGCCCCTGCACCAGAGTGTGTTGCACACTCCCCTGCACCAGAGTGTGTTACACACACCCCTGCACCAGAGTGTGTTACACACGCCCCTGCACCAGTGTGTGTTACACACACCCCTGCACCAGTGTGTGTTGTACACGCCCCTGCACCAGAGAGTGTTGCACACGCCCCTGCACCAGTGTGTGTTACACACGCCCCTGCACCAGTGTGTGTTGCACACGCCCCTGCACCAGTGTGTGTTACACACGCCCCTGCAACAGTGTGTGTTGTACACGCCCCTGCACCAGTGTGTGTTGCACGCGCCCCTGCACCAGAGAGTGCTGTACACTCCCCTGCACCAGTGTGTGTTGTACACTCCCCTGCACCAGTGTGTGTTACACACGCCCTTGCACCAGTGTGTGTTACACACGCCCCTGCACCAGTGTGTGTTACACACACCCCTGCACCAGAGTGTGTTGCACACACCCCCTGCACCAGAGAGTGTTGCACACGCCACTGCACCAGAGTGTGTTGCACACGCCCCTGCACCAGAGTGTGTTGCACACGCCCCTGCACCAGAGTGTGTTGCACACACCCCCTGCACCAGAGAGTGTTGCACACGCCCCTGCACCAGAGAGTGTTGCACACGCCCCTGCACCAGAGTGTGTTGCACACACCCCTGCACCAGAGTGTGTTGCACACGCCCTTGCACCAGAGTGTGTTGCACACACCCCCTGCACCAGAGAGTGTTGCACACGCCCCTGCACCAGAGAGTGTTGCACACGCCCCTGCACCAGAGTGTGTTGCACACTCCCCTGCACCAGAGTGTGTTGCACACGCCCCTGCACCAGAGTGTGTTGCACACACCCCTGAACCAGAGTGTGTTGCACACGCCCCTGCACCAGAGTGTGTTGCACACGCCCCTGCACCAGAGTGTGTTGCACACACCCCTGCACCAGAGTGTGTTGCACACACCCCTGCACCAGAGTGTGTTGCACACTCCCCTGCACCAGAGTGTGTTACACACCCCTGCACCAGTGTGTGTTGCACACCCCTGCACCAGTGTGTTTTACACACACCCCTGCACCAGAGTGTGTTGCACACTCCCCTGCACCAGAGTGTGTTACACACCCCTGCACCAGTGTGTGTTGCACACCCCTGCACCAGTGTGTTTTACACACACCCCTGCACCAGAGTGTTGCACACGCCCCTGCACCAGAGAGTGTGCAGGGGTGTAGGGGGGAGAGGGGCCTCGTAGCCTGGTGGATAGCGCTCAGGTCTCGTAATTCTGTGGCGCAGGTTCGATTCCCGCACGAGGCAGAAACAAGTGGGCAAAGTTTCTTTCACCCTGAATGCCCCTGTTACCTAGCAGTAAATAGGTACCTGGGAGTTAGTCAGCTGTCACGGGCTGCTTCCTGGGGGTGGAGGCCTGGTCGAGAACCGGGCCGCGGGGACACTAAAAGCCCCGAAATCATCTCAAGATAATCTCAAGATAACACCCCTGCACCAGTGTGTTACACACCCGTTCACCAGAGTGTGTTACACACCCCTGCACCAGTATGTGTTACACACCCGTGCACCAGAGTGTGTTGCACACCCGTGCACCAGTGTGTGTTACACACCCCTGCACCAGTGTGTGTTGCACACCCCTGCACCAGTGTGTGTTACACACCCGTGCACCAGTGTGTTACACACCCGTGCACCAGAGAGTGTTACACACCCCTGCACCAGTGTGTGTTACACACCCGTGCACCAGAGTGTGTTGCACACCCGTGCACCAGTGTGTGTTACACACGCCTGCACCAGTGTGTGTTACACACCCGTGCACCAGAGTGTGTTACACACCCCTGCACCCGTGTGTGTTACACACCCCTGCACCAGAGTGTTACACACGCCCCTGCACCAGAGTGTTACACACACCCCTGCACCAGAGTGTTACACACACCCCTGCACCAGAGTGTGTTACACACACCCCTGCACCAGAGTGTTACACACACCCCTGCACCAGAGTGTTGCACACGCCCCTGCACCAGAGTGTTACACACACCCCTGCACCAGAGTGTTACACACACCCCTGCACCAGAGTGTTACACACACCCCTGCACCAGAGTGTTACACACACCCCTGCACCAGAGTGTTACACACACTCCTGCACCAGAGTGTTACACACACCCCTGCACCAGAGTGTTACACACGCCCCTGCACCAGAGTGTTACACACGCCCCTGCACCAGAGTGTTACACACGCCCCTGCACCAGTGTGTTACACACACCCCTGCACCAGTGTGTTACACACCCCTGCACCAGAGTGTTACACACGCCCCTGCACCAGAGTGTTACACACGCCCCTGCACCAGAGTGTTACACACGCCCCTGCACCAGAGCGTGTTACACACACGCCCCTGCACCAGAGTGTTACACACGCCCCTGCACCAGAGTGTGTTACACACGCCCCTGCACCAGAGTGTTACACACACCCCTGCACCAGTGTGTGTTACACACGCCCCTGCACCAGAGTGTTACACACGCCCCTGCACCAGAGTGTTACACACGCCCCTGCACCAGAGTGTTGCACACACCCCTGCACCAAAGTGTTACACACACCCCTGCACCAGAGTGTTACACACGCCCCTGCACCAGAGTGTTGCACATACCCCTGCACCAGAGTGTGTTACACACGCCCCTGCACCAGAGTGTTACACACACCCCTGCACCAGAGTGTTACACACGCCCCTGCACCAGAGTGTTACACACACCCCTGCACTAGAGTGTTACACACACCCCTGCACCAGAGTGTTACACACACCCCTGCACCAGAGTGTGTTACACACACCCCTGCACCAGAGAGTGTTACACACACCCCTGCACCAGAGTGTTACACACGCCCCTGCACCAGAGTGTTACACACACCCCTGAACCAGTGTGTGTTACACACCCCTGCACCAGAGTGTGTTGCACACATCCCTGCACCAGTGTTTGTTACACACCCCTGCACCAGAGTGTGTTACACACCTCTGCACCAGAGTGTGTTGCACACACCCCTGCACCAGAGTGTTACATACCCCTGCACCAAAGTGTGTTGCACGCACCCCTGCACCAGTGTGTGTTGCACACACCCCTGCACCAGCGTGTGTTGCACACACCCCTGCACCAGAGTGTTACACACACCCCTGCACCAGAGTGTTACACACACCCCTGCACCAGAGTGTTACACACGCCCCTGCACCAGAGTGTTACACACACCCCTGCACCAGAGTGTTACACACACCCCTGCACCAGAGTGTTACACACACCCCTGCACCAGAGTGTTACACACGCCCCTGCACCAGAGTGTTACACACGCCCCTGCACCAGAGTGTTACACACGCCCCTGCACCAGAGTGTTACACACACCCCTGCACCAGTGTGTTACACACGCCCCTGCACCAGAGTGTTACACACACCGCTGCACCAGAGTGTTACACACACCCCTGCACCAGAGTGTTACACACACCCCTGCACCAGAGTGTTACACACACCCCTGCACCAGAGTGTAACAAACGCCCCTGCACCAGAGTGTTACACACGCCCCTGCACCAGAGTGTTACACACACCCCTGCACCAGTGTGTTACACACACCCCTGCACCAGAGAGTTACACACACCCCTGCACCAGAGTGTTACACACACCCCTGCACCAGAGTGTTACACACACCCCTGCACCAGAGTGTTACACACACCCCTGCACCAGAGTGTTACACACACCCCTGCACCAGAGTGTTACACACACTCCCTGCACCAGAGTGTTACACACACCCCTGCACCAGAGTGTTACACACACCCCTCCACCAGAGTGTTACACACGCCCCTGCACCAGAGTGTTACACACGCCCCTGCACCAGTGTGTTACACACACCCCTGCACCAGTGTGTTACACACCCCTGCACCAGAGTGTTACACACGCCCCTGCACCAGAGTGTTACACACGCCCCTGCACCAGAGTGTTACACACGCCCCTGCACCAGAGCGTGTTACACACACGCCCCTGCACCAGAGTGTTACACACGCCCCTGCACCAGAGTGTGTTACACACGCCCCTGCACCAGAGTGTTACACACACCCCTGCACCAGTGTGTGTTACACACGCCCCTGCACCAGAGTGTTACACACGCCCCTGCACCAGAGTGTTACACACGCCCCTGCACCAGAGTGTTACACACACCCCTGCACCAGAGTGTTACACACACCCCTGCACCAGAGTGTTACACACGCCCCTGCACCAGAGTGTTGCACATACCCCTGCACCAGAGTGTGTTACACACGCCCCTGCACCAGAGTGTTACACACACCCCTGCACCAGAGTGTTACACACGCCCCTGCACCAGAGTGTTACACACACCCCTGCACCAGAGTGTTACACACACCCCTGCACCAGAGTGTTACACACACCCCTGCACCAGAGTGTGTTACACACACCCCTGCACCAGAGAGTGTTACACACACCCCTGCACCAGAGTGTTACACACGCCCCTGCACCAGAGTGTTACACACACCCCTGCACCAGTGTGTGTTACACACCCCTGCACCAGAGTGTGTTGCACACATCCCTGCACCAGTGTTTGTTACACACCCCTGCACCAGAGTGTGTTACACACCTCTGCACCAGAGTGTGTTGCACACACCCCTGCACCAGAGTGTTACACACCCCTGCACCAAAGTGTGTTGCACGCACCCCTGCACCAGTGTGTGTTGCACACACCCCTGCACCAGCGTGTGTTGCACACACCCCTGCACCAGAGTGTTACACACACCCCTGCACCAGAGTGTTACACACACCCCTGCACCAGAGTGTTACACACGCCCCTGCACCAGAGTGTTACACACACCCCTGCACCAGAGTGTTACACACACCCCTGCACCAGAGTGTTACACACGACCCCCTGCACCAGAGTGTTACACACGCCCCTGCACCAGAGTGTTACACACGCCCCTGCACCAGAGTGTTACACACACCCCTGCACCAGTGTGTTACACACGCCCCTGCACCAGAGTGTTACACACACCGCTGCACCAGAGTGTTACACACACCCCTGCACCAGAGTGTTACACACACCCCTGCACCAGAGTGTTACACACACCCCCTGCACCAGAGTGTAACACACGCCCCTGCACCAGAGTGTTACACACGCCCCTGCACCAGAGTGTTACACACACCCCTGCACCAGTGTGTACACACACCCTGCACCAGAGAGTTACACACACCCCTGCACCAGAGTGTTACACACACCCCTGCACCAGAGTGTTACACACACCCCTGCACCAGAGTGTTACACACGCCCCTGCACCAGAGTGTGTTACACACACCCCTGCACCAGTGTTACACACGCCCCTGCACCAGAGTGTTACACACACCCCTGCACCAGAGTGTTACACACGCCCCTGCACCAGAGTGTTACACACACCCCTGCACCAGAGTGTTACACACACCCCCCACCAGAGTGTTACACACGCCCCTGCACCAGAGTGTTACACACGCCCCTGCACCAGAGTGTTACACACACCCCTGCACCAGAGTGTTACACACGCCCCTGCACCAGAGTGTGTTACACACGCCCTGCACCAGAGTGTGTTACACACGCCCCTGCACCAGAGTGTTACACACACCCCTGCACCAGAGTGTTACACACACCCCTGCACCAGAGTGTTACACACGCCCCTGCACCAGAGTGTTACACACGCCCCTGCACCAGAGTGTGTTACACACGCCCCTGCACCAGAGTGTGTTACACACGCCCCTGCACCAGAGTGTTACAGACGCCCCTGCACCAGAGTGTGTTACACACGCCCCTGCACCAGAGTGTATTACACACGCCCCTGCACCAGAGTGTTACACACGCCCCTGCACCAGAGTGTGTTACACACGCCCCTGCACCAGAGTGTTACACACGCCCCTGCACCAGAATGTGTTACACACGCCCCTGCACCAGAGTGTTACACACGCCCCTGCACCAGAATGTGTTACACACGCCCCTGCACCAGAGTGTTACACACGCCCCTGCACCAGAGTGGTTACACACGCCCCTGCACCAGAGTGTGTTACACACACCCCTGCACCAGAGTGTTACACACACCCCTGCACCAGTGTGTGTTACACACCCGTGCACCAGAGTGTGTTGCACATCCGTGCACCAGTGTGTGTTACACACGCATGCACCAGTGTGTGTTACACACCCGTGCACCAGAGTGTGTTACACACCCCTGCACCCATGTGTGTTACACACCCCTGCACCAGAGTGTTACACTCGCCCCTGCACCAGAGTGTTACACACACCCCTGCACCAGAGGTTACACACACCCCTGCACCAGAGGTGTTACACACACCCCTGCACCAGAGTGTTACACACACCCCTGCACCAGAGTGTTACACACACCCCTGCACCAGAGTGTTACACCACGCCCCTGCACCAGAGTGTTACACACACCCCTGCACCAGAGTGTTTACACACACCCCTGCACCAGGAGTGTTACACACACCCTGCAACCAGAGTGTTACACACACCCCTGCACCAGAGTGTTACACACACCCCTGCACAGAGTGTTACACACCCCCCTGCACCAGAGTGTTACACACGCCCCTGCACAGAGTGTTTACACACCACCTGCACAGTGGTACAAACGCCCTCACCAGAGTGTTGTTACACACACCCCTGCACCAGTGTGTTAACACACCCCTGCACCAGATTGTTACACACGCCCCTGCACCAGAGTGTTACACCACGCCCCTGCACCAGAGTGTTACACACGCCCCTGCACCAGAGAGTGTTACACACAGCCCCTGCACCAGAGTGTTACACACCCCTGCACCAGAGTGTGTTACACACGCCCCTGCACCAGAGTGTTACACACGCCCCTGCACAGAGGTGTTACACACGCCCCTGCACCAGAGTGTTACACACGCCCCTGCACCAGAGTGTTACACACGCCCCTGCACCAGAGTGTTACACACACCCCTGCACCAGAGTGTTACACACACCCCTGCACCAGAGTGTTACACACGCCCCTGCACCAGAGTGTTACACACACCCCTGCACCAGTGTGTTACACCCCCCTGCACCAGTGTGTTACACACCCCTGCACCAGAGTGTGTTACACACACCCCTGCACCAGAGTGTTACACACACCCCTGCACCAGAGTGTTACACACACCCCTGCACCAGAGTGTTACACACAACCCTGCACCAGTGTGTTACACACCCCTGCACCAGATGTGTTACACACGCCCCTGCACCAGAGTGTTACACACGCCCCTGCACCAGAGTGTTACACACACCCTGCACCAGAGTGTTACACACCCCTGCACCAGAGTGTTACACACGCCCTGCACCAGAGTGTTACACACCCCTGCACCAGTGTGTGTTACACACCCCTGCACCAGAGTGTGTTACACACGCCCCTGCACCAGAGTGTTACACACGCCCTGCACCAGAGTGTTACACACGCCCCTGCACCAGAGTGTTACACACCCCTGCACCAGAGTGTTACACACGCCCCTGCACCAGAGTGTGTTACACACCCCTGCACCAGAGTGTTACACACGCCCCTGCACCAGAGTGTTACACACCCCTGCACCAGAGTGTTACACACGCCCCTGCACCAGAGTGTTACACACCTGCACCAGAGTGTTACACACCCCTGCACCAGAGTGTTACACACCCCTGCACCAGAGTGTTACACACCCCTGCACCAGAGTGTTACACACACCCCTGCACCAGAGTGTTACACACACCCCTGCACCAGAGTGTTACACACACCCCTGCACCAGAGTGTTACACACACCCCTGCACCAGAGTGTTACACACACCCCTGCACCAGAGTGTTACACACACCCTGCACCAGAGTGTTACACACACCCCTGCACCAGAGTGTTACACACCCCTGCACCAGAGTGTTACACACACCCTGCACCAGAGT
>NC_091152.1:49746383-49823078 GCF_040958095.1 Procambarus clarkii | reverse complement strand
CATAGCATTTCACCAAATCACCTCATTCTTTGGGGCACACGTGAGGAACACAAATGCGAACAAGCCTGAATGGTCCCCAGGACTATATGCGACTGAAAACTCACACCCCAGAAGTGACTCGAACCCATACTCCCAGGAGCAACGCAACTGGTAACTATAGGGCGCCTTAATCCGCTTGACCATCACGGCCGGACAAAAGGAAGTGATAGCCAAGGCTATTTGAACCACTTCCCCGCCGGCAACTCGGATGGTAATCTTGGGCATAGCATTTCACCAAATCACCTCATTCTTTGGGGCACACGTGAGGAACACAAATGCGAACAAGCCTGAATGGTCCCCAGGACTATATGCGACTGAAAACTCACACCCCAGAAGTGACTCGAACCCATACTACTAGGAGCAACGCAACTGGTAACTATAGGGCGCCTTAATCCGCTTGACCATCACGGCCGGTCAAAAGGAAGTGATAGCCAAGGCTATTTGAACCACTTCCCTGCCGGCAACTCGGATGGTAATCTTGGGCATAGCATTTCACCAAATCACCTCATTCTTTGGGGCACACGTGAGGAACACAAATGCGAACAAGCCTGAATGGTTCCCAGGACTATATGCGACTGAAAACTCACACCCCAGAAGTGACTCGAACCCATACTCCCAGGAGCAACGCAACTGGTAACTATAGGGCGCCTTAATCCGCTTGACCATCACGGCCGGACAAAAGGAAGTGATAGCCAAGGCTATTTGAACCACTTCCCCGCCGGCAACTCGGATGGTAATCTTGGGTATAGCATTTCACCAAATCACCTCATTCTTTGGGACACACGTGAGGAACACAAATGCGAACAAGCTTGAATGGTCCCCAGGACTATATGCGACTGAAAACTCACACCCCAGAAGTGACTCGAACCCATACTCCCAGGAGCAACGCAACTGGTAACTATAGGGCGCCTTAATCCGCTTGACCATCACGGACGGACAAAAGGAAGTGATAGCCAAGGCTATTTGAACCACTTCCCCGCCGGCAACTCGGATGGTAATCTTGGGCATAGCATTTCACCAAATCACCTCATTCTTTGGGGCACACGTGAGGAACACAAATGCGAACAAGCCTGAATGGTTCCCAGGACTATATGCGACTGAAAACTCACACCCCAGAAGTGACTCGAACCCATACTCCCAGGAGCAACGCAACTGGTAACTATAGGGCGCCTTAATCCGCTTGACCATCACGGCCGGGCAAAAGGAAGTGATAGCCAAGGCTATTTGAACCACTTCCCCGCCGGCAACTCGGATGGTAATCTTGGGCATAGCATTTCACCAAATCACCTCATTCTTTGGGGCACACGTGAGGAACACAAATGCGAACAAGCCTGAATGGTTCCCAGGACTATATGCGACTGAAAACTCACACCCCAGAAGTGACTCGAACCCATACTCCCAGGAGCAACGCAACTGGTAACTATAGGGCGCCTTAATCCACTTGACCATCACGGCCGGACAAAAGGAAGTGATAGCCAAGGCTATTTGAACCACTTCCCCGCCGGCAACTCGGATGGTAATCTTGGGCATAGCATTTCACCAAATCACCTCATTCTTTGGGGCACACGTGAGGAACACAAATGCGAACAAGCCTGAATGGTCCCCAGGACTATATGCGACTGAAAACTCACACCCCAGAAGTGACTCGAACCCATACTCCCAGGAGCAACGCAACTGGTAATTAAAGGGCGCCTTAATCCGCTTGACCATCACGGCCGGACAAAAAGAAGTGATAGCCAAGGCTATTTGAACCACTTCCCCGCCGGCAACTCGGATGGTAATCTTGGGCATAGCATTTCACCAAATCACCTCATTGTTTGGGGCACACGTGAGGAACACAAATGCGAACAAGCCTGAATGGTTCCCAGGAATATATGCGACTGAAAACTCACACCCCAGAATGTGACTCGAACCCATACTCCCAGGAGCAACGCAACTGGTAACTATAGGGCGCCTTAATCCGCTTGACCATCACGGCCGGACAAAAGGAAGTGATAGCCAAGGCTATTTGAACCACTTCCCCGCCGGCAACTCGGATGGTAATCTTGGGCATAGCATTTCACTAAATTACCTCATTCTTTGGGACACACGTGAGGAACACAAATGCGAACAAGCCTGAATGGTTCCCAGGACTATATGCGACTGAAATCTCACACCCCAGAAGTGACTCGAACCCATACTCCCAGGAGCAACGCAACTGGTAACTATAGGGCGCCTTAATCCGCTTGACAATCACGGCCGGACAAAAGGAAGTGATAGCCAAGGCTATTTGAACCACTTCCCCGCCGGCAACTCGGATGGTAATCTTGGGCATAGCATTTCACCAAATCACCTCATTCTTTGGGGCACACGTGAGGAACACAAATGCGAAACAAGCCTGAATGGTCCCCAGGACTATATGCGACTGAAAACATCACACCCCAGAAGTGACTCGAACCCATACTCCCAGGAGCAACGCAACTGGTAACTATAGGGCGCCTTAATCCGCTTGACCATCACGGCCGGACAAAAGGAAGTGATAGCCAAGGCTATTTGAACCACTTCCCCGCCGGCAACTCGGATGGTAATCTTGGGCATAGCATTTCACCAAATCACATCATTCTTTGGGGCACACGTGAGGAATACAAATGCGAACAAGCCTGAATGGTTCCCAGGACTATATGCGACTGAAAACTCACACCCCAGAAGTGACTCGAACCCATACTCCCAGGAGCAACGCAACTGGTAACTATAGGGCGCCTTAATCCGCTTGACCATCACGGCCGGACAAAAGGAAGTGATAGCCAAGGCTATTTGAACCACTTCCCCTGCCGGCAACTCGGATGGTAATCTTGGGCATAGCATTTCACCAAATCACCTCATTCTTTGGGGCACACGTGAGGAACACAAATGCGAACAAGCCTGAATGGTCCCCAGGACTATATGCGACTGAAAACTCACACCCCAGAAATGACTCGAACCCATACTCCCAGGAGCAACGCAACTGGTAACTACAGGGTGCCTTAATCCGCTTGACCATCACGGCCGGACAAAAGGAAGTGATAGCCAAGGCTATTTGAACCACTTCCCCGCCGGCAACTCGGATGGTAATCTTGGGCATAGCATTTCACCAAATCACCTCATTCTTTGGGGCACACGTGAGGAACACAAATGCGAACAAGCCTGAATGGTCCCCAGGACTATATGCGACTGAAAACTCACACCCCAGAAATGACTCGAACCCATACTCCCAGGAGCAACGCAACTGGTAACTACAGGGCGCCTTAATCCGCTTGACCATCACGGCCGGACAAAAGGAAGTGATAGCCAAGGCTATTTGAACCACTTCCCCGCCGGCAACTCGGATGGTAATCTTGGGCATAGCATTTCACCAAATCACCTCATTCTTTGGGGCACACGTGAGGAACACAAATGCGAACAAGCCTGAATGGTCCCCAGGACTATATGCGACTGAAAACTCACACCCCAGAAGTGACTCGAACCCATACTCCCAGGAGCAACGCAACTGGTAACTATAGGGCGCCTTAATCCGCTTGACCATCATGGCCGGACAAAAGGAAGTGATAGCCAAGGCTATTTGAACCACTTCCCCGCCGGCAACTCGGATGGTAATCTTGGGCATAGCATTTCACCAAATCACCTCATTCTTTGGGGCACACGTGAGGAACACAAATGCGAACAAGCCTGAATGGTCCCCAGGACTATATGCGACTGAAAACTCACACCCCAGAAGTGACTCGAACCCATACTACCAGGAGCAACGCAACTGGTAACTATAGGGCGCCTTAATCCGCTTGACCATCACGGCCGGTCAAAAGGAAGTGATAGCCAAGGCTATTTGAACCACTTCCCCTGCCGGCAACTCGGATGGTAATCTTGGGCATAGCATTTCACCAAATCACCTCATTCTTTGGGGCACACGTGAGGAACACAAATGCGAACAAGCCTGAATGGTTCCCAGGACTATATGCGACTGAAAACTCACACCCCAGAAGTGACTCGAACCCATACTCCCAGGAGCAACGCAACTGGTAACTATAGGGCGCCTTAATCCGCTTGACCATCACGGCCGGACAAAAGGAAGTGATAGCCAAAGCTATTTGAACCACTTCCCCGCCGGCAACTCGGATGGTAATCTTGGGTATAGCATTTCACCAAATCACCTCATTCTTTGGGACACACGTGAGGAACACAAATTCGAACAAGCCTGAATGGTCCCCAGGACTATATGCGACTGAAAACTCACACCCCAGAAGTGACTCGAACCCATACTCCCAGGAGCAACGCAACTGGTAACTATAGGGCACCTTAATCCGCTTGACCATCACGGACGGACAAAAGGAAGTGATAGCCAAGGCTATTTGAACCACTTCCCCGCCGGCAACTCGGATGGTAATCTTGGGCATAGCATTTCACCAAATCACCTCATTCTTTGGGGCACACGTGAGGAACACAAATGCGAACAAGCCTGAATGGTTCCCAGGACTATATGCGACTGAAAACTCACACCCCAGAAGTGACTCGAACCCATACTCCCAGGAGCAACGCAACTGGTAACTATAGGGCGCCTTAATCCGCTTGACCATCACGGCCGGACAAAAGGAAGTGATAGCCAAGGCTATTTGAACCACTTCCCCGCCGGCAACTCGGATGGTAATCTTGGGCATAGCATTTCACCAAATCACCTCATTCTTTGGGGCACACGTGAGGAACACAAATGCGAACAAGCCTGAATGGTTCCCAGGAATATATGCGACTGAAAACTCACACCCCAGATGTGACTCGAACCCATACTCCCAGGAGCAACGCAACTGGTAACTATAGGGCGCCTTAATCCGCTTGACCATCACGGCCGGACAAAAGGAAGTGATAGCCAAGGCTATTTGAACCACTTCCCCGCCGGCAACTCGGATGGTAATCTTGGGCATAGCATTTCACTAAATTACCTCATTCTTTGGGACACACGTGAGGAACACAAATGCGAACAAGCCTGAATGGTTCCCAGGACTATATGCGACTGAAATCTCACACCCCAGAAGTGACTCGAACCCATACTCCCAGGAGCAACGCAACTGGTAACTATAGGGCCCCTTAATCCGCTTGACCATCACGGCCGGACAAAAGGTAGTGATAGCCAAGGCTATTTGAACCACTTCCCCGCCGGCAACTCGGATGGTAATCTTGGGCATAGCATTTCACCAAATCACCTCATTCTTTGGGGCACACGTGAGGAACACAAATGCGAACAAGCCTGAAGGGTTCCCAGGACTATATGCGACTGAAAACTCACACCCCAGAAGTGACTCGAACCCATATTCCCAGGAGCAACGCAACTGGTAACTATAGGGCGCCTTAATCCGCTTGACCATCACGGCCAGACAAAAGGAAGTGATAGCCAAGGCTATTTGAACCACTTCCCCGCCGGCAACTCGGATGGTAATCTTGGGCATAGCATTTCACCAAATCACCTCATTCTTTGGGGCACACGTGAGGAACACAAATGCGAACAAGCCTGAATGGTCCCCAGGACTATATGCGACTGAAAACTCACACCCCAGAAGTGACTCGAACCCATACTCCCAGGAGCAACGCAACTGGTAACTATAGGGCGCCTTAATCCGCTTGACCATCACGGCCGGACAAAAGGAAGTGATAGCCAAGGCTATTTGAACCACTTCCCCGCCGGCAACTCGGATGGTAATCTTGGGCATAGCATTTCACCAAATCACCTCATTCTTTGGGGCACACGTGAGGAACACAAATGCGAACAAGCCTGAATGGTCCCCAGGACTATATGCGACTGAAAACTCACACCCCAGAAGTGACTCGAACCCATACTCCCAGGAGCAACGCAACTGGTAACTATAGGGCGCCTTAATCCGCTTGACCATCACGGCCGGACAAAAGGAAGTGATAGCCAAGGCTATTTGAACCACTTCCCCGCCGGCAACTCGGATGGTAATCTTGGGCATAGCATTTCACCAAATCACCTCATTCTTTGGGGCACACGTGAGGAACACAAATGCGAACAAGCCTGAATGGTCCCCAGGACTATATGCGACTGAAAACTCACACCCCAGAAGTGACTCGAACCCATACTACCAGGAGCAACGCAACTGGTAACTATAGGGCGCCTTAATCCGCTTGACCATCACGGCCGGTCAAAAGGAAGTGATAGCCAAGGCTATTTGAACCACTTCCCTGCCGGCAACTCGGATGGTAATCTTGGGCATAGCATTTCACCAAATCACCTCATTCTTTGGGGCACACGTGAGGAACACAAATGCGAACAAGCCTGAATGGTTCCCAGGACTATATGCGACTGAAAACTCACACCCCAGAAGTGACTCGAACCCATACTCCCAGGAGCAACGCAACTGGTAACTATAGGGCGCCTTAATCCGCTTGACCATCACGGCCGGACAAAAGGAAGTGATAGCCAAGGCTATTTGAACCACTTCCCCGCCGGCAACTCGGATGGTAATCTTGGGTATAGCATTTCACCAAATCACCTCATTCTTTGGGACACACGTGAGGAACACAAATGCGAACAAGCCTGAATGGTCCCCAGGACTATATGCGACTGAAAACTCACACCCCAGAAGTGACTCGAACCCATACTCCCAGGAGCAACGCAACTGGTAACTATAGGGCGCCTTAATCCGCTTGACCATCACGGACGGACAAAAGGAAGTGATAGCCAAGGCTATTTGAACCACTTCCCCGCCGGCAACTCGGATGGTAATCTTGGGCATAGCATTTCACCAAATCACCTCATTCTTTGGGGCACACGTGAGGAACACAAATGCGAACAAGCCTGAATGGTTCCCAGGACTATATGCGACTGAAAACTCACACCCCAGAAGTGACTCGAACCCATACTCCCAGGAGCAACGCAACTGGTAACTATAGGGCGCCTTAATCCGCTTGACCATCACGGCCGGACAAAAGGAAGTGATAGCCAAGGCTATTTGAACCACTTCCCCGCCGGCAACTCGGATGGTAATCTTGGGCATAGCATTTCACCAAATCACCTCATTCTTTGGGGCACACGTGAGGAACACAAATGCGAACAAGCCTGAATGGTTCCCAGGACTATATGCGACTGAAAACTCACACCCCAGAAGTGACTCGAACCCATACTCCCAGGAGCAACGCAACTGGTAACTATAGGGCGCCTTAATCCACTTGACCATCACGGCCGGACAAAAGGAAGTGATAGCCAAGGCTATTTGAACCACTTCCCCGCCGGGAACTCGGATGGTAATCTTGGGCATAGCATTTCACCAAATCACCTCATTCTTTGGGGCACACGTGAGGAACACAAATGCGAACAAGCCTGAATGGTTCCCAGGACTATATGCGACTGAAAACTCACACCCCAGAAGTGACTCGAACCCATACTCCCAGGAGCAACGCAACTGGTAATTATAGGGCGCCTTAATCCGCTTGACCATCACGGCCGGACAAAAAGAAGTGATAGCCAAGGCTATTTGAACCACTTCCCCGCCGGCAACTCGGATGGTAATCTTGGGCATAGCATTTCACCAAATCACCTCATTGTTTGGGGCACACGTGAGGAACACAAATGCGAACAAGCCTGAATGGTTCCCAGGAATATATGCGACTGAAAACTCACACCCCAGATGTGACTCGAACCCATACTCCCAGGAGCAACGCAACTGGTAACTATAGGGCGCCTTAATCCGCTTGACCATCACGGCCGGACAAAAGGAAGTGATAGCCAAGGCTATTTGAACCACTTCCCCGCCGGCAACTCGGATGGTAATCTTGGGCATAGCATTTCACTAAATTACCTCATTCTTTGGGACACACGTGAGGAACACAAATGCGAACAAGCCTGAATGGTTCCCAGGACTATATGCGACTGAAATCTCACACCCCAGAAGTGACTCGAACCCATACTCCCAGGAGCAACGCAACTGGTAACTATAGGGCGCCTTAATCCGCTTGACAATCACGGCCGGACAAAAGGAAGTGATAGCCAAGGCTATTTGAACCACTTCCCCGCCGGCAACTCGGATGGTAATCTTGGGCATAGCATTTCACCAAATCACCTCATTCTTTGGGGCACACGTGAGGAACACAAATGCAAACAAGCCTGAATGGTCCCCAGGACTATATGCGACTGAAAACACACACCCCAGAAGTGACTCGAACCCATACTCCCAGGAGCAACGCAACTGGTAACTATAGGGCGCCTTAATCCGCTTGACCATCACGGCCGGACAAAAGGAAGTGATAGCCAAGGCTATTTGAACCACTTCCCCGCCGGCAACTCGGATGGTAATCTTGGGCATAGCATTTCACCAAATCACATCATTCTTTGGGGGCACACGTGAGGAATACAAATGCGAACAAGCCTGAATGGTTCCCAGGACTATATGCGACTGAAAACTCACACCCCAGAAGTGACTCGAACCCATACTCCCAGGAGCAACGCAACTGGTAACTATAGGGCGCCTTAATCCGCTTGACCATCACGGCCGGACAAAAGGAAGTGATAGCCAAGGCTATTTGAACCACTTCCCTGCCGGCAACTCGGATGGTAATCTTGGGCATAGCATTTCACCAAATCACCTCATTCTTTGGGGCACACGTGAGGAACACAAATGCGAACAAGCCTGAATGGTCCCCAGGACTATATGCGACTGAAAACTCACACCCCAGAAATGACTCGAACCCATACTCCCAGGAGCAACGCAACTGGTAACTACAGGGTGCCTTAATCCTCTTGACCATCACGGCCGGACAAAAGGAAGTGATAGCCAAGGCTATTTGAACCACTTCCCCGCCGGCAACTCGGATGGTAATCTTGGGCATAGCATTTCACCAAATCACCTCATTCTTTGGGGCACACGTGAGGAACACAAATGCGAACAAGCCTGAATGGTCCCCAGGACTATATGCGACTGAAAACTCACACCCCAGAAATGACTCGAACCCATACTCCCAGGAGCAACGCAACTGGTAACTACAGGGCGCCTTAATCCGCTTGACCATCACGGCCGGACAAAAGGAAGTGATAGCCAAGGCTATTTGAACCACTTCCCCGCCGGCAACTCGGATGGTAATCTTGGGCATAGCATTTCACCAAATCACCTCATTCTTTGGGGCACACGTGAGGAACACAAATGCGAACAAGCCTGAATGGTCCCCAGGACTATATGCGACTGAAAACTCACACCCCAGAAGTGACTCGAACCCATACTCCCAGGAGCAACGCAACTGGTAACTATAGGGCGCCTTAATCCGCTTGACCATCACGGCCGGACAAAAGGAAGTGATAGCCAAGGCTATTTGAACCACTTCCCCGCCGGCAACTCGGATGGTAATCTTGGGCATAGCATTTCACCAAATCACCTCATTCTTTGGGGCACACGTGAGGAACACAAATGCGAACAAGCCTGAATGGTCCCCAGGACTATATGCGACTGAAAACTCACACCCCAGAAGTGACTCGAACCCATACTACCAGGAGCAACGCAACTGGTAACTATAGGGCGCCTTAATCCGCTTGACCATCACGGCCGGTCAAAAGGAAGTGATAGCCAAGGCTATTTGAACCACTTCCCTGCCGGCAACTCGGATGGTAATCTTGGGCATAGCATTTCACCAAATCACCTCATTCTTTGGGGCACACGTGAGGAACACAAATGCGAACAAGCCTGAATGGTTCCCAGGACTATATGCGACTGAAAACTCACACCCCAGAAGTGACTCGAACCCATACTCCCAGGAGCAACGCAACTGGTAACTATAGGGCGCCTTAATCCGCTTGACCATCACGGCCGGACAAAAGGAAGTGATAGCCAAGGCTATTTGAACCACTTCCCCGCCGGCAACTCGGATGGTAATCTTGGGTATAGCATTTCACCAAATCACCTCATTCTTTGGGACACACGTGAGGAACACAAATGCGAACAAGCCTGAATGGTCCCCAGGACTATATGCGACTGAAAACTCACACCCCAGAAGTGACTCGAACCCATACTCCCAGGAGCAACGCAACTGGTAACTATAGGGCGCCTTAATCCGCTTGACCATCACGGACGGACAAAAGGAAGTGATAGCCAAGGCTATTTGAACCACTTCCCCGCCGGCAACTCGGATGGTAATCTTGGGCATAGCATTTCACCAAATCACCTCATTATTTGGGGCACACGTGAGGAACACAAATGCGAACAAGCCTGAATGGTTCCCAGGACTATATGCGACTGAAAACTCACACCCCAGAAGTGACTCGAACCCATACTCCCAGGAGCAACGCAACTGGTAACTATAGGGCGCCTTAATCCGCTTGACCATCACGGCCGGACAAAAGGAAGTGATAGCCAAGGCTATTTGAACCACTTCCCCGCCGGCAACTCGGATGGTAATCTTGGGCATAGCATTTCACCAAATCACCTCATTCTTTGGGGCACACGTGAGGAACACAAATGCGAACAAGCCTGAATGGTTCCCAGGAATATATGCGACTGAAAACTCACACCCCAGATGTGACTCGAACCCATACTCCCAGGAGCAACGCAACTGGTAACTATAGGGCGCCTTAATCCGCTTGACCATCACGGCCGGACAAAAGGAAGTGATAGCCAAGGCTATTTGAACCACTTCCCCGCCGGCAACTCGGATGGTAATCTTGGGCATAGCATTTCACTAAATTACCTCATTCTTTGGGACACACGTGAGGAACACAAATGCGAACAAGCCTGAATGGTTCCCAGGACTATATGCGACTGAAATCTCACACCCCAGAAGTGACTCGAACCCATACTCCCAGGAGCAACGCAACTGGTAACTATAGGGCGCCTTAATCCGCTTGACAATCACGGCCGGACAAAAGGAAGTGATAGCCAAGGCTATTTGAACCACTTCCCCGCCGGCAACTCGGATGGTAATCTTGGGCATAGCATTTCACCAAATCACCTCATTCTTTGGGGCACACGTGAGGAACACAAATGCAAACAAGCCTGAATGGTCCCCAGGACTATATGCGACTGAAAACACACACCCCAGAAGTGACTCGAACCCATACTCCCAGGAGCAACGCAACTGGTAACTATAGGGCGCCTTAATCCGCTTGACCATCACGGCCGGACAAAAGGAAGTGATAGCCAAGGTTATTTGAACCACTTCCCCGCCGGCAACTCGGATGGTAATCTTGGGCATAGCATTTCACCAAATCACATCATTCTTTGGGGGCACACGTGAGGAATACAAATGCGAACAAGCCTGAATGGTTCCCAGGACTATATGCGACTGAAAACTCACACCCCAGAAGTGACTCGAACCCATACTCCCAGGAGCAACGCAACTGGTAACTATAGGGCGCCTTAATCCGCTTGACCATCACGGCCGGACAAAAGGAAGTGATAGCCAAGGCTATTTGAACCACTTCCCTGCCGGCAACTCGGATGGTAATCTTGGGCATAGCATTTCACCAAATCACCTCATTCTTTGGGGCACACGTGAGGAACACAAATGCGAACAAGCCTGAATGGTCCCCAGGACTATATGCGACTGAAAACTCACACCCCAGAAATGACTCGAACCCATACTCCCAGGAGCAACGCAACTGGAAACTACAGGGCGCCTTAATCCGCTTGACCATCACGGCCGGACAAAAGGAAGTGATAGCCAAGGCTATTTGAACCACTTCCCCGCCGGCAACTCGGATGGTAATCTTGGGCATAGCATTTCACCAAATCACCTCATTCTTTGGGGCACACGTGAGGAACACAAATGCGAACAAGCCTGAATGGTTCCCAGGACTATATGCGACTGAAAACTCACACCCCAGAAGTGACTCGAACCCATACTCCCAGGAGCAACGCAACTGGTAACTATAGGGCGCCTTAATCTGCTTGACCATCACGGCCGGACAAAAGGAAGTGATAGCCAAGGCTATTTGAAGCACTTCCCCGCCGGCAACTCGGATGGTAATCTTGGGCATAGCATTTCACCAAATCACCTCATTCTTTGGGGCACACGTGAGGAACACAAATGCGAACAAGCCTGAATGGTTCCCAGGACTATATGCGACTGAAAACTCACACCCCAGAAGTGACTCGAACCCATACTCCCAGGAGCAACGCAACTGGTAACTATAGGGCGCCTTAATCCGCTTGACCATCACGGCCGGACAAAAGGAAGTGATAGCCAAGGCTATTTGAACCACTTCCCCGCCGGCAACTCGGATGGTAATCTTGGGCATAGCATTTCACCAAATCACCTCATTCTTTGGTGCACACGTGAGGAACACAAATGCGAACAAGCCTGAATGGTCCCCAGGACTATATGCGACTGAAAACTCACACCCCAGAAGTGACTCGAACCCATACTCCCAGGAGCAACGCAACTGGTAACTATAGGGCGCCTTAATCCGCTTGACCATCACGGCCGGACAAAAGGAAGTGATAGCCAAGGCTATTTGAACCACTTCCCCGCCGGCAACTCGGATGGTAATCTTGGGCATAGCATTTCACCAAATCACCTCATTCTTTGGGGCACACGTGAGGAACACAAATGCGAACAAGCCTGAATGGTCCCCAGGACTATATGCGACTGAAAACTCACACCCCAGAAGTGACTCGAACCCATACTCCCACTAGCAACGCAACTGGTAACTATAAGGCGCCTTAATCCGCTTGACCATCACGGCCGGACAAAAGAAAGTGATAGCCAAGGCTATTTGAACCACTTCCCCGCCGGCAACTCGGATGGTAATCTTGGGCATAGCATTTCACCAAATCACCTCATTCTATGGGGCACACGTGAGGAACACAAATGCGAACAAGCCTGAATGGTTCCCAGGACTATATGCGACTGAAAACTCACACCCCAGAAGTGACTCGAACCCATACTCCCAGGAGCAACGCAACTGGTAACTATAGGGCGCCTTAATCCGCTTGACCATCACGGCCGGACAAAAGGAAGTGATAGCCAAGGCTATTTGAACCACTTCCCCCGCCGGCAACTCGGATGGTAATCTTGGGCATAGCATTTCACCAAATCACCGCATTCTTTGGGGCACACGTGAGGAACACAAATGCGAACAAGCCTGAATGGTTCCCAGGACTATATGCGACTGAAAACTCACACCCCAGAAGTGACTCGAACCCATACTCCCAGGAGCAACGCAACTGGTAACTATAGGGCGCCTTAATCCGCTTGACCATCACGGCCGGACAAAAGGAAGTGATAGCCAAGGCTATTTGAACCACTTCCCCGCCGGCAACTCGGATGGTAATCTTGGGCATAGCATTTCACCAAATCACCTCATTCTTTGGGACACACGTGAGGAACACAAATGCGAACAAGCCTGAATGGTCCCCAGGACTATATGCGACTGAAAACTCACACCCCAGAAGTGACTCGAACCCATACTCCCAGGAGCAACGCAACACAATACTAGAACACAATACTCGGCCTACTATGCAAGGCTCGATTTGCCTAATAAGCCAAGTTTTCTAGAATTTCAATGTTTCTATCATTTTTTTCTTATGAAATTGTAAAGCTATTCATTTAATTACGTATTAGGTAATTTTTCGTAAATATGAGTTAAAACTAACGTAGATATATGACCGAACCTAACCAACCCTACCTAATCTAACCTAACCTATCCTAAGACTGGAGTTTTTCTAGGTTCCCAGCCATATTGGTGTGTCCTTAAATGAGCGTGTGGATGCTGCCACTAAGGAAGCTATCCACAATTATTCCATCTCCCGTAAAGGTGTTCCTTATTCTGACTTCTACTCAGTTATTCATTTCTCAATCCTTGCCCGTTGGCAGGGTCGTTGGTCGTCTGTTACTGGTAACAAACTGCGTGAACTTAAGGGTAGTGTGTCCCCATGGCCTTCCTCCTACCTCCGTAACCGGGGGTGGGAAACGGCTTTGGCAAGGTTACATATTGGCCATACACGTTTAACTCACGGGCACTTAAAGAAGCGCCGCCCTGCTCCTTATTGTCCAAACTGCATTGTTCCTGTCATGGACGTGGTTATCCTTGTTGAATGTCTTGTCCTCCTGGACGTGCTTTCATCTTGCTTCCCAACTGTCCCTCGCGGTCACCTGTCCCTATATAGCATCCTTGGTGAATCAGACACATTTGATATCATTTGCCTTATGCACTTTTGTTCTTGTATTGGCATCCTAAGTAATATTTAGCCCCTTTTGAATATCCAGCATTTGATGATGCTACATTGTCTCCTCAGCTTGCTGCCATCTTTTGATAATTACTTACTGAAATGAATTACTTATTTCTAAATGAACATTAGAAATATTTAATAAATATTTCCAAAATCAGTGAATAATGATGCATATTTCTAAAATAAGTAAAAATAATTGATTTTAATTGATTATTTTCAAACTATTTACAGACTTAGCTGGCAGCCAGTGCCAAGAATCGTCGTGGGTGGGGGGTGGGGTCCGAATGTGACCCAACCTCGCTGTTCTCTTCTTAATTATGGCGACCCCGACAAGCCTATGTTCATCCCAAACCCCAGAACATTGTCTCTGCCAATTTGGGTGAACCTGACCCCAAACGTCTGGCCTCATACTTTGACGACAGACAATGTATCTTCTAGTATAGATTTGGGTGGTACCCAGCGTTGTCCGGGTCTGTCTGTCTCCCATCTGTCTATATATCTATCTATCCATCTACCTCTACTAAACTATATATATTCATCTATTAATCCATCCATCTATTCCTCTATACATTTATCAATCCATCCATCATCTATACATCTATTCATCTATCAATCCACTCATCTGTGTATCCATCTACCTATCGCTCTTTCTGTCCGTCTACCTAACGGCCTATTTACCACCAATCTATCCAACTGTCTGTCCACCTATCTATCCATCCACTTAAAAATCTATTTATTCGTCTATCCATCCTTCTACCAATCATGTCATCCTTATTTATTTATATATAGAAGAGTTCTTTTACTATTGTACAGCCACCAGCAACCATAGCGTTTCGGGCAGGTCCTTAATCCTATGTTCCCTTGAGTACGACCCACCAAGTCGTTTAACAACCAGGTACCCATTCACTGCTAGGTGAACAAAGGCTACAGTTAAGGACTGGCGCCCAGTCAATCCTCCCCGGCCATGATACAAACCCAGGCCTGATCGCTGGACAAGCGCGGGGCGAGGGTTTTAACACCGCGCCACGGGGATTTCGATCTATTTATCCATTTATCTACTCATCCATCTATGAATAGCTCTATCAATCTATTCATCCTTCTGTCCATCCATCTATTCATCTACCTATCCATCTATCTGCCAATCTGTCCATCACTTTGTCCATATATCCATATATCTAGCTATAAATTCATACTGCTATCTGTCCATCCATCTGTGCAGCCATTTATCCTTCAATCTATATATATCCGTCTAGCTTTCTATCTGTTCATCTATATATTCATCTATTCATAGATCTATCTATCTATCTATCCATCTATCTGTCTGACTCTGTCTTTCTTTGTGTCTGTCTCTGTCTCTTTATCTAACTCTAGCTGTGTGTGTCACTGTCTCTGTCCACCTGCCTGTCTCTTATAAACAATACAACTGTCTAATGTGTGGGAGTCCGAGAGCGAGAGGAGTTCAGTGGTGTGAAATACAAAACAATAATAGTTACTACTTACTGTGCCACAATGCCGTTGCTTGAGAAACCTCTGACTTTGTGTAAGGATCGTGTGGTTTATGCCAGTGCGGCCAAATTATTGACAGCACAAAATTCTCGTAATTTTCCCAAGATCAGTGAATAATGGTGAATATTACTTTAAGATTTTTTGGAGGACGAAAGGATTTTGTTTTGAAAATATAAATATGTAGATGTCCGCCAGTGCCCAAACCTATAGAGAAGGAGGAGGTGGCGTTAGCACGCTGTTCTCTTTTGACTTATGCGACCCCGACCAGCCTATTTTTATCCCTTACGCAAGACCATTCCCTCTGCAAATTTAATTTGGGTGACGGTAGCCTCAACCTTGTTGCCGCCAACTTTGAATAGACAGACATTATCTCTTATAGTATAGATGATATAGATACGAACAATAACTTGTGACAATACTTTATTTAACATGAAACTCGAGGACAACAATAAGTGAACGTTTACTAAGATGAACTTCTTCAGCGGTTAACTGTTACACATACGAGTGTTTACTCGAGCTATTGTTTACACTAACTAGTGTTTATCACAGCTAATGTTTACACTAACTAGTGTTTATCACAGCTAATGTTTACACTTCCTAGTGTTTATCACAGCAAGTGTTTACACTAACTAGTGTTTATCACAGCTAATGTTTACACTAACTAGTGTTTATCACAGCTAGTGTTTACACTAACTAGTGTTTATCACAGCTAGTGTTTACATTAACTAGTGTTTATCACAGCTAGTGTTTACACTAACTAGTGTTTATCACAGCTAGTGTTTACACTAACTAGTGTTTATCACAGCTAGTGTTTTCACTAACTAGTGTTTATCACAGATAGTGTTTACACTAACTAGTGTTTATCACAGCTAGTGTTTACACTAACTAGAGTTTATCACAGCTAGTGTTTACACTAACTAGTGTTTATCACAGCTAGTGTTTACACTAACTAGAGTTTATCACAGCTTGTGTTTACACTAACTAGAGTTTATCACAGCTAGTGTTTACTCTAACTAGAGTTTATCACAGCTTGTGTTTACACTAACTAGAGTTTATCACAGCTAGTGTTTACACTAACTAGAGTTTATCACAGCTTGTGTTTACACTAACTAGAGTTTATCACAGCTAGTGTTTACTCTAACTAGTGTTTATCACAGCTTGTGTTTACACTAACTAGAGTTTATCACAGCTAGTGTTTACACTAACTAGTGTTTTCACTAACTAGTGTTTATCACAGCTAGTGTTTACACTAACTAGAGTTTATCACAGCTTGTGTTTACACTAACTAATGTTTGTCACAGCTAGTGTTTACACTAACTAGAGTTCACATAAGTGAGTGTTGACACTTGAAAGTGTTGACACAAGTTACTGTTGTAGTAGAGAGAGGATGTATACATGTGCACATATGTATTATGAGAGAAAGAGGAAGTATACACCTACGAGAGTGTGAATGTGAGTAATATGTGTGAGGCAGGTATATACATGTGTGTGTGTGTATATATGTGTTGTCTATGATGGTTGCTGTGAAGAGACGTCATCCTTCACTTCTTCAAGCAACATATACTCGTCTGAAACTTAAGTTTGCGAGTTGTTCATAATTCCTTGACATCAAAGTTAAGGTCTCTGGAGTTAGGGCTTCCTGTAGACGCCCATGAAGAGTATGGTGCAAGGGTTTCCTGTAGACAACCAGGAAGAGTATCGAGTTAGGGCCTCCTGTAGACACCCCAGAAAGAGTATGGTGCAAGGGCTTCCTGTAGACGCCCGTGAAGAGTTTGGTGTTAGGGCTTCCTGTAGACGCCCATGAAGTGTATGGTGTTAGGGCTTCCTGTAGACGCCCATGAAGTGTATGGTGTTAGGGCTTCCTGTAGACGCCCATGAAGTGTATGGTGTTAGGGCTTCCTGTAGACGCCCATGAAGTGTATGGTGTTAGGGCTTCCTGTAGACGCCCATGAAGAGTATGGTGTTAGGGCTTCCTGTAGACGCCCATGAAGAGTATGGTGTTAGGGCATCCTGTAGACGCCCATGAAGAGTATGGTGTTAGTGTGGTTGTCCCTGATGAAGAAGACGAAGGGGCGGTCACACCTGAACACTAACGGGCCCCGTTCGATCGAGATGACTGTGGCAGCAGCAGCCTCGGAGCCCTCCTCGTTCACCTCCACCACGGCCTTGTGGATGACGGTGTTCACACTCAGGCTGGTGCCCCGGACATAGTTGGTGAGATCACTGCGGCTCGAGAACAGGTCTTCGATCCCCAGAGCTTCTAGGGCCTGTCAGGAAGATAGGAAGAGTGGTGAACACTAAGAACATGTCAGACGGGTGGGTGAACACTAAGAACACGTCTGTGAGAAAGGTGGGTGAGCACTAAGAACACGTCTGTGAGAAAGGTGGGTAAATACTAAGAACACGTCTGTGAGAAAGGTGGGTGACCACTAAGAACACGTCTGTGAGAAAGGTGGGTGAATACTAAGAACACGTCTGTGAGAAAGGTGGGTGAATACTAAGAACATGTCTGTGAGAAAGGTGGGTGAGCACTAAGAACATGTCTGTGAGAAAGATAAGTAGGTTCTTGAATACTAAGAACACGTCTGTGAGAAAGATATGTAGGTTCTAAAACACTAAGAACACGTCTGTGAGAAAGGTGGGTGAACACTAAGCACATGTCTGTGAGAAAGATAAGTAGGTTCTTGTACACTTAAGAACACGTCTGTGATGATGATGAAAATGCTGTTGAACACTAAGAACTTGCCTGTGAGGAAGAAAAGAAAGTTCTTGAACACTAAGTACTAAGTTCTTCCTTACATGTCTGTAAGGAAGATCAGAAGATTGTTAAGTACAAAGAACACGTCTTTGAAGAACACGAGAGGATTGGTGAACTCTAAGAAGTGGCTCAAACCAACAGTATGGAGCTGACAACATTTTTCTGTAAGACATTTTTTACAAAATTTTTAAATACAAAACATTTTTAACACAGGGTGTCACCAATCATGGTAGTGTTGTGTCCACTACACCAACAGTATACCACCACAGTCACCAATCATGGTAGTGTTGTGTCCACTACACCAACAGTATACCACCACATTCACCAGTCATGGTAGTGTTGTGTCCACTACACCAACAGTATACCACCACAGTCACCAGTCATGGTAGTGTTGTGTCCACTACACCAACAGTATACCACCACAGTCACCAGTCATGGTAGTGTTGTGTCCACTACACCAACAGTATACCACCACAGTCACCAGTCATGGTAGTGTTGTGTCCACTACACCAACAGTATACCACCACAGTCACCAGTCATGGTAGTGTTGTGTCCACTACACCAACAGTATACCACCACAGTCACCAGTCATGGTAGTGTTGTGTCCACTACACCAACAGTATACCACCACAGTCACCAGTCATGGTAGTGTTGTGTCCACTACACCAACAGTATACCACCACAGTCACCAGTCATGGTAGTGTTGTGTCCACTACACCAACAGTATACCACCACAGTCACCAGTCATGGTAGTGTTGTGTCCACTACACCAACAGTATACCACCACAGTCACCAGTCATGGTAGTGTTGTGTCCACTACACCAACAGTATACCACCAAAGTCACCAGACATGGTAGTTTTATGTCCACTACACCAACAGTATACCACCAAAGTCACCAGACATGGTAGTTTTATGTCCACTACACCAACAGTATACCACCACAGTATATCACCAGTCATGGTAGTGTTGTGTCCACTACACCAACTCAGACCCCTCAAACAAACTCAGCAACGGTATACCACCAAAGTCACCAGTCATGGTAGTTTTATGTCCACTACACCAACAGCATACAACCACAGTGTATAACACGTGTCATCACACCCCAGAAGTGACTCGAACCCGTGTGCCCCAAAGAATGAGGTGATTTGATAAAATGCTATGCCGGCGGGGAAGTGATACAAATAGCTTCGGCTATCACTTCCTTTTGTCCGGTCGTGATGGTCAAGTGGATTAAGGCGTCCCTGTATATACCAGTTGCGGTGCTCCTGGCAGTATGGGTTCGAGTCACTTCTGGGGTGTGAGTTTTCAGTTGTATATAGTCCTGGGGACCATTCAAGCTTGTTTGCATTTGTGTTCCTCACGTGTGCCCCAAAGAATGAGGTGATTTGATAAAATGCTATGCCCAAGATTACCATCCGAGTGCCGGCGGGGAAGTGGTTCAAATAGCTTCGGCTATCACTTCCTTTTGTCCGGTCGTGATGGTCAAGCGGATTAAAGCGTCCCTGTACATACCAGTTCCGTTGCTCCTGGCAGTATGGGTTCGAGTCACTTCTGGGGTGTGAGTTTTCAGTTGTATATAGTCCTGGGGACCATTCAGGCTTGTTTGCATATATATATATATATATATATATATATATATATATATATATATATATATATATATATATATATATATATATATATATATATATATATATATATATATATATATATATATATATATATATATATATATATATATTATTAAATATGACCGAAAAAGTAAGATTAATAATTCTAACACGAATTTTCTCAATCTTTCGTACATTACGCTTCACTGTTGGAGGTAAATCAAAAATCACTTCTCCAAAATTCATTTTTATTTCTAGTCTGACGCGACACGGGCGCGTTTCGTAAAACTTATTACATTTTCAAAGACTTCACAAATACACAACTGATTAGAACTTGCGTTTCTCTGATTTTATATCTACATTTGAGTGAGGTGGGAAGGGTGATGTGGCATTAACACAAGACAGAACAATAGGGGATATTAATAGGGTATTAAAAGTATCAACACAAGACAGAACAGAAACAATGGGTATTGAATAGAAGTGTTTGTAGAAAGCCTATTGGTCCATATTTCTTGATGCTTCTATATTGGAGCGGAGTCTTGAGGTGGGTAGAATATAGTTGTGCAATAATTGGCTGTTGATTGCTGGTGTTGACTTCTTGATGTGTAGTGCCTCGCAAACGTCAAGCCGCCTGCTATCGCTGTATCTATCGATGATTTCTGTGTTGTTTACTAGGATTTCTCTGGCGATGGTTTGGTTATGGGAAGAGATTATATGTTCCTTAATGGAGCCCTGTTGCTTATGCATCGTTAAACGCCTAGAAAGAGATGTTGTTGTCTTGCCTATATACTGGTTTTTTTGGAGCTTACAGTCCCCAAGTGGGCATTTGAAGGCATAGACGACGTTAGTCTCTTTTAAAGCGTTCTGTTTTGTGTCTGGAGAGTTTCTCATGAGTAGGCTGGCCGTTTTTCTGGTTTTATAGTAAATCGTCAGTTGTATCCTCTGATTTTTGTCTGTAGGGATAACGTTTCTATTAACAATATCTTTCAGGACCCTTTCCTCCGTTTTATAAAACGGAGGAAAGGGTCCTGAAAGATATTGTTAATAGAAACGTTATCCCTACAGACAAAAATCAGAGGATACAACTGACGATTTACTATAAAACCAGAAAAACGGCCAGCCTACTCATGAGAAACTCTCCAGACACAAAACAGAACGCTTTAAAAGAGACTAACGTCGTCTATGCCTTCAAATGCCCACTTGGGGACTGTAAGCTCCAAAAAAACCAGTATATAGGCAAGACAACAACATCTCTTTCTAGGCGTTTAACGATGCATAAGCAACAGGGCTCCATTAAGGAACATATAATCTCTTCCCATAACCAAACCATCGCCAGAGAAATCCTAGTAAACAACACAGAAATCATCGATAGATACAGCGATAGCAGGCGGCTTGACGTTTGCGAGGCACTACACATCAAGAAGTCAACACCAGCAATCAACAGCCAATTATTGCACAACTATATTCTACCCACCTCAAGACTCCGCTCCAATATAGAAGCATCAAGAAATATGGATCAATAGGCTTTCTACAAACACTTTTATTCAATACCCATTGTTTCTGTTCTGTCTTGTGTTGATACTTTTAATACCCTATTAATATCCCCTATTGTTCTGTCTTGTGTTAATGGCACATCACCCTTCCCACCTCACTCAAATGTAGATATAAAATCAGAGAAACGCAAGTTCTAATCAGTTGTGTATTTGTGAAGTCTTTGAAAATGTAATAAGTTTTACGAAACGCGCCCGTGTCGCGTCAGACTAGAAATAAAAATGAATTTTGGAGAAGTGATTTTTTATTTACCTCCAACAGTGAAGCGTAATGTACGAAAGATTGAGAAAATTCGTGTTAGAATTATTAATCTTACTTTTTCGGTCATATTTAATAATATATGTCTACAGGAAAGACTGCTACCAAAATATACTAATATATATATATATATATATATATATATATATATATATATATATATATATATATATATATATATATATATATATATATATATATGCATAGTACCTAGTTGCCAGAACACAGTACTCGGCCTACTATGCAAGGTGAGATTTTGCCTAATAGCAAGTGTGAGGTGTGTCACACTTGTAGGGTGTGAGTTTTCAGTTGCATCAATTCAGTTCAGTTTTCAGTGTCAGTGTATGTATAGTATGGTCATGTAAAGTGTCAGTGTAAGTATAGTATGAACATGTAAAATGTCAGTTTAACTATAGTATGATCATGTAAAGTGTGTCAGTGTAACTATAGTATGATCATGTAAAATGTCAGTGTAAGTATAGTATGGTCATGTAAAGTGTGTCAGTGTAGCTATAGTATGGTCATGTAAAGTGTCAGTGTAAGTATAGTATGGTCATGTAAAGTGTCAGTGTAAGTATAGTATGGTCATGTAAAGTGTCAGTTTAGGTATATTATGATCATGTAAAGTGTGTTAGTGTAGCTATAGTATGCTCATGTAAAGTGTCAGTGTAGCTATAGTATGATCATGTAAAGTGTCAGTGTAAGTATAGTATAGTCATGTAAAGTGTGCATTCAATACAGTATTCGACTATATATTTTAGTAACTAAATGGGGGAGGCCTTATCTTTATGGATGATACCTAGACAAGCAGATATGGACATGGATGAACACTCCTCGTGGTTGAGGCTGGCATCAACACATGTACTGGTTGTGCCAAGTAGTTGTTAACTGTGCTTCTTCTTCTTCAATTACACCTGTCATAGTGCACTCACAAATAATAGCAGTAACCTAATATGACAGTTATATCAGGGGACTATTATAATTATTTAAATAAAGATCTGAGAATATTGCTCACCCTATTTTGTCTCGACTAGTGTTCTAACCAATTCACCCTATATCTACCTAACATAAAGTGCTCAATTAGTATTAAGCTTGTCATTTAAGTTTTTCATGCCCGAAACGCTTTACGTAATAGTGGCTTTAGGCATTGTATGTACTAGCTCTACCTATAAGTCAACCAATTTTTGTAAAAATTTCTTGTATGTATGTACCTTACCTAAATAAACATTTATTTATTTATTTTATTTATAACTGGCCAGGAATGTAAAGATAATAAATGGGTTTCAGGTAAGGACACCTCCCTGATCTGTAGACAAAGATCGTGTTGATAATGGGAGCACTTTACAACCCATAACACAGTTTTCCAAGGGAAAATTTATTGGAGCTCGATTTGCCCTGGTGAGACTTGTTAGCTTTAAATGGTGATTCACTGTGGCCTTCTCCCACTGATGCCTTCTCTGTTTTGTCTAAATGTCTTCACGAAGGTTAGAGGGCCCACATTTTCTCTATTTTGGTACTGATAATTAAGTTGATTAAATGGAAATATTTTTATGATGTTTACTGTACAAAGGCTGATGTATTAAGAATGTTTCCCATTATTGGTGGTAAAATTAATAGCGACATGTGGCAATTATATTCCCCATTTTTTACTGAAGAAAATAATCTGTGCTACATCTTCTATGAGTTAATTTGTTTATTACAAAAAAGGCAGCAATATTATCTGCATAAAGTATTAAAAGTTAGTAAATGGTATCGGTTTTCCGACAAGTATACTAGGATCATGTAAAGTATGTCATTGTAAATATAGTATGATCATGTAAAATATGTCAGTGTCTCTATGCGTATTCTTAATATTTATTAGGCTTTTATTCATATCATCTATGTTGAGGTAACTTGTATTACAAGTCAGGTTTTGGGTCAGGATGGCTCAGAGTCTTTTAATCCTGTACACTCGTGACAGAGAATATGTTAATGTTTTAACATTAAAGCTTCGTTCCATCTGCTTGGCCAAAACATCTTTCCAGTTCAATTATGCAGCCCCTCTTCCTGTTTTAGTAGTACTTATAGTAACGATGTACAGTACATATATCGACTTACAACGCAAACCTAAAGTAGAAATCTGTTCTATTGAATTTCGACGAACCGGAAAGGTTTTTGTATTTATGTTGCTAAGACAACCTAAACTCACCTTATCAAACATTCCCAGGACTAATACACGCTAACTGAGGCCTAATATAGTACATATGTGTGCTATACTAGGCATAGGAATATTTAAAAAAAATTGCTTAATTTTATTATAACTATATAATGAATAGTACCAAATTCTACTATATAATTGCTTAGCACGTCAATATTTATACTATGGTGTACATAGCTACAATAACTACTGTCTAAACAGGTGGATGGGTTGAATTATGATATATTTTATTATTTTCTGTCTAAAATAACTATGTTTTAAATTTCAGGGAAATTGATTGGTTAATAGCAAAACTACACTTATAAATATATAGAATCGGGTCCAAGAACTAACTTCTGATGAACTTTTAAGAAATATCTGCTCAAGTCTGTAGAGTTTAATTATATCCGTAAGAACTCTTTTAAGACTGCAGCGAGGATTAAAACTGAAAAAAATCGGCCATAAACTAGTCGCTGACAAATTTCGGTCTTTAAATGGACTTAGAAAAAATTTGGTCTCAAATTGAACTCTGAAAAAAATCAGCCTGAAACTATGTGACAGAGCGATGACTTTTTTGGGAGTTTGCTGTATTTAGTGGTCTGCAGCAGTGACTTTTGGGAGTTCATTCAATCTGGTGGTCGGCAGCGAGAATTTTTTGGGAGTTCGCTCAATACCATGGTCTGCAGAAATGATCTTCAAAAAAAAAAAAAAATTATTGCTAAGCTGTCAATCCTACTACTATAGACCTCCAGGAAGTACCAATAAGTAGTGCTGGACCACCAGGGAGTATCAATATGTAGTGATAGACCACCAGAAAGTTAAATTTGTATTATTAAAGTTGGACAAACCTAAAACTTTTTACCCGCAACATAACTTTACCTGAATTTACTTGAGGAACACTAACACTCTAGTGGCCTCGACGAGGACAGGAAGCCGGTGACTTGTCAAAGGAACCCACAATGGTCCTGGTGATTTTTCAAGCTGGATTTTAGAGTTCAAAAGAGTTTTGGGATTTACGAATTCGGCAGGTAAGCGGATCCGTGGATTTATTACCTGAGGGTCAAAAAGCATCTCCAGTTTTGTGTTCCACAATGTGACTTATTGAGCTTGAACCCGTTGCTCCTTGTTTGTCTTACATCTGACCTTTTGAAGGAATTGTCTGGATAAACAGCATTTCAATTTGTTAAGTATTTTAAGTGTCGATGAGATCCGCCCCGCGATGCCTGGTCTGTAGTGTTGATAGCCCTGTGGCCCCTCAACCCTTACTGGTAAGACAGCTTCTGTCTTAGTATAAGACCTTACCAATACTAACCTCCACCAGCAATCCTAGGCCTAATACAGTACATATATATATATATATATATATATATATATATATATATATATATATATATATATATATATATATATATATATATATATATATATATATATATATATATTTTTTTTTTTTTTTTTCTTTTTTTTTTTTAAGAGTACCACCTCTAGCTGGAAGAAGGGGGACCCATAGCCTCGGAGGAAACCACGCATAACGCATTAGAGGGAATGTTTAGATCCCCTCCAATACAGTTTCTGTGTGCTTTTCTCCTACCACCCCTTCCTTGAATATTTTTTGTGCTTTATTATGCATTTGATGGTTACAAGATATACATGGGTTGATACAAAAATAATAATGCAAAAAGGTGCTTAAAGGTTATGGATCTCTTGAAGAACACAACAATGGGAAACATTGATGAATGTCACAGACGGGTTCGATCATTGTTGCAAGTCAAACACTTCTTCGAATTCCTCTGAAGTTGGACTAGTGCCCAAGACGCAACAGGCATTTCCCCTCTGAATCGCAACACTGAGGCGCTGGAACAAGAAACTTTTTGCTCTCTGGTCTTTTGTAGCGCTGATCAATTTGTCCCCCAACTCCTTCAGGAACTTCAATGCACATTTTCCCCACGAACCGAGGGTCTCCGAGCCGATCGGAACAAAGCTGTAGCAGTGTGCTAGACCTCTATATATATATATATATATATATATATATATATGTCGTACCTAGTAGCCAGAACGTCCTTCTCAGCCTACTATGCAAGGCCCAATTTGCCTAATAAGCCAAGTTTTCATGAATTAATTGTTTTTCGGCAACCTAACCTACCTAACCTAACCTAACCTAACTTTTTCGGCTACCTAACCTAACCTAACCTATAAAGATAGGTTAGGTTAGGTTAGGTAGGGTTGGTTAGGTTCGGTCATATATCTACGTTAATTTTAACTCCAATAAAAAAAAATTGACCTCATACATAATGAAATGGGTAGCTTTATCATTTTATAAGAAAAAAATTAGAGAAAATATATTAATTCAGGAAAACTTGGCTTATTAGGCAAATCGGGCCTTGCATAGTAGGCTGAGAAGTGCGTTCTGGCTACTAGGTACGACATATATATATATATATATATATATATATATATATATATATATATATATATATATATATATATATATATATGATTGACTTCGATATAGTTTTCCATGATATAGTTTTATCACTATATCATCATAACTTCACTATCCTTGGTGTTTAACACTTTGGTATCATATACCTGACAAACACGTCTGTATCACCATCAATGCTATATCATCTCAGTACTGTAACCTATCATTGCTGTATCACTATAGCTTCACTATCACCTCTATATATCACCATCACCTCAGGCCCCACACTTGGGGTCATATACTGACCATGTTGAGTAACAAATTGTTGGTGTCACCATATGACAGCTGTTGTCACTGTTATATCACCAACAGCTCACTATCACATAACACTGTCACTGCTACACCAACATCATTTCTCTTTTACCGCATTATCACCTCACACTGATATATTTCCTCCTTACATTCACTGTTATATCACTATTATTGCTACAGTACCACTACCGCACCATCACTACTATATCACCATCACTGTCATATCACCATCACCTCACTACCACTACTATACTACCATCACTTCACTATCACTGCTATAGTGATATATAAAACTATATACCTGGAAACCCACTTCGGCTAATGATTGGCCGAAGTGGGTTTCCAGGCTTGTGCGTCTTGACATTTCCATACGCATATCCAGGTTTATATTCCCCAATGATCTTTGGCAGGTGGAGTCCGGATTTCTTGGCGTTCACAGTTTCGATCAGTTTGTTGACCTTTGCTTTTAATTCAGCTGTAGTGTCCTTCGTTACCCTTTGGAACTTAGTTTGGTCAGAGAGTATGATGTTCATTTTCGCCAGATATTCGTCTTTTTTAAGAATGACATATATTGGCGACTTGTCACCTCTCCTGACAACTATCTCCTTGTTCTCACGAAGGCTTTTAGCTGCCGCTTTAAGCTCGGGGGACAGTATGGTGCTTCTGTAGTTGCCTCGATTCTTTCCTCCTTCTGCAATAAGTTCTGCTTGTAAGGTATCTTTGGTAGTGACCTTCTTTTGTGTCTCGAGGTCGAATATGTCGTTCAACAGAATTTCCAACTCTACTTTCCGGGCCATCTCACTCGGTCTGGACATGTATAAGCAAGTAGATGAGGTCGCCATGGGTTCTCCCCTAGGTGTCCTGTTTGCAAACTTCTACATGGGTACCATCGAGCAAAAAGTCTTAGTCGACATGAACTTGAAACCGGCCATATACTGCAGGTATGTAGACGACATTTTTACACAGGTACCTGATGTCAGACATCTGCAGGAGCTGAAGGAGGCATTTGAGCAGAGTTCCGTGCTGCGTTTCACTTACGAGATGGAAAAGGATGGGAAGCTGCCCTTTCTAGATGTAACAGTCATGGAAAAGGGCGGAGGTTTCCACACTGCAGTCTACACTAAGGAAACAAACATAGGAATGTGCCTAAATGCCAACAGCGACTGCCCAGACAGGTACAAGAGGAGTGTTGTTAACGCATATGTCGACCGTGCTCTCAGCCACAGCTCAGAATGGAAGCAAGTCGACGAAGAACTCTGTAGGGTAAGGCAGGTCCTAGTCAATAACGGCTTCTCCAATGGTTTCGTCGAAGACATCATAAGAAGGAAAGTGAAAAGCCATGCAACCTCTGAAGAGACAACTAACACAACACCTATACCCCCTATTACACTATTTTACAGGAACTTCTTTTCCACAGCTCATAAAACGGAGGAAAGGGTCCTGAAAGATATTGTTAATAGAAACGTTATCCCTACAGACAAAAATCAGAGGATACAACTGACGATTTACTATAAAACCAGAAAAACGGCCAGCCTACTCATGAGAAACTCTCCAGACACAAAACAGAACGCTTTAAAAGAGACTAACGTCGTCTATGCCTTCAAATGCCCACTTGGGGACTGTAAGCTCCAAAAAACCCAGTATATAGGCAAGACAACAACATCTCTTTCTAGGCGTTTAACGATGCATAAGCAACAGGGCTCCATTAAGGAACATATAATCTCTTCCCACAACCAAACCATCGCCAGAGAAATCCTAGTAAACAACACAGAAATCATCGATAGATACAGCGATAGCAGGCGGCTTGACGTTTGCGAGGCACTACACATCAAGAAGTCAACACCAGCAATCAACAGCCAATTATTGCACAACTATATTCTACCCACCTCAAGACTCCGCTCCAATATAGAAGCATCAAGAAATATGGACCAATAGGCTTTCTACAAACACTTCTATTCAATATCCATTGTTTCGTGTTCTGTCTTGTGTTGATGAAATTAATACCCTATTAATACCCTTGTTCTGTCTTGTGTTGATGAAATTAATACCCTATTAATACCACATTTTGTTCTGTCTTGTGTTAATGCCACATCACCCCTTCCACCTCACTCAAATGTAGATATAAAATCGGAGATACGTAAGTTCTATTCAGTTGTGTATTTGTGAACTAAAGTCTTTGAAAATGTAATAAGTTTTACGAAACGCGCCCGTGTCGCGTCAGACTAGAAATAAAAATGAATTTTGGAGAATTGATTTTTGATTTACCTCCAACAGTGAAGCGTAATGTACGAAAGATTGAGAGAATTAGTGTTAGAATTATTAATCTTACTTTTTCGGTCATATTTAATAATATATGTCTACAGGAAAGACTGCTACCAAAATATACTAATATTAAAGCGCACGACCCAGCAGCAAGGAATCAAGCCTTCACGATAAAATATCTCCAGGATCTGATTCGTGATCAGATATACAAGGCAGAGAATGAAATCAAAGACAACAAAACGCAACTACTTCATGCTACAAACGAGTGGAGAAATAGCAACATCGACGATAGTATCCGTACCCGCATTGAACAACACCTCGACATCCTCACAGACCAACATCACCTCAGCACTGAAACAAGGATTATCAAGAAACTAACAACATTATATGGAGGACCTATGGCAATTCCACGACCAAGAGATGGCTTCCTGAACCTTGCAGGAATTAACCTCACTGAGGACCAAGTCACTCTCCTAAATCTGGGCATAAACTGTCATGTTATGTCCAGACCGAGTGAGATGGCCCGGAAAGTAGAGTTGGAAATTCTGTTGGACGACATATTCGACCTCGAGACACAAAAGAAGGTCACTACCAAAGATACCTTACAAGCAGAACTTATTGCAGAAGGAGGAAAGAATCGAGGCAACTACAGAAGCACCATACTGTCCCCCGAGCTTAAAGCGGCAGCTAAAAGCCTTCGTGAGAACAAGGAGATAGTTGTCAGGAGAGGTGACAAGTCGCCAATATATGTCATTCTTAAAAAAGACGAATATCTGGCGAAAATGAACATCATACTCTCTGACCAAACTAAGTTCCAAAGGGTAACGAAGGACACTACAGCCGAATTAAAAGCAAAGGTCAACAAACTGATCGAAACTGTGAACGCCAAGAAATCCGGACTCCACCTGCCAAAGATCATTGGGGAATATAAACCTGGATATGCGTATGGAAATGTCAAGACGCACAAGCCTGGAAACCCACTTCGGCCAATCATTAGCCCGATACCCACACCCACGTACAGACTGGCGAAGCGACTCAACGGCCTGCTGACTCCTTATGTTCCTTGCGCCTTCAGCCTGAAGTCTCCAAAGGAATTTGTTGACTTACTGCGGGGCACACGGGCCACAGGGATAAGAGCCTCGTTGGACGTAGAATCGCTGTTTACCAACGTACCTGTGGACGAGACAATCGGAATGATAGCCGACAGAGTGTATCGTGATCCAGCCTGTACTCCTCTTGACATACCAGAAAATATTCTGAGGAAACTACTCCAAGCTTGTACTAAAGAGGCACCCTTCTTGAGCCCGGATGGGCACATGTATAAGCAAGTAGATGGGGTCGCCATGGGTTCTCCCCTAGGTGTCCTGTTTGCAAACTTCTACATGGGTACCATCGAGCAAAAAGTCTTAGTCGACATGAACTTGAAACCGGCCATATACTGCAGGTATGTTGACGACATTTTTACACAGGTACCTGATGTCAGACATCTGCAGGAGCTGAAGGAGGCATTTGAGCAGAGTTCCGTGCTGCGTTTCACTTACGAGATGGAAAAGGATGGGAAGCTGCCCTTTCTAGATGTAACAGTCATGGAAAAGGGCGGAGGTTTCCACACTGCAGTCTACACTAAGGAAACAAACATAGGAATGTGCCTAAATGCCAACAGCGACTGCCCAGACAGGTACAAGAGGAGTGTTGTTAACGCATATGTCGACCGTGCTCTCAGCCACAGCTCAGAATGGAAGCAAGTCGACGAAGAACTCTGTAGGGTAAGGCAGGTCCTAGTCAATAACGGCTTCTCCAATGGTTTCGTCGAAGACATCATAAGAAGGAAAGTGAAAAGTCATGCAACCTCTGAAGAGACAACTAACACAACACCTATACCCCCTATTAGACTATTTTACAGGAACTTCTTTTCCACAGCTCATAAAATGGAGGAAAGGGTCCTGAAAGATATTGTTAATAGAAACGTTATCCCTACAGACAAAAATCAGAGGATACAACTGACGATTTACTATAAAACCAGAAAACGGCCAGCCTACTCATGAGAAACTCTCCAGACACAAAACAGAACGCTTTAAAAGAGACTAACGTCGTCTATGCCTTCAAATGCCCACTTGGGACTGTAAGCTCCAAAAAACCCAGTATATAGGCAAGACAACAACATCTCTTTCTAGGCGTTTAACGATGCATAAGCAACAGGGCTCCATTAAGGAACATATAATCTCTTCCCACAACCAAACCATCGCCAGAGAAATCCTAGTAAACAACACAGAAATCATCGATAGATACAGCGATAGCAGGCGGCTTGACGTTTGCGAGGCACTACACATCAAGAAGTCAACACCAGCAATCAACAGCCAATTATTGCACAACTATATTCTACCCACCTCAAGACTCCACTCCAATATAGAAGCATCAAGAAATATGGACCAATAGGCTTTCTACAAACACTTCTATTCAATATCCATTGTTTCGTGTTCTGTCTTGTGTTGATGAAATTAATACCCTATTAATACCCTTGTTCTGTCTTGTGTTGATGAAATTAATACCCTATTAATACCACATTTTGTTCTGTCTTGTGTTAATGCCACATCACCCCTTCCACCTCACTCAAATGTAGATATAAAATCGGAGATACGTAAGTTCTATTCAGTTGTGTATTTGTGAACTAAAGTCTTTGAAAATGTAATAAGTTTTATGAAACGCGCCCGTGTCGCGTCAGACTAGAAATAAAAATGAATTTTGGAGAATTGATTTTTGATTTACCTCCAACAGTGAAGCGTAATGTACGAAAGATTGAGAAAATTCGTGTTAGAATTATTAATCTTACTTTTTCGGTCATATTTAATACTATATATATATATATATATATATATATATATATATATATATATATATATATATATATATATATATATATATATATATATATATATATATATATATATATATATATATATATATATATATATATATATATATATATAAATATATATATATATATATATATATAAATATATATATAAATATATATATATATATATATATATATATATATATATATATATATATATATATATATATATATATATATATAAATATATATATATATAAATATATATATATATATATATATATATATATATATAAATATATATATATATATATATATATATATATATATATATATATATATATATATATATATATATATATATATATATATATATATTAGTATATTTTGGTAGCAGTCTTTCCTGTAGACATATATTATTAAATATGACCGAAAAAGTAAGATTAATAATTCTAACACGAATTTTCTCGATCTTTCGAACGTTTCTTTTCACTGTTGGTGGTAATTCAAAAATATATTCTCCAAAATTCATTTTTATTTCTAGTCTGACGCGACACTTGAGCGCGTTTCGTAAAACTTATTACATTTTCAAAGACTTTAGTTTAAACATACACAACTGAATAGAACTTACACATCTCCGATTTGTTTATATCTACATTTGAGTGAGGTGGATGGGGTGAGGTGGCATTAATAGGGTATTAATTTCATCAACACAAGACAGAACACGAAACAATGGGTATTGAATGGAAGTGATTGTAGAAAGCCTATTGGTCCATATTTCTTGATGCTTCTATATTGGAGCGGAGTCTTGAGGTGGGTAGAATATAGTTGTGCATTAATTGACTGTTGATTGCTGGTGTTGACTTTTTAATGTGTAGTGCCTCGCAAACGTCAAGCCACCTGCTATCGCTGTATCTATCGATGTTTTCTGTGTTGTTTACTAGGATTTCTCTGGCGATGGTTTGGTTGTGGGAAGCGATTATATGTTCCTTAATGGAGCCCTGTTGCTTATGCATCGTTAAACGCCTAGAAAGAGATGTTGTTGTCTTGCCTATATACTGGGTTTTTTGGAGCTTACAGTCCAATACAGACCAATAGGCTTTCTACAATCACTTCCATTCAATACCCATTGTTTCGTGTTCTGTCTTGTGTTGATGAAATTAATACCATATTAATGCCACCTCACCCTATCCACCTCACTCAAATGTAGATATAAACAAATCGGAGATGTGTAAGTTCTATTCAGTTGTGTATGTGTAAACTAAAGTCTTTGAAAATGTAATAAGTTTTACGAAACGCGCTCAAGTGTCGCGTCAGACTAGAAATAAAAATGAAATTTGGAGAATTTATTTTTGAATTACCACCAACAGTGAAAAGAAATGTTCGAAAGATCGAGAAAATTCGTGTTAGAATTATTAATCTTACTTTTTCGGTCATATTTAATAATATATATATATATATATATATATATATATATATATATATATATATATATATATATATATATATATATATATATATATATGTTTAAGGCACAACTCTCCTAAACACGAGAGTGAAGTATACAACTTTAGAACACTTTCCCACCAGGAGACTCGAACCCTAGCCAGCACAGAAGCCTTCCAGCAACTGGCATAACAGGTACGCCTTAACCCACTCCACCACCTGCTCTTTTAAGGGTCTGAGCAGGTGGTGGAGTGGGTTAAGGCGTACCTGTTATGCCAGTTGCTGGAAGGCTTCAGTGCTGGCTAGGGTTCGAGTCTCCTGGTGGGAAAGTGTTCTAAAGTTGTATATATATGTATATATATATATATATATATATATATATATATATATATATATATATATATATATATATATATATATATATATATATATATATATATATATATATATATATATATGTCGTACCTTATAGCCAGAACGCACTTCTCAGCCTACTATTCAAGGCCCGATTTGCCTAATAAGCCAAGTTTTCATGAATTAATGTTTTTTCGTCTACCTAACCTACCTAACCTAACCTAACCTAGCTTTTTTTGGCTACCTAACCTAACCTTACCTATAAATATAGGTTAGGTTAGGTTAGGTAGGGTTGGTTAGGTTCGGTCATATATCTACGTTAATTTTAACTCCAATAAAAAAAAATTGACCTCATACATAGAGAAAAGGGTTGCTTTATCATTTCATAAGAAAAAAATTATAGTAAATATATTAATTCAGGAAAACTTGGCTTTTTAGGCAAATCGGGCCTTGAATAGTAGGCTGAGAAGTGAGTTCTGGCTACTAGGTACGACATATATATATATATATATATATATATATATATATATATATATATATATATATATATATATATATATATATATATATATATATATATATATATATATATATATATATATATATATATATATATATATATATATATATATATATATATATATATATATATATATATGCAATATTAGGCCTAGAAAAATTATGGTTTGGTTTTACGTATATTTGTTATTTACTCCTTAAATTAATAGTAGACAGCCTGGTGTAATGGTGCTCATTAGTTCTCTCGACCAAAACGTTACTTAAAGTACCTTCGCCTCAGGAGTCTGCGTTGCTAAAAACAATGTGTCATCTCCTTGTCTGTGTCACACTCACACTCACATTCCATAAATGTTTACCTTTACACTGACAACATTTATATAGAGATGCAAGTAAAACATCCTGACTACTCACCGCCTTAAGTTCCTCAGTGATTGTCTGCTCCAGTTTGAACCTTGGGAAGTGAAGATCTACTTCCTCCTCTTTCAGGTTGGTGAGGGCGTGGTGGAGGGTGTCTTGGGAGAGGCGCCGCAGCATGGCGTCCAGGGGCGTGGAGGTCTTGCCAGGGTCGCCACCGCGGGTGTTGTCAGGCAGCAACACCAACATGGACGCCGCCTTCCCCTTGTACGGCATCTCTAACACTGTCGCTCCCAGCTCACTCGAGAATCCTGCAACCACAGACCACTGTAACCAGTGTTAACACTATGGGATGTCACACTAGTCTACTGCAACCACAGTCCACTGTAACCAGTGTTAATTAACTCTGAGGGCTGTCACACTAGTCTCCTACAACCACAGTCCACTGTAACTGGTGTTTACTCTCAGGACTGTCACATTATATATATATATATATATATATATATATATATATATATATATATATATATATATATATATATGTCGTACCTAGTAGCCAGAACTCACTTTTCAGCCTACAATGCAAGGCCCGATTTGCCTAATAAGCCAAGTTTTCATGAATTAATATATTTTCTCTAATTTTTTTCTTATCAAATGATAAAGCAGCCCATTTCATTATGTAAGAGGTCAATTTTTTTTTATTTGAGTTAAAATTAACGAAGATATATGACCGAACCTAACCAACCCTACCTAACCTAACCTAACCTATCTTTATAGGTTAGGTTAGGTTAGGTAGCCGAAAAAGTTAGGTTAGGTTAGGTTAGGTAGGTTAGGTAGTCGAAAAGCAATTAATTCATGAAAACTTGGCTTATTAGGCAAATCGGGCCTTGCATAGTAGGCTCAGAAGTGAGTTCTGGCTACTAGGTACGACATATATATATATATATATATATATATATATATATATATATATATTTATATATATATATATATATATATATATATATATATATATATATATATATATATATATATATATATATATATATATATATATATATATATATATATATATATATATATATATATGTATATATCGGAGGGATGCTGTACTCCATGCGGTTCATAGTCATTTCCCATCCCTCTACCCTTTTGTACATTCATGCTACAGTATGGATCTTAAGCTACTTTTTGGCGAACATGAAATTGACTCGCGAGAAGGCGTCCAACAGGGTGACCCCCTTGCTCCTCTCCTTTTCTGCTTAGTCATCAAACAAGTCACAGAGGTCCTGTCCAGCGAGCTTAACATCTGGTTCTTGGATGATGGTACCCTAGCTGGTTCCCAAGACTCCCTCCTGGAGGACATCAGAAAAATCCAGGAGCAAGGTGCAGTTTTAGGTCTCACCCTGAACCCTTCTAAATGTGAAATAATATGTTCCAACCAGGGCATCGTAGAGAGAATAGATGGTCTTCTGCCAAATATCCATAAAACTAAACCTGAAGACAGCACACTCCTAGGAGCTCCCCTGGGGTTGAAAGCCATCGATGAGGTCCTTGATAAGAAAATCGCCGACCTTAAGAGGATGGATGGGAGGATTGAGGATATTGATGCTCATGATGCACTCTACTTCATCACCAGATGTCTGTCCCTCCCCAGGTTAACCTACTTTCTGAGGTGTTCACCATCTTACAGTAGCCAAAAACTAAGTGAGTATGACCGGTTACTGAAATCAATGCTAGAAAAAGCCCTTAACCTCTCTCTCGATTACCTACAGTGGAAACAAGCCTCTCTTCCCGTAAGACTTAGGGGCCTCTGATACTTGGGGATGTGAAGCTATCAGACTTGGGGATGTCTGATAGCTTCACAGTGACGACGTAGCGGCTGAGCCAATCCACCGGGAAGCAGTGAAAGAGATACTAATTGGGAATCCGTACGACTGCAGCCGAGAAGTAGGTTGGCAGCCGTAGTTGGGAGGAGAAGTTGACGGCTGGGAGACCGACTCCAACCCTACAAGACGTTAAGGAGGAGCACGGACCTGCGGAGGACAGAACACAGCGACGACGCGTTTATTTTGGGACGTTGATTGGGTTCCTGGAGGACACATCAGTGTGTGTGTGGGGGCGTTCCCTACACGAGGCGAGAGCCTGGACCAGGAGCAACAACTCAACTCTCACCGGAGGATAGGTGGAAGTAGGTGATTCTAGATTCCCTCCCAATTCCCCTTTAGTCAGCAATATATTTAGCCAGATTATCTTTCATGTCATGAGCAAGGCTCACTTATGTCCATGTCACAGTAAGGCACAGTAGTGCAGAGTGAGGCTGTATAGAGCACTCACGATATTTATTATATGTGGTGTGTGCAGGCACCTGGAATTACTGAAGAATTTATTGTGTCAATAATTTCTTTCATGTGTCTTTACTATGATAACTTAGAGAGAGAGAGTATATATATATATATAAGTGTACCAGTTATTGGTGTTAGGCTATGCCCAGTATATATATTATTACTATTATTGATATCTAGGATTTATCTATATATATATACATGCTTGTGTGTTGAATAATTGTTCATGTATGCAGTGATCAATTGAATATTCGCATACGAAAGGAATTACTGAGAACTCCAGTACTATATCTTGTTGCATTCGTTATCATCATGTGAAGTACAGTGTGTCACGCCATGATAGTGAATTATTATGTTCATTAATGTAGAAATGTTTGATTGAGCTCAAGATCAGTGCAGTGAATCATTTGCGTTCTATTGCCATTGTCGCAAATATTGTGTTGTGTGAACCTTTATTGATTCTTGAGAATTTAAAGAAACAGGCGCCTTTCGCCAACAAACAAGTGCAGTAAGAGATCACGCAGTGAGGGGGGAGCCGCCCAGCTGATTTTGATGTTGACGTGAGGGTGAGCATTGCCATCTTGGTGTGTTCCTGTTTATATGTGGAGATTGAGCGACTTTTGCATGAACTAGCTGTTTGCTTGTTGATATAAGAATATGATATATTGAGTTTTAAGTAAAATACCAAAATACCTCCGCATTTGTATCATCCCCTCCATATTTCTTGTGGCTATATAATACTTGAAAGGAGATAGAGTGATAGAAATAAATACCTGCCTGATATCAGATCTATTGAGTGTGCTCTTGCCACTGTTACCACAATTCCACAATACCACTGACGTGTTACTGGACACGGGAAACACCAGTTGGCGACCTTGTGGTTAGTAGTAGAGCCCTTGTCGGGACGGGCACACGGTTGAGAGAGCAAACTGCGTTCTCACTCATCTCTGGCTAAAAAGGCCGGCCAGGGATCGACTGGGATACTCTCCGGGCGTACAGTGGCCCCGTGAGGATTGAGTGAAGACCCGCAGGGCTACGGGGAGTGACCTTGTGTACACTGTGATATAGTAAGGAAGAGGGAACCCCGACAATATATATATATATATATAAATATATATATATATATATATATATATATATATATATATATATATATATATATATATATATATATTTATATATATTAACAATCTTTGGACAACACCCACCAGTGGACCTCGAACCCAGAAAGCACAACTACCTTCCAGTAGCTGCCATAACTAGTACGCCTTAACCCACTACACCATCAGACCCTACAAAAGAAGTAGAAACTTCGAGATATATATACACCTCAAATATCTCCACTTCCCGAGGGCACTAGACAAGTGATTACTATACGTTTTTTCATCAAGCCACTTTTGTAGGGTCTGATGGTGTAGTGGGTTAAGGCGTACTAGTTATGGCAGCTACTGGAAGGTAGTTGTGCTTTCTGGGTTCGAGGCCCACTGGTGGGTGTTGTCCAAAGATTGTTAATCTTCACTTGTGGTTTATGCAAGTATAGGCTTATAGCATGGACACGAGTTCTCTCACATTAACAGTGGCTTGATGAAAAAACGTATAGTAACTTCTCACTTGTCTAGTGCCCTCGGGAAGTGGAGATATTTGAGGTGTATATATATCTCGAAGTCTCTACTTCTTTTGTAGGGTCTGATGGTGTAGTGGGTTAAGGCGTACTAGTTATGGCAGCTACTGGAAGGTAGTTGTGCTTTCTGGGTTCGAGGCCCACTGGTGGGTGTTGTCCAAAGATTGTTAATCTTCACTTGTGGTTTATGCAAGTATAGGCTTATAGCATGGACACGAGTTCTCTCATATTAACAGTGGCTTGATGAAAAAACGCATAGTAACCTCTCACTTGTCTAGTGCCCTCGGGAAGTGGAGATATTTGAGGTGTATATATATCTCGAAGTCTCTACTTCTTTTGTAGGGTCTGATGGTGTAGTGGGTTAAGGTGTACTAGTTATGGCAGCTACTGGAAGGTAGTTGTGCTTTCTGGGTTCGAGGCCCACTGGTGGGTGTTGTCCAAAGATTGTTAATCTTCACTTGTGGTTTATGCAAGTATAGGCTTATATGTATATATATGTATATATATATATATATATATATATATATATATATATATATATATATATATATATATATATATATATATATATATATATATATGTCGTACCTAGTAGCCAGAACGCACTTCTCAGCCTACTATGCAAGGCCCGATTTGCCTAATAAGCCAAGTTTTCATGAATTAATATATTTTCTCTAATTTTTTTCTTATGAAATGATAAATCTACACATTTCATTACGTATGAGGTCAATTTATTTTTATTGGAGTTAAAATTAACGTAGATATATGACCGAACCTAACCAGCCCTACCTAACCTAACCTAACCTATCTCTATAGGTTAGGTTAGGTTAGGTAGCCGAAAAAGTTAGGTTAGGTTAGGTTAGGTAGGTTAGGTAGTCGAAAAACAATTAATTCATGAAAACTTGGCTTGTTAGGCAAATCGGGCCTTGAATAGTAGGCAGAGAAGTGCGTTCTGGCTACTAGGTACGACATATATATATATATATATATATATATATATATATATATATATATATATATATATATATATATATATATATATATATATATATATATATATATATATAACTTTAGAACACTTTCCCACCAGGAGACTCGAACCCTAGCCAGCACAGAAGCCTTCCAGCAACTGGCATAACAGGTACGCCTTAACTCGCTCAACAACTATAGGTTGTATACTTAACTCTCGTGTTTAGGAGAGTTGTGCCTTAATATATATATATATTAGTATATTTTGGTAGCAGTCTTTCCTGTAGACATATATTATTAAATATGACCGAAAAAGTAAGATTAATAATTCCAACACGAATTTTCTCGATCTTTCGTACATTCCTTTTCACTGTTGGTTGTAATTCAAAAATCAATTCTCCAAAATTCATTTTTATTGCTAGTCTGACGCGACACTTGAGCGCGTTTCGTAAAACTTATTACATTTTCAAAGACTTTAGTTTACACATACACAACTGAATAGAACTTACACATCTCCGATTTGTTTATATCTACATTTGAGTGAGGTGGATGGGGTGAGGAGGTATTAATAGGGTATTAATTTCATCAACACAAGACAGAACACAAAACAATGGGTATTGAATGGAAGCGATTGTAGAAAGCCTATTGGTCCATATTTCTTGATGCTTCTATATTGGAGCGGAGTCTTGAGGTGGGTAGAATATAGTTGTGCACAACTATATTCTACCCACCTCAAGACTCCGCTCCAATATAGAAGCATCAAGAAATATAGACCAATAGGCTTTCTACAATCACTTCTATTCAATACCCATTGTTTCGTGTTCTGTCTTGTGTTGATGAAATTAATACCCTATTAATACCACCTCACCCCATCCACCTCACTCAAATGTAGATATAAACAAATCGGAGATGTGTAAGTTCTATTCAGTTGTGTATGTGTAAACTAAAGTCTTTGAAAATGTAATAAGTTTTACGAAACGCGCTCAAGTGTCACGTCAGACTAGAAATAAACATGAATTTTGGAGAATTGATTTTTGAATTACCACCAACAGTGAAAAGGAATGTACGAAAGATCGAGAAAATTCGTGTTAGAATTATTAATCTTACTTTTTCGGTCATATTTAATATATATATATATATATATATATATATATATATATATATATATATATATATATATATATATATATATATATATATATATATACATATGCAATTACATATGCATATGCGTATATAACCTTACCAAATCTGAATTTTCGAAGTTGGGTCATCATGTCAACAAGGTTGTGTTGGCTCGGGGTGGTGAAGAACTTCTGCTTGGTTGTTTGGGTTAGGTTGAATTGACTCAACCAGAAACCTTTGAAGTAGACGGCGTTGACCAGCGCCATCAGTGTCGTGGCCACGTCGCTCTCTGTCACCACAGTTGGGATCTTGCCTCGCGTTGTTTTGTTCACGAACTGGTTGATTGTCGCAGCTGCTTTGGCCGCCTGTCAACATAACGATAAGATTAAGCTCAGTGCCTTTACGTGACTCTTCAATCCATCACATTATAAGCTGACAATTGTTCCTACCGACCTTTCAAGGGGGAGAGTTAGAGAAGTAACATAAAGAAGTTCTTTGGATTTTAAGAAAAAAGTTTTCTGAATCCAATTTCAGAGGATTGGAAGTTAACTGTTGTAGAGAATCTAAGCTCAGGTGTTCAGACAAGACCTTAGTGATAGTGCACAAGACACCATAACATGGTGGTGACCACAGCTCAGGTGTTCAGACAAGACCTTAGTGATAGTGCACAAGACACCATAACATGGTGGTGACCACAGCTCAGGTGTTCAGACAAGACCTTAGTGATAGTGCACAAGACACCATAACATGGTGGTGACCACAGCTCAGGTGTTCAGACAAGACCTTAGTGATAGTGCACAAGACACTATAACATGGTGGTGACCACAGCTCAGGTGTTCAGACAAGACCTTAGTGATAGTGCACAAGACACCATAACATGGTGGTGACCACAGCTCAGGTGTTCAGACAAGACCTTAGTGATAGTGCACAAGACACCATAACATGGTGGTGACCACAGCTCAGGTGTTCAGACAAGACCTTAGTGATAGTGCACAAGACACTATAACATGGTGGTGACCACAGCTCAGGTGTTCAGACAAGACCTTAGTGATAGTGCACAAGACACCATAACATGGTGGTGACCACAGCTCAGGTGTTCAGACAAGACCTTAGTGATAGTGCACAAGACACCATAACATGGTGGTGACCACAGCTCAGGTGTTCAGACAAGACCTTAGTGATGGTGCACAAGACACTATAACATGGTGTCGTGTGTCATCACGCTACCCTCCCCAAACATCGGGTGGGGTGATGATACACGACCATCACCATAACCCTACCCTCCTCCTCATACCATCACCCTACCCTCCCCCCTCATACCATCACCCTACCCTCCCCCTCATACCATCACCCTACCCTCCTCCTCATACCATCACCCTACCCTCCTCCTCACACCATCACCCTACCCTCCCCCTCATACCATCAACCTACCCTTCCCCTGACACAATCACCCTACCGTCCCCCTCACACCATCACCCTACCCTCCCTCTCACACCATCACCTTCCCCTGACGTAATAACCCTCCCTCCCCCACACTCCCTCTCTCTCTCCCTACCCCTCCCCCCTCACAGCATCACCCTACCCTCTCCCCTCTCTCCATCACCCTACCCTCTCCCCTCTCTCCATCACCCTACCCTACCCCGTCATACCCATCACCCTTCTTTCCCCTCACACCATCACCCTACCCTCCCCCTCTCACCTTTCACCCTACCCTCCCCCTCACACCCATCTCCCTACCATCCCCATCACCCTCTTCACCCTACCCTCCCCCTCACCCCATCACCCTACCCTCCCCCTTCACACCCATCACTTTACCCTCCCCCTTCACACCCATCACCCTACCCTCCCCTGTCACCCTCATCATCCTACCCTCCCTCCTCCCCCCATCACCCTACCCTCCCCCCTCACACCCAACACCCTACCCTCCCCTGTCACCCTCATCGCCCTACCCTCCCTCCTCCCCCATCACCCTACCCTACCCCTCCCCCCCTCACCCTACCCTACCCCTCCCCCCCCCTCACCCTACCCTCCCCCCTTCACACCCAACACCCTACCCACCCCCTCACACTCATCACCCTACCATCCCCCACCATCAAGTATCCTACCTTGCTCTCACACTGGTGACGAGTTTAGGAGATATTTTAGAAGTACTCTATTCTGCTGTCACACTGGTATCGAGGCCAGGAGATACTCTTGAAGTACTCTATTCTGCTGTCACACTGGTAACGAGGTCTTGAGAGACTCTGGCAGAACCCTACCCTACTGTCACAAAGGTGACGAGGCACCACTTGACAGCTTGTTTTCTAAAAATCACCACCTTCCTCGTCGCTTCCAGTTTGACCTTGCCTCCCTGAAATCTAACAATTCTATTCTTATCCTTCCTTCCGACAAAGGCAATTCGGTGGTTGTCCTTGACCGTGAGGACTACCTCCAGAAACCAGATGTCCTGCTCTCTTACTCCCGCACTTATGCCCACTGATTTCTAACCCTTTGGATCGCCTTAAAACTTCCTTTAACCGCAAACTAAGACAGCTCTCTAGTCTTTGTCCTCCTGACTTCGACCTCAATAAACGTTTCCGTGTCATCTGCCCTTCTCTTCCTTATTTCTATGGTCAATCTAAGACTCATAAACCTGGTGTTCATCTTCGACCAATCATTTATTCACGGGGCTCTGTCAGCTATCCTCTTGCCTACTGGCTCGCTAAAACCCTGACGCCTTACCTTGGCACTTTTTCTCCTCCCCACCTTCATCACGTTCAGGACTTAATAGAAAGACTGCGCCTGTAGCCGTCCTGTAAGATGCTTAGTCTTGATGTCGACTCTCTGTTCACTAATGTTCCCCTCGATGACGTTCTCTCTTTCCTTAGACAGAAGGCTACTGGGGTCCTTCTTCCTCTCCCGCTTCCCACTGACGTTTTCCTTAAACTCATTAGACTCTGTGTTGACTCTCCTTCTCTTTCAACGGTAAATATTACACTCAAACTCGGTGTCGCTATCGGTTCCCCTCTCTCCCCTGTTCTTGCCAATTTCTACATGGAATACTTCGAGACTGTTCTTCTTCTACTACTTTCTTCTGTTGATACTCGTCCCTCTCTCTGGCTTCGCTATGTTGATGACATTTTTTCTTCATCGCCTCATGACCTTCGTCTTTTCCAGCCTTTCCTCGCCTCTCTTAACAATCAGGCTCCTTCTATCCATTTCAAAGTTGAATGGGAATCTAATTTCCTCCTTCCTTTCCTTGACGTTCACGTTCACAGCTCTGTGTCCGGGTTCTCTTTCTCTGTCTACCGCAAACCCCTGCATAGCGGCATGTACATTCACTTCTTTTCCTACCATCCTCCTTCTGTTAAGAAAAGTGTCCTCGTCTCTCTCTTCCTCCGCGCTCTACGCATCAGCGACCCTCAGTTTCTTGATTCTGAAATTGCCTTTATCTACAAATCATTCTCTCGCCTTGGTTACCCTTTGTATTTTATATACTGTGCCTACTCTCAAGCTAATCGAAATTTCTTTCATGCTAAACCTGCTTCCAACACTAGTAGCACTGTACTCAGCCTTCCCTTCATATCTGAACTCAAAACGTTTACTAATACCTTTCGTCCTCTTGACATTCAGCTCACCTTTCGACAAACTAACACACTTCGCAGCAATCTAGTTCACACTGCTCCTCCTGCTTCTAATGCCGCTGGTGTCTAATCTATTTCCTGTTCGTCTTGTCCTCTCCAATACTTAGGTGAAACTGGCCGTATACTTTATGACAGACTTAAAGAACACAAAGAAGTGTTAAGTCTGCAGACACAAACAATGCTCTCGTCTGTCATGTTTGGGATTCTAATCATTCTATTGACTGGTCTTCCTTCAAAATAATCTTTCCTGCCTCTACAGAGACGCCGTCGTGTTGAATCGGCTCTGATACACAACATAACCAACATGAACTTGAGTCCTGGTTTTATTGCTGTTGACTCTCACCTTTCACAGTATATACTCAACTGCTCTAAACTTTCTAACAAGCGTGACCTAACGTAGGCTTACCCTTACATTTATCTAAGTTTGTTTCTTTTTTTTTCATGTTTTCTCTAACGATCCCTTTTTTTATTCCTTTATTATATTTTAATTATTTCTTATACCTTTATTTTTTAAGAATTATTCTTATTCCTTTATTATACCTTACCTTTCGTACCTTTTGCCTTGCTTTTTCCTCCTCTATGATTTCCTTCTCCTTATCTCTCTCTTGCCAATTTATTGCCTTCGCCTCCTTCTCTCATCACAATCGACTTGAGAATGGTATATCTAGGACATCTTGAGATGATTTCAGGGCTTAGCGTCCCCGCGGCCCGGTCCTCAATCAGGCCTCCTTTTTGTTACATACCCCCCAGGAAGCAGCCCGTAGCAGCTGGACTGCTACGGGCTGTTTCTGGGGGTATGGGGGCCCTGCGGGTACCTGGGCCCGTACCCAGCAGGTACTGGCCCAGGTGCCTATTTTCTGCTAGGTAACAGGGGCATCAGAGTGAAAGAAACTTTTTGCCCATTTGTCTCCGCCTCCATTGGGGATCGAACCCGGAACCTCAGGACTATGAACCCGAAGCGCTATCCACTCAGCTCTCTTGCGCCCGTACTGGACGGGCCGAAACGTCGTCGTCCCTTCACTTTCTAATGTGTGGGTTTGGTCAACATATTTCAGTCACGTTATTGTGACTCCTCGTCTGCACTCTTGAAGTTCTCTACCCTGCTGTCGCACTGTTGACGAGGCTAGGAGATACTCCTGAAGTGCTCTACCCTGCTCTCGCACTGTTGACGAGGCTAGGAGATACTCCTGAAGTGCTCTACCCTGCTGTCGCACTGTTGACGAGGCTAGGAGATACTCCTGAAGTGCTCTACCCTGCTGTCGCACTGTTGACGAGGCTAGGAGATACTCCTGAAGTGCTCTACCCTGCTGTCGCACTGTTGACGAGGCCTTGAGGGACTCTTGAAGTTCTCTACCCTGCTGTCACACTGGGGACGAGACCAGGAGGCTTCATGTGAATTATAATATTTCACAAATAAATATAGACAGAAGGTGATATGCAGAAATAGACTGACCTGTGAGAAGTCGATATTCTCCACCTCTTTCTTAAGGACATCTCTGATGCAGTCCCGAAGAGGGAAGCCGCTCTTCACATACACTTTGTTGGCCAAGTCTATCACATAGTCACTCGTGTTGCTCTGTCTCTCTGCGGTTCTGTAGGGGCATCTTAATTATTATATATAATACATGCGTTTATAAACACTCATAAATAACAAGTTAAAGAGGACTCAGATATTCAATTACACATATAATAATTAAGATGACAAGTAAGGAATGTGAGTGGACTCACAGACGGTCGAGGGCCCTGTAGGTAGCCAGAGTGGTTGAAGGGTCTCTGAGACGAAGGGTGTCCTTCAGCTGCTGACGAGTCCTGCCAGCAGACCCAAAGTAGGCCAGGACCAGGGCGGTCCACACGCTGTAGGGCGAGAAGAAAAAGTTTCCTGTGGCGGTGGGTGGATAGAGCTGCTTGAAGAGGTCCAAGCTGAAGGGGGTGATGTGGGCCAGGTCAGGTGGGGAGGTCACCACCAGCTTGTCATTGTTGGAGATACACTGAGGCCTCACCACACTCACCATCGTCACCACCAACACTGCTGCACACCACAGCTTCCTCATACTGTGGGGAAGAGGACTGTAGCAGCGGCGCTCCACCAACACTGATGACTACTTTATTATATTACAAATACCAATATCGTAATGAATTAAATATTTATACAAGTAGAAGCTCGCAGTCGTCTGAGGAAAGTTGTGGTGTAATAGTTTTGTTGGTGATGGGTGGTGGTGATGGAGGGTGGGGGGGGGGAGCTGGGAGCGGGGTGGTGGTGATGGATGGTAGTGATGGGTGCAGGTGATGGGGTGCTGGTAATGAACGGTGGTGATGGGTGGTGGTGATAGATGGTGGTGATGGGTGGTGGTGATGGGTGGTGGTGATAGGTGGTGGTGATGGGTGGTGGTGATGGGTGGTGGTGATGGGTGGTGGTGATGTGTGGTGGTGAGGCACTATACACTCACCCACTATGGACACTCACCCACTACACACACACACACACACACACACACACACACACACACACACACACACACACACACACACACACACACACACACACACACGCACACACACACACACACACACACACACACACACACACACACACACACACACACACACACATACCGACGTTGGGTGGTGATTGTGATCAGTGGTACAGTAAATTAGTGAACTGTAACACAACGATACAGTGACTGACTCCAGAGCTTTGTGTAGACAGAGCAAAACCGCCATCATCAATCTACTAGCACTTAGTGAATCACCAAGTGGGAGACAACGACGGATTACCTTCGTCATTCATACATCGTCATTACTCATCTGGTTGTTTGAGCGGGAGGCAGACTGGTATGTACCCCTCACTGGTCAACTAAATAGGTGTACAGACTGAGGTAAAATATTATCAAATTCTTGTTCATGATATCATATATATATTTAAAAATCTCAAAGTGGCTCAATTTAGGTAAAAGTTAACGCTTACGGGACCCCCCGTAACACACACACGCACGCATATGTACGTTTGCAAGCACACACGCACGCACACGCAAAAATAAACACACGCACACGCACGCACACTTGCTTGATCTGATATTTACCCTAAATGAGTCGGATATAAGGGAAGTTAAGTTGGAAGCCCCCTTGGGAATGAGTGATCATAGTGTATTGAGCTTTGAGTACCTGGTTGAGCTAGGAATTATCACCCCCCAAAAAAGAACTGGGAATCAAAGGGCTGGTGTACCGAAGGGGAAACTATGAGGAGATGAATAAATTCCTATGGGATATACATTGGGACACAGAACTCGGAACCAAGTCCGTACAAGACATGATGGACTATGTCTCCCAAAAATGTCAGGAGGCTGTAAGCAGGTTTGTGCCAGCACGACAGGAAAAAACAGAGAAGCAAAGGAAGAATTCGTGGTTTAATAGGGAATGTATGAAAGCAAAGGAGCTGAACAAAAGGGCATGGAGGAACTTCCGTAATAACAGAACACCAGAAAGCAGAGAGAGATACCAGAGAACCAGGAACGAGTATGTTAATGTGAGAAGAGCAGCTGAGTAAAGGTATGAAAATGATATAGCTAATAAAGCCAAGACCGAACCAAAGCTACTACACAGTCACATCAGGAGGAAGACAACAGCGAAGGAACAGGTGATGAAACTTAGGGTGGGCGAGGACAGGTACACAGAGAAAGACAAAGAGGTGTGTGAAGAACTCAACAAAAGGTTCCAAAAGGTCTTTACAATAGAACAGGGAGAAGTCACGGCGCTAGGAGAGGTGGCAGCAAACAAGGTGACATTGGAGAGGTTCGACATTACAAAAGATGAAGTCAAGAAACACCTATTGGAGCTGGATGTGAGAAAAGCTGTTGTGCCGGACGGAATCTCACCATGGGTATTGAAAGAGTGTGCAGGAGCACTTTGCTTGCCACTCTCCATAGTGTATAGTAGGTCACTGGAAACGGGAGACCTACCAGAAATATGGAAGACTGCTAATGTAGTACCAATATACAAAAAGGGTGACAGACAAGAGGCACTGAACTACAGGCTAGTGTCCTTAACTTGTATACCATGCAAGGTGATGGAGAAGATTGTGAGAAAAAACCTAGTAACACATAAGGAGAGAAGAGACTTCGTGACAACCCATCAACATGGGTTTAGGGAGGGTAAATCTTGCCTTACAGGCTTGATAGAATTCTACGATCAGATGACAAAGATTAAGCAAGAAAGAGAAGGATGGGCGTACTGCATTTTTTTGGACTGTCGGAAAGCCTTTGACACAGTACCCCATAAAAGGTTAATGCATAAGCTGGAGAAACAGGCAGGAGTAACTGGTAGGGCGCTCCAGTGGATAAGGGAGTACCTAAGCAACAGGAAGCAGAGAGTTACAGTGCGGGGTGAGACCTCAGAATGGCGTGAAGTTACCAGTGGAGTCCCACAGGGCTCTGTACGTGGACGTATCCTGTTTCTGATATACGTAAATGATCTCCCAGAGGGTATAGACTCATTTCTCTCAATGTATGCTGACGACGCCAAAATTATGAGAAGGATTAAGACAGAGGAGGACAGGTTGAGGCTTCAAGAAGACCTGGATAAGCTGCAGGAATGGTCGAACAAATGGCTGTTAGAGTTTAATCCAAGCAAATGTAATGTAATGAAGATAGGGGTAGGAAGCAGGAGACCAGATACAAGGTATCATTTGGGAGATGAAATACTTCAAGAGTCAGAGAGAGAGAGAAAGATCTGGGGGTTGATATCACGCCAGACCTGTTCCCTGAAGCTCATATCAAGAGGATAACATCTGCAGCATATGCCAGGTTGGCTAACATAAGAACGGCCTTTAGAAACTTGTGTAAGGAATCTTTCAGAACATTATATACCACATATGTCAGACCAATCCTGGAGTATGCGGCTCCAGCATGGAGTCCATATCTAGTCAAGCATAAGACTAAGCTGGAAAAGGTTCAAAGGTTTGCCACCAGACTAGTACCCGAGCTGAGAGGTATGAGCTACGAGGAGAGACTACGGGAATTGAACCTCACTTCGTTGAAAGACAGATGGGTTAGGGGGGACATGATAAAGACATTCAAGATTCTCAAGGGATTCGACAGGGTTAATAAAGACAGTCTATTTAACACAAGGGGCACACGCACTAGGGGACACAGGTGGAAACTGAGTGCCCAAATGAGCCACAGAGATATTAGAAAGAACTTTTTTAGTGTTAGAGTGGTTGACAAATGGAATGCATTAGGAAGTAATGTGGTGGAGGCTGACTCCATTCACAGTTTCAAGTGTAGATATGATAGAGCCCAATAGGCTCAGGAACCTGTAAACCTGTTGATTGACGGTTGAGAGGCGGGACCAAAGAGTCAGAGCTCAACCCCCACAAGCACAACTAGGTGAGTATAACTAGGTGAGTACACACACACACACACACACACACACACACACACACACACACACACACACACACACACACGGTGACACTGGAAGACAGAAGAGTAAAGGGAGACTTGATCACTACCGACAAAATTCTCTGAGGAATTGACAGAGTAGATAGGGTTAAATTTTTTAACATGGGTGGTATAGGAACAAGGGGACACATGTGGAGACTAAGTGCCAAAATGAACCATAGGGACATTAGAAGGAACTTTTCACTGTCAAAGTAGTTAACAGATGGAATGCATTAGGCAGTGATGTGATGGAGGCAGACTCCAAACACAGCTTCAAATGTAGATATTGATGAAGCCCAGTAGGCTCAGGAATCTGTACATCAGATTTATTTATTTATTTATTTATTTATATATATACAAGAAGGTACATTGGGTTTGTGAGAATACATTGGATAGTACAGTATTTACATTCTTGTAAAGCCACTAGTACGCGCAGCGTTTCGGGCAGGTCCTTAATCTAGCAGATAATTTTAAGTAGGAAATTTCTATCAGAATTGATAAATGATAAAGATACATTGCAAGAGAAAAATGAGATGAGAGAGCTTAGTAAGTATATTAAAGCACATTGTTATATTAAAGCTATGATTGATTACATTGACAGCTTGATTAGTAATTTAAACAAGATTAATAGACACCATACAGCAGATTGACAGCACATATAAGACAGCAATGATCACAATGGTAAAGATGTTCAGAATGGGTACATAAAGATTGGGAGACTGGGTAGCAAAAGATACAGATAAACAAGATTAATAAACACCATACAGCAGATTGGCAGCACATATAAGAAGACAGCAATGATCACAATGGTAAAGATGTTCAAATTGGGAACATAAAGGTTGGGAGATTGGGTAGCAATAGATACAGTGCAATTTTAAGGCAAAAAGTGAAAAACTATGAAGATGAAATTAGGTACTTTTTAGTATTGATTTTGAATGATGTAAAAGTTGGACAGCTTTTCAATTCAGTAGGGAGTGAGTTCCATAAACTGGGTCCCTTTATTTGCATAGAGTGTTTGCACAGATTAAGTTTAACTCAGGGGATATCAGAGATATTTATTTCTGGTGTGGTGATAATGGGTCCTATTACATCTGTCCAGGAAGAGTTTCAGAGCAGGATTTGAATTTAAGAACAGGGTTTTGTAAATGTAGTTGACACAAGAGAATTTATGGAGTGAGATTATGTTTAGCATGTTTAGGAAGTTAAACAAGGGGGCTGTGTGTTGTCTGAAAGCAGAATTTGATATTATTCTGATAGCAGATTTTTGCTGGGTGATGATGGACTTGAGGTGGTTTGCAGTGGTTGAACCCTATGCACAGATACCATAGTTGAGATAGGGATAGATTAGTGCATAATATAAAGAGATGAGAGCAGAGTTAGGTACATAGTATCTGATTTGGGAGAGTATACCAACTGTTTTAGAGACTTTCTTAGTTATGTGCTGCATGTGGGTACTGAAGTTGAGTCTCTTGTCTAGGAATAGGCCAAGAAACTTTCCATCATTTTTATTGCTAATGTTTACATTGTCTATCTGAAGCTGAATTGCATTTGTAGATTTGCTTCCAAATAGGATGTAGTAGGACTTTTCTATGTTAAGTGTTAGTTTGTTGGTTGACATCCATAAGTGGACTTTTTTTAGTTCATTATTAACAACATCATTTAGTGTATGTGGGTTGGGGTTGGAGTAGATGAGGGTAGTATCATCAGCAAACAAAATAGGTTTCAGAATGTTAGAGACATTAGGCAGATCATTGATGTATATAAGAAATAGTAGAGGTCCCAAGATGCTGCCCTGTGGCACTCCAACAGTTAATGGTAGAATGGGAGAGGTTATATTATTGATGGCTACACATTGGTGTCTAACACTAAGATAGGATTGGATATAGTCCAGTGCATGGCCTCGGTTTCCATAATGATGGAGTTTACATAAGAGGTAATCGTGATTAACAGTATCAAAGGCCTTTCTCAGGTCAATGAAGAGTCCAACCGGAAACTCATTTTTGTCAAGGGCTGAGTAAATTATATCAAGGAGACTAATAATTGCATCGTTGGTACTCTTTTGAGAGCGGAAGCCAAACTGACAGGGGGCTAAGAATGTCGAATTTTACGAGATAGAAGTAGAGCTGTTTGTAGATAATTTTTTCAAATATTTTTGATAGTATGGGTAGGTTCGATATTGGTCTATAATTCTTTATGTCTGCCGGATTACCTTGTTTATGAACTGGCGTTACTCTTGCTTTTTTAAGGATATCAGGGAAGGTATGACACTCAAGGGATTTGTTGAACAGCAGAGCTATGGGTGGCGCAAGGGCATGGGAGGCGCTCTTGTATACAATGGATGGGATTTCACTGATGTTCCCAGCTTTGGTTTTTAGTGAGTGTATGATGGACACAACATCTGGCGGGCTGACTGGTGAAAGGAGAAGAGAGTTTGGATAGCTGCCTGAGAGATATGTGTTGATATGTGTCTGAGTCTGTGGGATTTTACTTGCAAGGTTAGCACCAATCGATGAAAAGAAGCTTTTAAATTCATTCGCCATTTCTAAGTCAGATGACAGTGTAAGGCCATCCTTAGAGAGTATTATCTGGTTGTGGGAGTGTTGTTTAGTTCCTAGGATATTAGAGATGGTTTTCCATGTGCTTTTCATGTTGCCTTTTGCTTCTTAGAATCTAGTCTCATAATATGAAAGTTTTGCTTTTCTTATGATACTGGTAAGCAATGATGAGTACCTTTTAACTACTTCCTTTGAAACTAGGCCACTCCTAAATTTCTTTTCATATTCATGTTTTTTGTTGATTGATTTAATTATGCCACTTGTGAGCCACGGGTTATTTTTTCTTTTATCAGTTACTTGTTTGGTAAGGAGGGGACAGTGAGTGTTGTAGAGGCTTAGAGTTTTGGAGAGAAAGAGGTTAGTTGATGAGTTTATATCCTGTGAATTATTAAATTCAGATTCCCAGTTAATATTGTGAAGTGCATTAGAGAGACTGCCTAAAGCTGATTCACTATGTAGCCTGAATGAGAGTTTCTTGGTCTCTGGTGGTGATGTGTCCATGTTTCCTATGAGGAAGGTAGGTTAGTGGTCAGTTGTTCTGTCAAAATTACCCCAGATGTAAGGGGAGCTGTTATATTAGTCCATAGGTGATCCAGGGTAGTGGCAGATGTTTGAGTGACTCGGGTGGACTTGGTGATCGTGGGGATTAGCATACAGGAGTGCATGCTGTTACGGAAATAGTCAACTTGAGGGTTGTTTTGAAGACCCAGGTCAATATTGAAATCACCTCCCAGAATGATGTGATTTTTGTTGAGATTGTTATTTATGATAAGATTCCTTACATTGTCTGAGAATAAAGCTATGTTGGTATTAGGAAATCTATAGATGGCACCGATAGTCAGGGAGGATTTAAGGGATTTACTGGAGAACTTGGCAAAGGTATATTCACAATAGTCGTCTCTATCACTAATAACACTATTGCAAATGAAGGTATCTTTGTAATATATTGCTGTACCACCACCTTTTTTATTAGGCCTGCAGTTATGAATGGCTTTATAACCAGCTAAATTGTAGAGTTGGGTATAGTCATTACTTAGCCAAGTTTCTGTTAAAATGATGAATGATAATTTTGTACCTAGTGCTGTAAGTAGTGCATTTATATCATAAAAATGTTTACCAAGTGACCTAACATTTTGGTTGTAAACTGATAAGCAGGTGCTATTTAGGAGTTTGTTTTTTGCAAAATTTGCTGTGTAATACCTGCAATAATGATGATCAATGTGCTGATTTGTGTGGATATGGGACAGAAGATTTCGATCAGGATCAATATCAGTAAGCATATAGATAAAATAATGTCACGATACAATAAGATAAGCAATTACAGGAACAGATAAATACTAAATCTGCTGTAAAATAGAAAGTAATTATAGCAAAACACAACAATATAATAATATAACAATACAATAAGAGCTTACAAAGTATTAAGTCTACTAAAATTAGAGAATAATTATGGCAAAACACAACAATAAATGCAAGTAAACAAAAGAATTGAAACAATTAGAGGTAGAATTAAGGTCACTAGATAGCCATGGAGGATACACAAGTTTGGTGGAGAGAACAAAAAATCAGTAGAGACTGTCAAGATGAATATATAAAAAATTTGACAAATGATAATTGTAAAGTAAAATAATCTTATAGAAAATAAATTTTATTTAGCTTAGTTTTTAACTTATAATTAGTATAAACTTAATTAAGAGAACAAAATGAGATCAATAATTGATTTCAATAAATGACATAAATCAGTACAATTAAATTTAAAATTTAAAAGGAATAGGGTAAGATTAGATTTAAGAGTAACATTTTACAATGAAACTGAGGTAGATGCTTGCATAAGTGCATGGAGACTTGACGGATTATTTAGGAAATTATATGAATGAGAGAACATTAGGTAAATGGTAAGGCAGAGACAGCACCTTGGATTAAGTTAGGTTAGGCTCAGGCACTGAAAGAGTTATTTTAAGTACTGGCATTGGTCGGGTTCAGGTTTTCAGATATACCACAATCTCTAAAGAAGGCCAGTAGTTGTTGGTCACACTTTATTTCATATCTTTTTCCTGCACTTTCCTTCTTTGCAATAATCGTTCCATTCCTAGTGTAGCACTGCTTGATAAGACCAGGGTTTAGTTTGCGAATTTGACGCAGCCTGAAGAGGAGGGATCCACGCTGCTTTGTAAGGCACTCATTTATATAGAGGTTGGTTTTATGCTTAGCAGCTGATTGTATGAGGTCAAACTTAACAGAGGGATTTGCAAGTTTGATGAGCATTCTCCTACTGCTACGGGAACTGTTTTTATCTATCCTGATAGCTGATTTGATATCAACATTGACTTTGATCTTTGAATTAATTAGGGTGTGGGCTATGTTACAACAATTCTCACCTTGTTGTTCATCAGGTAGATCAGTAGAGCTAATTATCAGGGAGTCATGAAGTTGTTGTTGCTCTTGATCATCTTCGGAAGCCGCCTGGTGAATCTGAAGGAGATTGATCTGTTTTTCCAGCTTTTGAAGGAGGTCACTTTGAGCTGAGAGGGTTTCCTCGGCCTGAATCTTATGTATTTGATTCATTGCATCATTTGCAACAGTTTGTAAGTTGAGAATTTCTTGGTTGTTGTTCGTCGACGATTCAAGGAGGCGGTCTATGGTTTGTTGTTGTCGGGTGACTGTGGCTTGGAGGGCCGAAATAGCTTCTGATTGCATTAGCACAAGGTTGTGCAGTTTCTGAAGCCATGGGTTACTTCTGAGAGGTTTGAAGTTTAGACAGGGAGCCATAGATTGAATGAATTCTAGAGCTTGACATTCGAGTTGAGTTGAAGGGGGGGAGTGAGGAGAGGGAGCGGATGCTGTATTTACCAACATCGGCGAGGATTGCAGCGTTGCCAGTGTACCATTCAGATCTCTAGGAGTAATGGACGCAGAGCGAGAGGCACCCCTACCTTGCTTGTTGCTATGTTTGGGCATGTTTTCGGCGATAGATTCTTGGTAGTGTTCCTAGAGGTAGATACTTGGAGAATTATGGTGGGGATAGGCGTATAGTGAACGCTTGGCAGAAGGGTCGTAGATAGGCCAGGCGAAAATTGGTTAATTTTGGTTGATTACTGTTGAGGTTCGCTGTGAGTTATGGCATATTAAGTCTCCATGCACTTAACTCGTGCTGGGTAGCAGTTAGGCCATGCAACGTTGAGTGGAGACGAAATTACCACGAATTTTCTGCAGCAGTGTCGGTGCCGGTGCCACCCGCCAGCGTTTCCCGCCAATTATAATTTCCCGCACAAGATGATTGATGGTTGAGAAGCGGGACCAAAGAGCCAGAGCTCAACCCCAACAAACACAACTAGGTGAGTAATTAGGTAAGTACACACACCAAGAGCACAGGGAAAAGTCAAATTGACCTAATGAAGGAAATGATCTCCCAAGTTTGGGAGGAAATCAGGAAGGAGATGCATGAAATGAAGTATAAAATAAACAACCTGCAAAGCGAGTTGACCCAGCAAAGGAAGAGATAAAAACCCTCAGTGAGAACAATATGGAGACTGAACCCCAGATAATCATCTAAAGGGATGATGGCAATGGTTCATCGGAAAGGAATGCCTCTGGACGTGAAACATTTGCAGAAATACTGAAAAAGAGCTCAGAAGCAATGGCCACAGTGAGGGAGGTAGCCATGCAAGCAGCTACCTCACAGGAAGCAGCAAGGTGTACCAGTCAGCTGCTGGAAAGAAAAAGATCAGTGGTAGCTGTGGGCATCAGAGAACAGGAAGGCTCGTGAACAAATCCACAAAGGCCATGATGAGGGTTTGAACCTATGTCTGAGAGGATCTGACAGAGCCCGAGTGCATTGGGAATTGTATAAAACCCTGGGTTTGTGTCTTGGAGAGACTGCAGGATCCATGAGAAGGAAAATGAACTCCCGGTTGCAATTCTTTTGACCATGTCATGGCCTAATCGATTAAGGCAGCATCTGGGATTTGCTAAGATGTAGGTGCAAACCCTCATCACGGCCCTTGTGAATTTGTTCATTTGATGCATCACACTATTGTGATTTGTGTGTGTAACAGGAAGGCTCCAATAGGCAAGAATGGAATAGTAAGGACAGAGAGGCAGTGAATGTAATGCTAAAGGGGTTAAAGATGGAAGGGGCCAAAAAAACATTGAGGAGCTTTTTCAGGTTGGGCTGGTACAACAAGGACAGAGACCACCTGATAAAGATAGTGTTTGCAAACAAGACCATGAAGGAGGATATTCTAGAAAGGAAGAGTCATCTGCAATATGTGGGAGAATACAAAAAAGTATTCCTCCAGAGGGACAGGTCGAGGGAGGAGAGAGCCATGGCAACAGAAGCAAGGATGAAGTGCAGTGTGTGAGGAGAAAACCAGGAAATTACGGCCCCCAACACAACATTCCCAGAGGCAAGGGGGGAACCCACAACCAGCATCCCAGCAACACCAGAGGGAGGGCAATACCACCATCCTCCGCCACACAGAAACCATCCGTACCTCTCACCCTCCCTGCCCCCACTCAAATGCTCAGTCAACCCTCCCTTCCCCCTATTATAACCTCATGTAGCATGGTGGAGCGAGTCTACTCAGGGAGAGTTATTCTGCTTTCCAGACCTGAGATTAAGAAGTCAGAGAAAGAAAATATAAAATAAATGCCAGTGAATAATTTAAAAATACTAGCAGAGAATGAGCATCTGGTAATAAATAACATGAAATGAGATGTCGATACTTTGGTAACATGACATGAAGCTAGCAGGACGTTGTGGCCTCACCTGAGCTACAGCAGTTGTCAGAGATGGTTGTACTTTGTTGATCTCCTGAAAGGAGGAAGAAAATAGTTCCCTGTGATAGTGGTGGAGTGAAGGCTACTTGCTCGCAAGTGTGAGGAAGATGTTGGGGACACAGTACACCATTTCTCTGTGATTTGGATAAATTAGAGGCGACCTGAAAGTGAGCATTGGTTAGAGTTAGAAGAGTTAGAACAGGAGTTAGACCTTTGTGGAATTTTAATTGTGTGTGCTCCTTCAAGAGGAAGGAAGTAAGCAGGCATTTCTGTTGTGGAGCCTGCTGGGCTACTCAATGTACTCAAGTCAGGACTAGAAGAAGCCTTGTGAAGCAGTCTTATAGCGATTTTTGTGGGCAGCCTGTGTGAGTGCCATGTTGAGCACCAGAGAGTTAGCACCCTGTGTCATAGATCCCTGCATTAAGCCTGTTTAATCAGTTGTTAGATTAGCAATCAGTGTTTGATCATGTGCCCAACGATCATAGTGAACATATGTATATATGTTGGGTAGTAATTTTATTGAGCCAGTTAGCAAATATAGGGTATTGGAGTTGAGTGGACATGCTGGCGGGAGGAGCGGTGCACCCCTCACACTCCCGTGTCTGGTGAGCAACTGAGGAGCAACGACCCCCAGTGACATGGCCGGAGGGAAACTCCGTGGCATGTCAAGACATGTTTCCAATTTGGATCCGACCAGGATGGGGGAGTACCCATCACGGTTGGACAGCGCAGAGCGTTGTCAGAAAGCAAGTTTTAGTACTAAGATAAAGGTTTATTACTTATGTTTTGTCAGGTAAACATTTTTCTTGGCATGGTAATAGGATTGCAGGTTTGTTTGGGAAGAAGTGATTGGAGGAACTTCGAAGTTGAAAAAAAAGTTAATGGAGGAACTTCGAGGTCGGAGAAGAAGTGTATACTGAACTCTGTGGTAGAGCAGAACTCCATAGTGAGGAGTTGACTTCAAGCAGTGTAGGGAAGCTACACGTTTCCTTATAGAATCAGTGGAGAAGCATCACTGATGTTGGAGCAGGACTTCGTTTTGCAGTAGACTGGGAGAACTGCAGAAGTGTCTTTCCTGATGTTTTGGAGGACCCAGATATACGCATTGATTAAGGTGCCTCTAAGAGAAGAACAGAGGTTCATTGTGGACACATGATTGTATAAGGGAGTACTTGAATGCGTATTGGCATGTAAGACGCAGAGTAAGGCGAGAGATTGATTTCTTCTTTTGATGGGGGTACTTATATAGATGTTTCAGGTATTTCAGCCTCAAACAGAGTTTCATATAATTTTAGGGTTGAGGATACAGTAATGTTGTGACAGGATTTCCGCCTCAAACAGTGAGGGAGTAGTAAGTGGAAAGCCCAGAGTTGTGCAGCCACTTGCTATGGAGAGCTGGTGAAGCCAGGATATGATTTGGAGCGCTACTGGGTTGTAGCAGCTTAGACCGTTGTATGGTGATGTTCAATTTTATATGTCATGAATTATGTGCGTTTTTTTTGTATAATAAATGTTAGGTTGCTTTTGCCCTTGTGCTGGTGAGGTTTCCCAAAAAGGGAGAGAAAGAAAGAGGGTCATGGCTGCAGATATGTGACAGTAGACACTAATTCACAAAAGGGGTATTTAGGAGATCATTCTAAACAAGGAGAGAGTGGGGAGTCACGGCAGCTCGAGTAGGGTGTGTGTACACAAGACAACGAGGCCAGTTTGGGAGCCACACCGCTAAGTAGGTGACGCTGAACCCCTCCCCAAGATCAAGATGCATACAGAGTACTCTCCTGAGTAAATTACAAGCACCTAAGTGTCCATTGCTGGTCAACCGACGGTAGCTAGAGAGTGGCTGCCGAGGTTGGTTGTTTATTTCTGTCGGGGAGTGATTGAAAACGCTGTCCACCTGTATGCAAGTAACAGTCTGGTGCAATGACCAGAGATAATTTTTGGGTTTTAAAATCCACAACCAGCTCAAATACCCGTGATGTGAGACCTCTCACCCCGAACTGATCATGTCATCCCTACCCCATTCCAACCATGTCCCCCCTCCCCCTTTCCCTCCCTGTCCCCGCTTCCCCTTCATCCCATACCCTCCCTATCACCCCTCCCCCTCACTCCATATCCTCTATATCCCCCCTCCCTCCTTACCCCATTCCCTCCCTATCCCACCTTCCCTTGAACCCCCATCCCTCACCCAATATCCTCTGAGACCCTGTTAACCACCTCACAAATCCTCACACCAATGGAACAGCTTCCTCCATCAGCAGAACACTCACCAAGAAGGGAACATGAGAATGAACAGAAGAAAGTGAGCTTCAATGCAATGTACATTGACATAGATGGAATTACAAAGAAAACAAACGAACTTGGAGAATGGGCACTACAAGAAAACCCAGACATAATAGCACTCACAGAAGGAAAGCTGACGAAAACCATAGCAAATGCAATGTTTCCTCAGGACTACTATGTAGTGAGGAAAGAGAGAAGGAAGAGGAGGAGGTGGTGTAGCTCCGCTGATAAGAAAATACTGAAGTTTTGAGGAGATGGTTATTCAGGGCTGTGAAGATTTCAGTGACTGCATAACAGGTACCATAGCAATTGGAGGAAAACAAATTATAGTAGTAGTCATATATAACCCCCACCAAACGACAGAAGACCCAGACAGGAATATGGTAGAAATCACATGGCCACCATCAATATAATAGAGAGAGCAGCTTCTGTCGCTCTCAGGAACGAATCCAGACTACTAATCAAGAGAGACTTCAACCATGGGAAGATAAATTGACAACAGAGACCCACATGGAAGACCAGACACATGGAGAGCTAAGCTGCTGGACGTGGCAACAAGAAACTTTCTAAGCCAACACATCAAGGGACCGACAAGAATGAGAGGAGAGGATGAACCAGCCATGCTTGATCTGATATTTACTCTAAATGAGACGGATATAAGGGAAGTTAAGTTGGAAGCACCCTTGGGAATGAGTGATCACAGTGTATTAATCTATGAGTACTTGGTAGAGCTAGGATTTATCTCCCCCCCCCTAGGGGGGCCTCGTAGCCTGGTGGATAGCGCGCAGGACTCGTAATTCTGTGGCGCGGGTTCGATTCCCGCACGAGGCAGAAACAAATGGGCAATGTTTCTTTCACCCTGAATGCCCCTGTTACCTAGCAGTAAATAGGTACCTGGGAGTTAGTCAGCTGTCACGGGCTGCTTCCTGGGGGTGGAGGCCTGGTCGAGGACCGGGCCGCGGGGACACTAAAGCCCCGAAATCATCTCAAGATAACCTCAAGATAACCCCCCCGCAAAAAAAAAAATAGGAAATAAAATGGCTGCTATACCGAAAGGGAAATTATGAGATGAGAAAATTCCTAAGGGATATACCAAGGGACACAGAACTCAGAATTAAGTCTGTACAAGACATGATGGACTATGCTACCCAAAAGTGTCAGGAGGCAGTAAACAGGTTTATCCCTCACCAAAAGGAAAACCGAAAAGCAAAAAAATAAACTATAGTTTAATAGGCCATATATGGAAGCAAAGGAACTGAACAAAAGGGCATGTAAGAATTTCCGAAATAACAGAACAACAGAAGGCAGAGAGATACCAAAGAACCGGGAACGTTACTGCGAGAAGAGAAGCTGAGAAAAAGTTTGAAAATGATATAGCTAATAAAGCCTAGACCGAACCAAAGCTACTCCACAGTCACATCAGGAGGAAAACAACAGTGAAGGAACAGGTGATTAAACGGGTGAGGACAGGTACACATAAAATAACAAAAAGGTGTGTGAAGAGCTCAACAAGAGGTTCCAGGAGGTCCTCACAATAGAACGAGGTGAGGTCACTGCCCTAGGAGAGGTGCAGTAAACCGGGCGGCCTTAGAAGGGTTCGGAATTACAAGAGATGAGGTCAAGAGGCATCTGTTGGATCTGGGCGTGAGAAAGGCAATTGTCGCATGTGGAATCTCACCATGGGTATTGAAAGAGCGTGCAGAAGCACTTTGCTTGCTACTTGCTTGCCACATGTCATAGTGTATAGTAGGTCACAGGAAACGAGAGACCTATCAGAAATATGGAAGACGGCTAATGTAGTCCCAATATTTAAAAAGGGTGACAGACAGGAGGCACTGAACTACAGGCCAGTGTCCTTAACTTGAATATATTGCAAGATGATAAAAAAGATCGTGAGAAAAAACCTAGTAACACATCTGGAGAGAAGGGACTTTGTGAGAACCCATCAACAGGGGTTCAGAGAGGTTAAATCTTGCCTTACAAGCTTAATAGAATTCTACGATCAGGTGACAAAGATTAAGCAAAAATGAGAAGGATGAGCGGACTGCATTTTCTTTGACTGCCGGAAAGCCTCTGACACAGTGCCCCAAAAGAGGTTGATGCATAAGCTGGAGAAACAGGCAGGAGTAACTGGTAGGGTGCTCCAGTGGATAAGGGAGTACCTAAGTAATAGGAAGAAGAGAGATACAGTGAGCGGTGAGACCTCAGATTGGCGTGAAGTCACCAGTGGAGTCCCCAGGGCTCTGTACTCGGACCAATCCTGTTTCTGATATACGTAAATGATCTCCCAAAGGGTATAGACTCATTCCCATCAATGTTTTCTGACGACGCCAAAATTATGAGAAGTATTAGGACAGAGGAGAACGGCTTGAGGCTTCAAGAAGACCTGGACAAACTGAAGGAATTGTCAAACAAATTGTTGTTAGAGTTTAACCCAAGCAAATGTAATGTAATGAAGATAGGTGAAAGGAGCAGGAGACCAGATACAAGTTATCATTTGGGAGATAAAATTCTTCAAGAGTCATAGAGAGAGCGAAAAACTTGGGGTTGGTATCACGCCAGACCTGTCCCCTGAAGCCCATATCAAGAGGATAACATCAGCGCCATATACCATGTTGGCTAACATAAGAACGGCCTTTAGAAACTTGTGTTAGGAATCACTCAGAACATTATATACCACATAGGTCAGACAATCCTGGAGTATGCGGCTCCAGCATGGAGTCCATATCTACTCAAGGATAAGACAAAACTGGAAAAGGTTCAAAGGTTTGCCACCTGACAAGTACCCGAACTGAGGGAGGTATAAGCTACAAGGAGAGACTACGGGAATTAAACCTCACGTCACGGGGAGACAGAAGAGTTAGGGGGGACATGATCATCACATACAAGACTCTCAATGGAATTGATTGGGTAGATAAAGAAAGACTATTTAACACAAGAGGCACACGCACTAGGGGACACAGGTGGATATTGAGTGCCCAAATGAACCAAAGAGACATTAGAAAGAATTGTTTCAGTGTCGGAGTAGTTGACAAATGGAATGCATTAGGAAGTGATATGGTGGAGGCTCCATATAAACAGCATCAAGTGTAGATATGATAGAGCTCCGTAGACTCAGGAACCTGTACATTAGTTGACTGACAGTTGAGACACGAGACAAAAGAGCCAGAGCTCAACCCCTGCAAGCACAACTAGGTAAGTACCTACCACAGCCACCCACACACTCACCCACTATTCACACACACACACACACACACACACACACACACACACACACACACACACACACACACACACACACACACACACACACACACACATACACACACACACACACACACACACACACACACACACACACACACACACACACACACACACACACACACACACACACACACACATATATACACATACACACCATATATGGGTTCCCCTCTTTGCCCTGATCTTGCCAATCTCTACGTGGAACACTTTGAAACTGTTCTTCTTCTTCCTTCTATTGATACTCGTCCCTCTCTCTGGCTTCGCCATGTTGATAACATTTTGCTTCATGGCCTCATGACCTTAGTCTTTTCCAGCCTTTCCTCTCCTCTCATAACAATCTGGCTCCTTCCATCCATTTCAAAGTTGAATGGGAATCAAATTCCCTCCTTCCTTTTCTTGACGTGGCCTCCCCAGCCTCGCCACCCCAAACTGTCCTCTCAAGCTTGGCTTCCCCAGCCTGGCCTCCCCAGCCTGTCCTCCCAAGCTTGGCCTCCCCAGCCTGTCCTCCCAAGCTTGGCCTCCCCAGCCTGGCCTCCCCAGCCTGTCCTCCCCAGCCTGTCCTCCCAAGCTTGGCCTCCCCAGCCTGTTCTCCCCAGCCTGTCCTCCCAAGCTTGGCCTCCCCAGCCTGTCCTCCCCAGCCTGTCCTCCCAAGCTTGGCCTCTCCAGCCTGTCCTCCCCAGCCTGTCCTCCCAAGCTTGGCCTCCCCAGCCTGTCCTCCCAAGCTTGGCCTCCCCAGCCTGTCCTCCCCAGCCTGTCCTCCCAAGCTTGGCCTCCCCAGCCTGTCCTCCCCAGCCTGTCCTCCCAAGCTTGGCCTCCCCAGCCTGTCCTCCCCAGCCTGTCCTCCCAAGCTTGGCCTCCCCAGCCTGTCCTCCCAAGCTTGGCCTCCCCAGCCTGTCCTCCCCAGCCTGTCCTCCCAAGCTTGGCCTCCCCAGCCTGTCCTCCCCAGCCTGTCCTCCCCAGCCTGTCCTCCCAAGCTTGGCCTCTCCAGCCTGTCCTCCCCAGCCTGTCCTCCCCAGCCTGTCCTCCCCAGCCTGTCCTCCCCAGCCTGTCCTCCCCAGCCTGTCCTCCCCAGCCTGTCCTCCCAAGCTTGGCCTCCCCAGCCTGTCCTCCCCAGCCTGTCCTCCCCAGCCTGTCCTCCCAAGCTTGGCCTCCCCAGCCTGTCCTCCCCAGCCTGTCCTCCCAAGCTTGGCCTCTCCAGCCTGTCCTCCCCAACCTGGCCTCACCAGCCTGGCCTCCCAAGCCTGGCCTCACCAGCCTGGCCTCCCAAGCCTGGCCTCCCAAGCCTGGCCTCCCAAACCTGGCCTCCCAAGCCTGGCCTCACCAGCCTGGCCTCCCAAGACATTCCTCCCCAGCCTATCCTCCCCGGCCTGTCCTCCCCAGCCAGGCCTCCCCAGCCAGGCCTCCCCAGCCAGGCCTCCCCAGCCAGGCCTCCCCAGCCAGGCCTGCTCAGCTTGGCCTCCCCAGCGTGACCTCCCTAGCCTGGCCTCGTTAGCCTTACATCCCAAGCCTGCCCTCCAAAGTCTGTCATCCCAAGCCTGTCCTCCCCAGCCAGTTCTCCCCAGCCTGGCCTCCCCACCATGACATCCCAAGCCTAGCCTCCCCAGCCTGGCCTCCCTAGCCTGTCCTCACCAGCCTGACCACCCCAGCCGGTTCACCCCAGCCTGGCATCCACAGCCTGGCCTCCACAGCCTGGCCTCCACAGCCTGGCCTCCACAGCCTGGCCTCCACAGCCTGGCCTCCACAGCCTGGCCTCCACAGTCTGGCCTCCACAGCCTGGCCTCCACAGCCTGGCCTCCACAGCCTGGCCTCCACAGCCTGGCCTCCACAGTCTGGCCTCCACAGCCTGGCCTCCACAGCCTGGCCTCCACAGCCTGGCCTCCACAGTCTGGCCTCCACAGCCTGCCCTCCACAGCCTGGCCTCCACAGCCTGGCCTCCACAGCCTGGCCTCCACAGTCTGGCCTCCACAGCCTGGCCTCCACAGCCTGGCCTCCACAGTCTGGCCTCCACAGTCTGGCCTCCACAGCCTGGCCTCCACAGCCTGGCCTCCACAGCCTGGCCTCCACAGCCTGGCCTCCGCAGTCTGGCCTCCACAGCCTGGCCTCCACAGCCTGGCCTCTATAGCCTGGCCTCCACAGTCTGGCCTCCACAGTCTGGCCTCCACAGCCTGGCCTCCACAGCCTGGCCTCCACAGCCTGGCCTCCACAGCCTGGCCTCCGCAGTCTGGCCTCCACAGCCTGGCCTCCACAGCCTGGCCTCCACAGCCTGGCCTCCACAGCCTGGCCTCCGCAGTCTGGCCTCCACAGCCTGGCCTCCACAGCCTGGCCTCCACAGCCTGGCCTCTATAGCCTGGCCTCCACAGTCTGGCCTCCACAGCCTGCAGCGCTGATTATTTTTAAATATTATTTCCTGTTCAACTTAATACTTGGCGCTGCTCCCAATAATATGGTGGTGGTAGAATATTGTAGGGGTAGAATATTGTAGGGGTAGAATATTGTAGGGGTAGAATATGGTAGTGGTAGAATATGGTGGTGGTAGAATATTGTGGTGGTAGAATATTGTGTTGGTAAAATATGGTAGTGGTAGAATATGGTAGTGGTAAAATATGGTGGTGGTAGAATATTGTGGTGGTAGAATATGGTGGTGGTAGAATATGGTGGTGGTAGAATATGGTGGTGGTAGAATATTGTGGTGGTAGAATATTGTGGTGGTAAAATATGGTAGTGGTAGAATATGGTAGTGGTAAAATATGGTGGTGGTAGAATATTGTGGTGGTAGAATATGGTGGTGGTAGAATATGGTGGTGGTAGAATATGGTGGTGGTAGAATATTGTGGTGGTAGAATATTGTGGGGGGTAGAATATGGTGGAGGAAAAATATGGTGGTGGTAGAATATGGTGGTGGTAGAATATGGTGGGGTAGAATATGGTTGGGGTAGAATATGGTGGTGGTAGAATATGGTGGGGGTAGAATATTGTGGGGTAGAATATGGTGGTGGTAGAATATGATGGTGGTAGAATATGGTGAGGGCGGGGGGTAGAATATGGCCAAATACTCCGGCAACTGATCGTTTACAAGCCATGTATAATTACCTCACAACTGTATCGACGAGAGAACAAGTCAAGCAGACAACGGCAGCAGCAGAGACCGACAGCAGCAGACAGAAGCAGCAGCAGCAGCAGACAACAGCAGCAGACAGAAGCAGCAGACAACAGCTGACGATGGTATGGCCAACAGTGTCGGAAAAAACTAGGCAGCAGTTCTTATATACATCTCCCACCCAGACTCCTCCCACCCTGTCTCGTCCCTCCCCTGTCTCCTCCCACCCAGACTCCTCCCACCCTGTCTCGTCCCTCCCCTGTCTCGTCCCTCCCCTGTCTCCTCCCACCCAGACTCCTCCCACCCTGTCTCGTCCCTCCCCTGTCTCCTCCCACCCTGTCTCGTCCCTCCCCTGTCTCCTCCCACCCAGACTCCTCCCACCCTGTCTCGTCCCTCCCCTGTCTCGTCCCTCCCCTGTCTCCTCCCACCCAGACTCCTCCCACCCTGTCTCGTCCCTCCCCTGTCTCCTCCCACCCTGTCTCCTCCCACCCTGTCTCGTCTCTCCCCTGTCTCCTCCCACCCTGTCTCCTCCCACCCTGTCTCCTCCCACCCTGTCTCGTCCCTCCCCTGTCTCCTCCCACCCTGTCTCCTCCCACCCTGTCTCCTCCCACCCTGTCTCGTCCCTCCCCTGTCTCGTCCCTCCCCTGTCTCCTCCCTCCCTGTCTCGTCCCTCCCCTGTCTCCTCCCTCCCTGTCTCCTCCCACCCTGTCTCCTCCCACCCTGTCTCCTCCCACCCTGTCTCCTCCCATCCTGTCTCCTCCCACCCTGTCTCCTCCCACCCTGTCTCCTCCCTCTCTGTCTCCTCCCTCCCTGTCTCCTCCCACCCTGTCTCCTCCCTCTCTGTCTCCTCCCACCCTGTCTCCTCCCACCCTGTCTCCTCCCACCCTGTCTCCTCCCTCCCTGTCTCCTCCCACCCTGTCTCCTCCCTCCCTGTCTCCTCGCACCCTGTCTCCTCGCACCCTGTCTCCTCCCACCCTGTCTCCTCCCTCCCTGTCTCCTCCCACCCTGTCTCCTCCCACCCTGTCTCCTCCCACCTTGTCTCCTCCCACCCTGTCTCCTCCCACCCTGTCTCCTCCCTACCTGTCTCCTCCCTCCCTGTCTCCTCCCACCCTGTCTCCTCCCACTCTGTCTCCTCCCACCCTGTCTCCTCCCTACCTGTCTCCTCCCTCCCTGTCTCCTCCCACCCTGTCTCCTCCCACCCTGTCTCCTCCCACCCTGTCTCCTCCCACCTTGTCTCCTCCCACCCTGTCTCCTCCCACCCTGTCTCCTCCCACCCTGTCTCGTCCCTCCCCTGTCTCCTCCCACCCTGTCTCCTCCCACCCTGTCTCCTCCCACCCTATCTCCTCCCACCCTGTCTCCTCCCACCTTGTCTCCTCCCTCCCTGTCTCCTCCCACTCTGTCTCCTCCCACCCTGTCTCCTCCCTCCCTGTCTCCTCCCTCCCTATCTCCTCCCACCCTGTCTCCCACCACCCTGTCTCCTCCCATACAGTCTCCTCCCACCCTGTCTCCTCCCATACAGTCTCCTCCCACCCTGTCTCCTCCCACCCTGTCTCATTCCACTCTGTCTCCTCCCACCCTGTCTACTCCCACCCTGTCTCCTCCCTCCCTATCTCCTCCCACCCTGTCTCCTCCCTCCCTGTCTCCTCCCTCCCTATCTCCTCCCACCCTGTCTCCTCCCACCCTGTCTCCTCCCACCCTGTCTCCTCCCACCCTGTCTCCTCCCTCCCTGTCTCTTCCCTCCCTATCTCCTCCCACCCTGTCTCCTCCCACCCTGTCTCCTCCCACCTTGTCTCCTCCCTCCCTGTCTCCTCCCTCCCTGTCTCCTCCCACCCTGTCTCCTCCCACCCTGTCTCCTCCCACCCTCTCTCCTCCCACCCTGTCTAATCCCACCCTGTCTACTCCCACCCTCTCTCCTCCCACCCTGTCTAATCCCACCCTGTCTACTCCCACCCTGTCTCCTCCCTCCCTGTCTCCTCCCTCCCTATCTCCCACCACCCTGTCTCCTCCCATACAGTCTCCTCCCACCCTGTCTCCTCCCATACAGTCTCCTCCCACCCTGTCTCCTCCCACCCTGTCTCCTCCCACCCTGTCTCATTCCACTCTGTCTCCTCCCACCCTGTCTACTCCCACCCTGTCTCCTCCCTCCCTATCTCCTCCCACCCTGTCTCCTCCCTCCCTGTCTCCTCCCTCCCTATCTCCTCCCACCCTGTCTCCTCCCACCCTGTCTCCTCCCACCCTGTCTACTCCCACCCTGTCTCCTCCTACCCTGTCTCCTCCCACCCTGTCTCCTCCCTCCCTGTCTCCTCCCTCCCTATCTCCTCCCACCCTGTCTCCTCCCACCCTGTCTACTCCCACCCTATCTCCTCCCTCCCTGTTTCCTCCATCCCTGTCTCCTCCCTTTCTATCTCCTCCCCACCGCTGGCCCTCCCCCACCGCCGACCCTCTCCCCCGCGGTCCCTCCCCACCGCGGACCCTCCCCACCCTCCCCCAGTATCTACCAGCAGGCGTCCACAAGGGTCAACAACACCACCTGAGGTGATGTGTAAGATAATATCTCGGAAAAATTTTCCTGTTTTGTTCATGGGAATCCCCTCAAATGTTGTCATGCTGGCTCTTGTTGTTGTTGTTGATGATGTTGTTGTGATGTGAGAGTGAAGTCCTTGTTGTTGTTGTTGTGATGCGAGAGTGAAGTCCTTATTGTTGTTGATGTTGCTGTTGTTGTGATGCGAGAGTGAAGTGCTTGTTGTTGTCGTCGTTGTTACCCCGTCCTGGGCCAGGAGCACCCCTCCGTGCTCTGCGTGGGGGTGTTGGATAATCCTAGCAAGCAATTATTTGTTTTTATTCTTTGTGAACATATATTTTCTATTTTTTATCACTTCAATATTGATAATTATGATTCTAAGTGGACTGTATATTTGATTCAGCCGCCAGAATTTACCTGCACATAGTTGGAGGAACGTTTACAGCTTATACAACAATGGCTGGTCATATAATAAGCTATAAACATTTACCTTATTATAATATAAATTATGCCATATATGGTGGTAATTAATCTACAGTATGGTTAGTACTACTCAATCTTATAGTAAACATGGGTTAGTACAAATGTGCGATCCTAGCCATGATGTAGGTATGGCCTGATTAGGCAGTGTGATAGCTGTTAAGTGTGGCTACATGTGGTCCAGTTGTAAAATGGGGGCTGGCACTCAGGTGGCGTCTGTGGAACAGCTAGGGTAAGCAAGAACATCACAAGTTATGTTGGCCAGCTCACCTCATTATCTTCAACTCACAAACTTACCTACCAAAGAATGGGATTAATAACGGTTCCATTAACATATAAAGTACAGGTTTGACATGAATTATTTGTGTGTGTGTAGTGCTGAGTAAAACACTACTCACTTTGTTGTAGGGCTTCGTCTGCAGCTTAACCAACTACCTATCCTATATTTAATAGTGGTCACTACCAATAAAAGATGTAAAGGGAGTCGGGAACTAAGCTCTTCTCTTTTTTATTGAGGGTTGGTCGGATCGTTGTGGATCCATTGACAAGTTGTGCTTGTCGTGAGGAGCCCTCTTTGTTTTGTTTCTGTGTCTGAGCCAGAGCGTGACTGCCAGCCTCCTTCCCTGAGGTTGCGTTCCAATACTCTGTTGGTTCCTACTCTGTCTTAAGGATAAGGTTTATTATACAATAGCAAGGAAGTCTGTAGTGTATTTTTATTGCTAATTATAATGTCCTAGCGAATACTTTTTTATTAGGTTTAAACACTAGACTAGTTTAAAAGAATAAATGGAGTTTAATATATACGTGTTGTCAATATGGGTCTATTGTGATGACACTGAATCTCCCATTTTCCTTATATTCGGAAATGGCTAACTATAGTATGTTAACATGTGTGTAGGATTTCCAACAGGGGGTTAAGACTTATCCCTCCCTGGGCCAGGAACACCACACAATGCTCCGGGAGGTGGTTAAGATTTACCTCACCCTCGACCACAGCACCACACCATGCTCCGGGCAGGGGTTAAGACTTCCCCGGCCCTGGGGCCATGTTACGAACCCTTCCGTAACCGGGTTCATATAAACTGTATGATCATTCTCAAGGTCAGACACCCCATTGTGGAAATGTAGTGTAATCTTTAAGATAAGAAAGTATATTGCACTTAAAATTAACCGTTCTTATTATCTCCCACCACAACTATATACAATTCACTACTAGTGATTATCCAGAGCATCGTTAGCCCTCATGCTAGCTAGTTGCGAAGATGACGGATACTATTTACATTCCTCTGACGAGGTCTTCAGCGCAACACTAGCCCCTAGCGCACTAGCTGCAGTTATAGCGATGTCTTCAAGCGTCCCACTAGCCCACTCGCTAGTACGCTCAAACAATGAAGTCTTCCAGAGCTCTACTAGCCCTCTGGTTAGCACACCCAAACGGTGAAGTCCTCATAGCTCCACTAGCCCTCTGGCCAGCACACCCCAACAGTGAAGTCCACAGCGCTCCACTAGCCCTCTGGCTAGCACACCCCAACAGTGAAGTCCACAGCGCTCCACTAGCCCTCTGGCTAGCACACCCCAACAGTGAAGTCCACAGCGCTCCACTAGCCCTCTGGCTAGCACACCCCAACAGTGAAGTCCACAGCGCTCCACTAGCCCTCTGGCTAGCACACCCCAACAGTGAAGGCCACAGCGCTCCACTAGCCCTCTCTGGCTAGCACACCCCAACAGTGAAGTCCACAGCGCTCCACTAGCCCTGTCTGTCACCAGTAACTCATCACCTACCAGAACAGCTGACTAGAAGATGGGAAACTGATATTAATGGGAGGTTCAACTATTTAATTCGGAACCTGGATCATAGATGGCGCCGAGGTCCGTCACAGGCCAGGAGCACCACACCATGCTCCGGGCGGGGGTTAAGACTTTCCCTGCCTGGGGCCATGAGCACCACACCATGCTCCGGGCGGGGGTTAAGACTTTCCCTGCCTGGGGCCAGGAGCACCACACCATGCTCCGGGCGGGGGTTAAGACTTTCCCTGCCTGGGGCCATGAGCACCACATCATGCTCCGGGCGGGGGTTAAGACTTTCCCTGCCTGGGGCCATGAGCACCACATCATGCTCCGGGCGGGGGTTAAGACTTTCCCTGCCTGGGGCCATGAGCACCACATCATGCTCCGGGCGGGGGTTAAGACTTTCCCTGCCTGGGGCCATGAGCACCACATCATGCTCCGGGCGGGGGTTAAGACTTTCCCTGCCTGGGGCCATGAGGACCACATCATGCTCCGGGCGGGGGTCAAGACTTTCCCTGCCTGGGGCCATGAGCACCACATCATGCTCCGGGCGGGGGGTTAAGACTTTCCCTGCCTGGGGCCATGAGCACCACATCATGCTCCGGGCGGGGGTTAAGACTTTCCCTGCCTGGGGCCATGAGCACCACATCATGCTCCAGGCAGTGGTTAAGACTTACTCTGCCCTTGGGTCAGAACTACCGCATCTTGCTTTGGGCGGGGATTAAGACGTACCCATATTTGGGGCCAGTAGTACTACACCATGTTCAGGGTGGGTGTTAAGACTTACCAAGCTCTCGGGCCAGGGGCACCAAACCATTCTCTGGAAGGTGGTTAAGACTTACTTCGCCCTGGGCCACAGCACCACACTATGCTCGGGCAAAGGTTAAGACTTACCCTACACTAGGGTCAGGAGCACCCCACCATGATCCGGGTGGGAGTTAAGACTATCCCCGCATGCCTGGTGCCATGCTACGAACCCTTCCGTAACCGGGAGCCAGTTTCACGAAACAGTTACGTACGTACTTACAAACGTTCTTTTTTAGCATCTTCATAGTGGCTACGTCAGTATTCAGGTAGGCATTTAAGTAAAAAAATCTTCGTAAGTAAACTTCGTCGCGCTAAGGACACTCTCGACCAATCGTAGCTTTACATTGACTGTATATAACTCAATTTTTCTTTACGACACAACACAGACAATCGATTTTATTATAAACAAAAAATTTAGCTGGCGAGTCTCATCAAGAAGGAATCCTTCGTGTTAGCTATATATGCTTTCTATGCTTGAAATTTGTACAAAATTCGGTGTATGGTTACGATTGGACAAGTGGTTACGATACACTGTACGCCAGATGCATAGTGCTCCTGGCTGATGGGTTCGAATCACTTCTAGGGTGTGGAGTTTTCGGTTGCATATTGTCTTTGGGACCATTTAAGCTTGTTCACTTTTGTGTTGCTCACGTGGCCCCTCAAAGTAAGGTGATTCAATGAAATAACTATGCCCAAGCTTACCACCTAGTGCCGTGGGGGCGTTGGGGATATAGCCTAGGCTACCAACGTCTTTTGTACAGTCACAGTTGGTCAAATATATATATATATATATATATATATATATATATATATATATATATATATATATATATATATATATGTATATATATATATATATATATATATATATATATATATATATATATATATATATATATATATATATATATATATATATATATATGTCGTACCTAGTAGCCAGAACGCACTTCTCTGCCTACTATGCAAGGCCCGATTTGCCTAATAAGCCAAGTTTTCATGAATTAATTGTTTTTCGACTACCTAACCTACCTAACCTAACCTAACCTAACTTTTTCGGCTACCTAATCTAACCTAACCTATAAAGATAGGTTAGGTTAGGTTAGGTAGGGTTGGTTAGGTTTGGTCATATATCTACGTTAATTTTAACTCCAATAAAAAAAAAATTGACCTCATACATAATGAAATGGGTAGCTTTATCATTTCATAAGATAAAAATTAGAGAAAATATATTAATTTAGGAAAACTTGGCTTATTAGGCAAACTGGGCCTTGCATAGTAGGCCGAGAAGTGCATTCTGGCTACTAGATACGACATATATATAAATATATATATATATATATATATATATATATATATATATATATATATATATATATATATATATTAAATATATATATATATATATATATATATATATATATATATATATATATATATATATATATATATATATATATGTCGTACCTAGTAGCCAGAACTCACTTTTTGGCCTACTATGCAAGGCCCGATTTGCCTAATAAGCCAAGTTTTTCTGAATTAATATATTTTTTCAAATTTTTTTCTTATGAAATGATAAAGCTACCCATTTCATTATGTATGAGGTCAATTTTTTTTATTGGAGTTAAAATTAACGTAGATATATGACCGAACCTAACCAACCCTACCTAACCTAACCTAACCTATCTTTATAGGTTAGGTTTGGTTAGGTAGCCGAAAAAGTTAGGTTAGGTTAGGTTAGGTAGGTTAGGTAGTCGAAAAACAATTAATTCATGAAAACTTGGCTTATTAGGCAAATCGGGCCTTGCATAGTAGGCCAAAAAGTGAGTTCTGGCTACTAGGTACGACATATATATATATATATATATATATATATATATATATATATATATATATATATATATATATATATATATATATATGTCGTACCTAGTAGCCAGAACTCACTTTTCAGCCTACTATTCAAGGCCCGATTTGCCTAATAAGCCAAGTTTTCCTGAATTAATATATTTACTATAATTTTTTTCTTATGAAATGATAAAGCAACCCTTTTCTCTATGTATGAGGTCAATTTTTTTTTATTGGAGTTAAAATTAACGTAGATATATGACCGAACCTAACCAACCCTACCTAACCTAACCTAACCTATATTAATAGGTAAGGTTAGGTTAGGTAGCCAAAAAAAGCTAGGTTAGGTTAGGTTAGGTAGGTTAGGTAGACGAAAAAACATTAATTCATGAAAACTTGGCTTATTAGGCAAATCGGGCCTTGAATAGTAGGCTGAGAAGTGCGTTCTGGCTATTAGGTACGACATATATATATATATATATATATTAAATATATATATATATATATATATATATATATATATATATATATATATATATATATATATATATATATATATATATATATATATATATATGTATATATATATATATATATATATATATGTCGTACCTAGTAGCCAGATTGCACTTCTCAGCCTACTATGCAAGGCCCGATTTGCCTAATAAGCCAATTTTTCCTGAATTAATATATTTTCTTAAATTTTTTACTTATGAAATGATAAAGCTACCCATTTCATTATGTATGAGGTCAATTTGTTTTTATTGGTGTTTAAATTAACGTAGATATATGACCGAACCTAACCAACCCTACCTAACCTAACCTAACCTATCTTTATAGGTTAGGTTCGATTAGGTAGCCGAAAAAGTTAGGTTAGGTTAGGTTAGGTAGGTTAGGTAGTCGAAAAAACAATAATTCATGAAAACTTGGCTTATTAGGCAAATCGGCCCTTGCATAGTAGGCTGAGAAGTGCGTTCTGGCTACTAGGTACGACATATATATATATATATATATATATATATATATATATATATGTCGTACCTAGTAGCCAGAACTCACTTTTCAGCCTACTATTCAAGGCCCGATTTGCCTAATAAGCAAAGTTTTCCTGAATTAATATATTTACTATAATTTTTTTCTTATGAAATGATAAAGCAACCCTTTTCTCTATGTATGAGGTCAATTTATTTTTATTGGCGTTAAAATTAACGTAGATATATGACCGAACCTAACCAACCCTACCTAACCTAACCTAACCTATATTTATAGGTAAGGTTAGGTTAGGTAGCCAAAAAAAGCTAGGTTAGGTTAGGTTAGGTAGGTTAGGTAGACGAAAAAACATTAATTCATGAAAACTTGGCTTATTAGGCAAATCGGGCCTTGAATAGTAGGCTGAGAAGTGCGTTCTGGCTATTAGGTACGACATATATATATATATATATATATATATATATATATATGTTGTACCTAGTAGCCAGAACGTCGTACTTGGCCAGCTATGCAAGGCCCGATTTGTCTAATAAGCCAAGTTTTCCTGAATTAATATATTTTCTCTAAATTTTTCTTATGAAATGATAAAGCTAATTATTTCATTATGTATGGGGTCAATTTTTTTTATTGGACTTAAAATTAAGTAAATATATGACCAAACCTAACCAACCCTACCTAACCTAACCTAACCTATCTTTATAGGTTAGGTTAGGTTAGGTGGCCAAAAAAGTTAGGTTAGGTTAGGTTAGGTAGGTTAGGTAGTCGAAAAACAATTAATTCATGAAAACTTGGCTTTTTAAGGCCAAATTTTCATGAAATAATTGTTTTTCGACTACCTAACCTACCTAACCTAACCTAACCTAACTTTTTCGGCTACCTAACCTAACCTAACCTATAAAGATAGGCTAGGTTAGGTTAGGTAGGGTTGGTTAGGTTCGGTCATAAATCTACGTTAATTTTAACTCCAATAAAAAAGAATTTACCTCATACATAATGAAATGAGTAGCCTTATCATTTCATAAGCACAACTTATGAAATATATATATATATATATATATATATATATATATATATATATATATATATATATATATATATATATATATATATATATATATATATATATATATATATATATATATATATATATATATATATATGTCGTACCTAATAGCCAGAACGCACTTCTCAGCCTACTATTCAAGGCCCGATTTGCCTAATAAGCCAAGTTTTCATGAATTAATGTTTTTTTCGTCTACCTAACCTACCTAACCTAACCTAACCTAGCTTTTTTTGGCTACCTAACCTAACCTTACCTATAAATATAGGTTAGGTTAGGTTAGGTAGGGTTGGTTAGGTTCGGTCATATATCTACGTTAATTTTAACTCCAATAAAAAAAAATTGACCTCATACATAGAGAAAAAGGTTGCTTTATCATTTCATAAGAAAAAAATTATAGTAAATATATTAATTCAGGAAAACTTGGCTTATTAGGCAAATCGGGCCTTGAATAGTAGGCTGAGAAGTGAGTTCTGGCTACTAGGTACGACATATATATATATATATATATATATATATATATATATATATATATATATATATATATATATATATATATATATATATATATACATATATATATATGAACGCACTTCTTGGCCTACTATGCAAGGCCCGATTTGCCTAATAGGCCAAGTGATTTTCTTTATTTCTTCTATGATGTAAAAGCATACTTTCAACACAAGACAGAACACGAAACAATGGGTATAATATTGGGTAAGTTAAAGGGAAAAATGGAAGTAACTACAGAGGGCCTATTAGCCCATATTTCTTGATGCTTCTATATTGGTGCTGAGTCTTGAAGTGGGTAGAATATAGTTGTGCATTAATTGGCTGTTGATTGCTGGTGTTGACTTCTTGATGTGTAGTGCCTCGCAGATGTCAAGCCGCCTGCTATCGCTGTATCTATCGATGATTTCTGTGTTTTTTTTTAGGACTTCTCTGGTGATGGTCTGGTTGTGGGAAGGGATTATATGTTCCTTAATGGAGCTCTGTTGCTTATGCATCGTTAATCGCCTGGAAAGAGATGTTGTTGTCTTGCCTAAATACTGAGTTCTTGGAGGCTTACAGTCCCCAAGTGGGCATTTGAAGGCATAGACGACATTGGTCTCTTTTAAAGCGTTCTGTTTTGTGTCTGGAGAGTTTCTCATGAGTAGGCTGGCCGTTTTTTGGTTTTATAGTAAATCGTCAATTGTGTCTGTAGGGATAACGTTACAATTGACAATATCTTTCAGGACTCTTTCCTCCGTTTTATGAGCTGTGGAAAAGAAGTTCCTGTAAAATAGTCTAATAGGGGGTACAGGTGTTGTGTTAGTTGTCTCTTCAGAGGTTGCATGGCGTTTCACCTTCGTTCTTATGATGTCTTCAACGAAACCATTGGAGAAGCCGTTGTTGACTATGACCTGCCTTACCCTACAGAGTTCTTCATCGACTTGCTTCCATCCTGAACTGTGGCTGAGAGCACGGTCGACATAAGCGTTAACGACACTCCTCTATTACATGTCTGGGGAG
>NC_091152.1:49702056-49745883 GCF_040958095.1 Procambarus clarkii | reverse complement strand
GCTGAGGACTACACTGTGGGAGTGTACTAGCCAGAGGGCTGAGGACTTCACTGTGGGAGTGTACTAGCCAGAGGGCTAGTGGAGGGCTGAGGAAAACACTGTGGGAGTGTACTAGCCAGAGGGCTAGTGGAGGGCTGAGGACTACACTGTAGGAGTGTACTAGCCAGAGGGCTGAGGACTTCACTGTGGGAGTGTACTAGCCAGAGGGCTAGTGGAGGGCTGAGGACAACACTGTGGGAGTGTACTAGCCAGAGGGCTAGTGGAGGGCTGAGGACTACACTGTGGGAGTGTACTAGCCAGAGGGCTAGTGGAGCGCTGGACGAACTCGTCAGAGGTAAATAGCAGTAGTTGTAGATAATAGTAAATGATAGTTTTAAGTGCAATTTTCTTTCTTACCTTAAACATTACACAACACTTCCACCAAGGTCAGGGATCTCTGGACTTGAGAAGGATCATATAGTTTATAAGAACCCGGTTACGGAAGGGTCCGTCCGGTTACGGAGGGGTCCGTCCGGTTACGGAGGGGTCCGTCCGGTTACGGAAGGGTCCGTCCGGTTACGGAGGGGTCCGTCCGGTTACGGAAGGGTCCGTCCGGTTACGGAGGGGTCCGTCCGGTTACGGAGGGGTCCGTCCGGTTACGGAAGGGTCCGTCCGGTTACGGAGGGGTCCGTCCGGTTACGGAAGGGTCCGTCCGGTTACGGAGGGGTCCGTCCGGTTACGGAAGGGTCCGTCCGGTTACGGAGGGGTCCGTCCGGTTACGGAAGGGTTCGTAACCAAAGTAGTTTCAGCTGTCACTGGGAAGTGGTAATTAGCTCGTTAACTAATTCAGTATGAGTCAAGTCGTGCCTTAGGAAGTGCACTAAATGCTATCAATGGAAACTTCTACAAGAAATTAATGTTATTGTTTTCTTCACTCGAGCTCATTATCCGTGCTTCTTTGGTAGGAATATGGGCGTTACTGCACCGTAGCCGGCCCTCTACACCACACTGTCTTCACTACCCCTCCTCCTGCTGCCTTCCTGTTGTTGTTCTTGTCTAGCTCCTGGAATATATTATTATGTCCACTATCGGGGCTCACCATAGCCCGTGCTACTTGCTCCGCTCCTGTGCCACGTAAGTCCACTACGGGCTCACCACAGCCCGTGCTACTTGCTCCGCTCCTGTGCCACGTAAGTCCACTACGGGCTCACCACAGCCCGTGCTACTTGCTCCGCTCCTGTGCCACGTAAGTCCACTACGGGCTCACCACAGCCCGTGCTACTTGCCCCGCTCCTGTGCCAGGTAAGTCCACTACGGGCTCACCATAGCCCGTGCTACTTGCCCCGCTCCTGTGCCAGGTAAGTCCACTACGGGCTCACCATAGCCCGTGCTACTTGCACCGCTCCTGTGCCAGGTAAGTCCACTACGGGCTCACCATAGCCCGTGCTACTTGCCCCGCTCCTGTGCCAGGTAAGTCCACTACGGGCTCACCACAGCCCGTGCTACTTCCTCCGCTCCTGTGCCACGTAAGTCCACTACGGGCTCACCACAGCCCGTGCTACTTGCCCCGCTCCTGTGCCAGGTAAGTCCACTACGGGCTCACCATAGCCCGTGCTACTTGCACCGCTCCTGTGCCAGGTAAGTCCACTACGGGCTCACCATAGCCCGTGCTACTTGCCCCGCTCCTGTGCCAGGTAAGTCCACTACGGGCTCACCAGTCCACTACGGGTTCACCATAGCCCGTGCTACTTGCCCCGCTCTAGTTCCAGGTATGTCTACTACGGGGGCTCACCATTACCCGTGCTACTTGCAAGTTCCAAACTCTTGTTCCGAGTAGCTGAAGCTAAAACCTGGACACCAAACCTCCAGGAACACATCCCAACACTCTGGCAATGTCTTCTCTACACGCGATCTCTCCATCAACCTTTCTTCCGCCTCGGTTTTACCAGTTATCAGTTATCCTCGTGTTCCGTGTTATTATTTTGTTCCCCAGACTGTCTTGCTAACCTTCTGTTCTTCACGATGGTGTTGTTTATCTTACGTTCTACAAGCGTTCTTCCCTTGTCTTCAGTCCTCTTGAGTTCGCTGCTAATCTACCAGTTCTCCAGGCTTTAGCTGCTAAGTTCTCCTCTTTCGGTAGCACTTAACGTCCTGTAAAGTGTTAGTGGCGTCCTTCCAAGAAGGCCATCTTCTCTGTGTTAAGTACCGGCCTCAGACTCTTCCTTCAGTGTGTTAAACATTCACTAGATTTTATGCCACAAAATTCTTTTGACGATGTCCGCCCTGTCAGTAACGTTTCTTGGCATCGTTAAGTATTCTTATGACAGGCGTGTGAGCTGGTGTCATGTTCCCAGACCATACACACACCTGTGTCATGTTCCCAGACCATACACACACCTGTGTCATGTTCCCAGACCATACACACACTTGTGTCATGTTCCCAGACCATACACACACCTGTGTCATGTTCCCAGACCATACACACACTTGTGTCATGTTCCCAGACCACACACACACTTGTGTCATGTTCCCAGACCATACACACACCTGTGTCATGTTCCCAGACCATACACACACCTGTGTCATGTTCCCAGACCATACACACACCTGTGTCATGTTCCCAGACCACACTCACACTCGTGTCATGTTCCCAGACCACACACACACTCGTGTCATGTTCCCAGACCACACACTCACACTTGTGTCATGTTCCCAGACCACACACTCACACTCGTGTCATGTTCCCAGACCACACACACACACTTGTGTCATGTTCCCAGACCACACACACACTTGTGTCATGTTCCCAGACCACACACACACTTGTGTCATGTTCCCAGACCATACACACACTTGTGTCATGTTCCCAGACCATACACACACCTGTGTCATGTTCCCAGACCACACTCACACTCGTGTCATGTTCCCAGACCACACACACACTCGTGTCATGTTCCCAGACCACACACTCACACTTGTGTCATGTTCCCAGACCACACACTCACACTTGTGTCATGTTCCCAGACCATACACACACTTGTGTCATGTTCCCAGACCACACACACACTTGTGTCATGTTCCCAGACCACACACACACTTGTGTCATGTTCCCAGACCATACACACACTTGTGTCATGTTCCCAGACCATACACACACTTGTGTCATGTTCCCAGACCATACACACACTTGTGTCATGTTCCCAGACCACACACACACTTGTGTCATGTTCCCAGACCATACACACACTTGTGTCATGTTCCCAGACCATACACACACTTGTGTCATGTTCCCAGACCATACACACACTTGTGTCATGTTCCCAGACCACACACACACTTGTGTCATGTTCCCAGACCATACACACACTTGTGTCATGTTCCCAGACCATACACACACTTGTGTCATGTTCCCAGACCATACACACACTTGTGTCATGTTCCCAGACCATACACACACCTGTGTCATGTTCCCAGACCATACACACACTTGTGTCATGTTCCCAGACCATACACACACCTGTGTCATGTTCCCAGACCATACACACACCTGTGTCATGTTCCCAGACCATACACACACTTGTGTCATGTTCCCAGACCATACACACACTTGTGTCATGTTCCCAGACCATACACACACCTGTGTCATGTTCCCAGACCATACACACACTTGTGTCATGTTTCCAGACCATACACACACCTGTGTCATGTTCCCAGACCATACACACACTTGTGTCATGTTCCCAGACCATACACACACTTGTGTCATGTTCCCAGACCATACACACACCTGTGTCATTTTCCCAGACCATACACACACTTGTGTCATGTTCCCAGACCATACACACACCTGTGTCATGTTCCCAGACCATACACACACTTGTGTCATGTTCCCAGACCATACACACACTTGTGTCATGTTCCCAGACCATACACACACTTGTGTCATGTTCCCAGACCATACACACACTTGTGTCATGTTCCCAGACCATACACACACACTCGTGTCATGTTCCCAGACCATACACACACTTGTGTCATGTTCCCAGACCTCCTCACGACACCAGTTACCTAGCAGGAGGAGGAGGAGGAGGAGCAGGAGGAATTGGAGGGAGCTCCTCATTACACATCGTAGAGTCACAGTAGTGTCTTTGGGGGACACAGTTGCATACTCCTGACTGTGGCTATTTTGTCCTGTGCTTTGACACGTGAACAGATACGTCAAAACACTTAACAAAGCCACCAGATACTTCAGAACACTTAACAAAGCCACCAGATACTTCAGAACACTTAACAAAGCCACCAGATACTTCAGAACACTTAACAAAGCCACCAGACACTTCAGAACACTTAACAAAGCCACCAGATACTTCAGAACACTTAACAAAGCCACCAGATACTTCAGAACACTTAACAAAGCCACCAGATACTTCAGAACACTTAACAAAGCCACCAGACACTTCAGAACACTTAACAAAGCCACCAGATACTTCAGAACACTTAACAAAGCCACCAGACACTTCAGAACACTTAACAAAGCCACCAGATACTTCAGAACACTTAACAAAGCCACCAGATACGTCAAAACACTTAACAAAGCCACCAGATACTTCAGAACACTTAACAAAGCCACCAGATACTTCAGAACACTTAACAAAGCCACCAGATACTTCAGAACACTTAACAAAGCCACCAGATACTTCAGAACACTTAACAAAGCCACCAGATACTTCAGAACACTTAACTAAGCCACCAGACACTTCAGAACACTTAACAAAGCCACCAGACACTTCAGAACACTTAACAAAGCCACCAGACACTTCAGAACACTTAACAAAGCCACCAGACACTTCAGAACACTTAACAAAGCCACCAGACACTTCAGAACACTTAACAAAGCCACCAGATACTTCAGAACACTTAACAAAGCCACCAGACACTTCAGAACACTTAACAAAGCCACCAGACACTTCAGAACACTTAACAAAGCCACCAGACACTTCAGAACACTTAACAAAGCCACGCCCTCAACATATAACAGTATTAGCCTCTCCGGCGCACCAGTTCACTCCCCACAGTGATTACCTCTCAATAAGGTAAGTAACAATAAAGCAGATAATGTTTAACTTCAACACTGTTCTAAAATAATTAGGACGTCACTCTACTCTTCACACCATGAGTTAACACTGCTGCTGCGGCTTGCTCTTCAGGCAACCTTGCATCAGAATGCCCACTGGTAACTCCCCGAGTGCAGAACATGCATGTAGAGAAATAAGTTGCAACCACGCAGCACCACCCTCCTCTCTGCACTAGGTGACAACTCCGCACATTTAGTGTTAACCCGTTGTTTACGCTTCACGTAACCTTCCGTTGCGCGTCGGCACTTCCATGTCACTGACTGACTGAGACCATGGTGTATAAGGTGTCCCAGACACACTACACTCCCACAGTGTCTTTACACTGCCCAATGTCTCCTTGGCGGCAGGACTGCCACTTGTAGTTCCCCTGCTTGTAGGGGACGACGACAATATGAACTAGGAGCCGTCCTTCGTATATACAAACGTAGAATATCTTTTGTTAGATGGAAGACATTTACTATTGGAAGGCACGCGTGACAGTGTCAAGCAGCAGCAGCAGTACACACAATGGGTGTAAGTGTATAGAGGCAAGTGCACACAAAGTGAGGATAAGTGTAAAGTGGCAAAAGTACACACAGTGAGTGTAAGTGAATAGTGGCACCAGCTTACACACTGGGTGTTAGAGTTACTCAAAATACATGCTCAACTCGATGGCAACACCACTGCCAATTTTTCATTCATAAAATATGCAAAATAATTCAGCACATGCATCCCTTTTTGTTAAAAAAAAAAAAAAACGCACAGAGCTGTGGAACAGACGAGTGAAACTCAGCAGCAGCTGCAACTCCAAGTTAGTGTACACTATACCCCCAAAGTGAATATATGTCTTTAGTAACAATGAGTGTACATGTACTCGTGCACAGCATTGTATTCATTTACTGCTTGGGTCTTCACGAGTACACTCGTGTGGTGCCCCCTGATGTAGTTCAGAGACAGCCAGGTCAAACTGCCCACCAACAATCAGTTCATAAATTCTCATTAAGAAATTAACACTATTTATGGGGAATTTAACTGATCTGGTTGGGAAGTGAACTACACCTACACACACACACACACAACACACACACACACACACACACACACACACACACACACACACACACACACACACACACACACACACACACACACACACACACACACACACACACACACACACACACACACAGTTGAGGTCAAACAGCCGCGGAGGTCAGAAGGGTCTGGGAAGCTCTTGCGTAGCTAGTGAATTGGGGGGAATAATCAGTGTATATGCGTATATGAGTGTATATGAGTGATTGAATAACTAGTAAGCTCACTCAAACCACAAGAAAGTGAAGAAAAACAGTACAAACAGCACCACTGAAAATAAGTGTCGAGTACATCGTGGTATTGTGAAATTGTGGAGCCGAAATTGTGGAGCCGGAGTGACCTCACCACACGTGACCTCACCAGCTGTGACGCGGGACGCAGCGACCTCACATCTGGACCAGCCGCGTGGAGTACTTTCTCGCCTGTTTGTGCTGCAGATTGTGCAAGGTATTGAGGAGCGCCTTTTTGGCTAGATTGTTACTGCAATGACTAGAAGGAGTTCAAGGTCAATCACCAGCAGGGATGAGGAGGAGGACAGATTTATAGACAAATTAATAGGGAAATTTGTAGAGAGAAGGAGCGATTGGATGGAGGATCTAATTCAAGGGAATAGAAGTGAGTTATTTCAGCAAATACAGGATGCGGTAGAGAGGCAGAAACAAGAACTTATGCTCTATGTTCAGGAAGAGATTAGGAAGGTAAGAGAGGACTGGGAGAGGGAATGTGCTCGTATCACAATCGAATTAGGAATGATTAACAGCATGGCTAAGGACAGAGGATTAGTGGGGGATGGGTTAGTGACTGCGGTTGGGATGGAGAATCCCCAGGGGACAGGCTACCAGCATGACACTGAATTACTGAGGAGACGGTCTATTATAATACATGGATTATTCGAATCTGGGGCACCAACAAGACAAGAGAGAATAGAAATGGAAAAATACGAATTGCATGAGATATTGAGATGTATTGGAGAAGGAATGGCAGAACACGAAGTGGATATCAGCCGCTGGGTTGGACCTTACAATTGTACCAAGAATAGACCTGTTCTGGTGCAATTCTCCAATGAGGAGGCTGTGGAGTACATAATGAGGAACAAGCATTTACTCAGAGGAAGTGAAACCCATTACAATGTGTTTATAGAGAGGTTTATGACGAAAGATGAGCAAATAGCCCACAAGAATAGATGGCAACAACGACACCGAACTAGCCTCTCAGGTAGTCTCACCTCCCAGGTCACATCCCAGGTCACCTCCCAGGCCACCTCCCAGGTCACCTCCCAGGTCGCATCCTCCCCAACTCAGCCCTCCTATACCTCCCCCCCTGCCTCAGCCCACCAAAACCCCCCTGTCCCTTCCATATTTGCACCTCCCCAACGATTCCCCTGCCCCTGCTACATCACACCTGTCAACGACCCCAGTGGGTCAAGCCATGCCCTCCCCAAACCCACCTTCCCATCCCCCCTCCCCAACTACCCCTTCCTACTCCCCTGCCCCTTCTACCCCATTGACTTCAATTCCATCTACTCCATCCCAGCTTCCACTGCACCCCTCTTCCACTCACCCCCAAACCCCACCCAACCCTCACCCCTCCTATGCACCTCCAGCCCACATTTAACCCCCTCACCTTGTGACCCCCTAACACCTTCCCCCATCTCCCTCTTCTCCTCTTCTACCCCAAAACCCCCACCTACCCCCGATTCCCCCCTAACTAATACACTCTCTTTTCCACTCCCAGCACCTATGCTCCATTCTCATCTCAGCCCTCTGCCCTCAGTATCCCTCTCCCCCCCAACCTCTCAACCTCTATCTGACTCTCAGTCTCACTCTATTTCTCAACCCCCCTATGCTATTCAGACCCCTAACTTTCAGACCCAGTATCCCCTTCCTACCCCCCTAGATGCCCAGACCCCATTCGCCTACCAGGCACTCCCAGGCACCCCCCTAGCACCCCCCCACTCACCCCCACAGCCCCCACTTGCCCCCCAGACACCCCCCAGTTCCCCCCAGACCCCTGGTGAAAGGGGGAACTCTGACACCCGAGTTTCCAAGAAGAGTCTCAAGGTTTGGTACACCAATGCTGATGGGGTAGCCAATAAAGCAGAAGAGATAAAAGAAAGAGTTAGTGAGGCAGACCCAGACATAGTGGCAATAGTGGAAACTAAAATAAATGGCATGATCTCGGATGCAATCTTTCCAGAGGGGTACCAGGTGATCAGAAAAGAAAGGACACAGAGACAGGGAGGAGGAGTGGCACTACTAATAAAGCAGAAATGGAAGTTTGATGAGCTGGAAAATCCGGGTACCAATGAAAGCACAAGCTTCATACATGGAACTCTGACAGTGGATGGGAAGAAGATTGTAATCTTGATACTCTACAATCCCCCACCAAACAGTAGAAGGCCCAGGCAGGAGTACGAGGACAGCAACAAGACATGTATAGATGAACTGCAGAGGGCAGCAACCATAGCGCATAGAATGAGAGCGAAGCTGCTGGTCATGGGGGACCTAAATCACGGAGAGATAGATTGGGAAACGAGGAATCCCCATGGCGGGGAGGAGACCTGGGGAGCGAAGCTGGTAGACGTTATTGACAGGAATTTCCTAACACAGCATGTGAAAGAAGATACTAGGGAAAGAGGAGGGGATACGCCCAGCCTATTAGATCTCATTTTCACCCAGAATGTAGAAGACATCGAGCAGTTGGAACATGAAATACCACTAGGAGCTAGTGACCATTGTGTCCTTGTCTTTGACTACATGATGGAGCTTAAAATTGTGACCAAAGGACAAGAGGTCCGGGAAAGGAGACTTGATTACAGAAAAGGGGACTACAGAAGGATAAGGGACTACCTGGGAGAAGTGCAGTGGGAGGAAGAACTTAGAGGAAAAACAGTGCAAGGTATGATGAACCAAGTCATATTGAAATGCAAGGAGGCTGAAGAGAGATTTATTCCAACAATAAAGGAAAAAAGCAGGAGGGAATATAATAACCCATGGTTTAATAGACAGTGTCAGGAAGCAAAGGTGAGAAGCAGGAGGGAGTGGAGGAAATACAGAAGGCAAAGGACAGAGGACAACAGGATTAGATGTAACAGAGCTAGGAATGATTACATTAACATAAAACGAGTGTCGGAAAGAAATTATGAGAATGATATTGCAGTCAAAGCGAAAAAGCAACCTAAATTACTACATAGCCATATAAGAAGGAAGATGTCGGTAAATGACCAAGTGACAAGACTGAGGAAAACAGAAGGGGCATATACAGAAAGCGACAAGGAAATCTACGAGGTACTGAATGCAAAATTCCATGGAGTGTTCACAACCGAGCCTGAGCAGCTCCCATTGTTAGAAGAGATTACCCAAGATGAAAGACTATCAGATATAGAGGTGACAGCAGAGGATGTAATGAAACAGTTGACAACACTGGATGCCAGTAAAGCAGTTGGACCAGACAAAGTATCACCGTGGATACTTAAAGAGGCAGCGCAGGCTCTCAGTGTGCCTCTGGCAATGATCTTTAATGAGTCACTTATGTCGGGAGAATTGCCCAGTTGCTGGAAGGAGGCAAATGTCGTACCGATTTTCAAGAAAGGTGATAGGGAGGAGGCACTTAACTACAGACCCGTATCACTGACAACCATCCCCTGCAAAATACTTGAAAGAATAATTAGGCTAAGACTTGTTGAGCACCTGGAGAGCATTGGGTTTGTAAACAAGCACCAACATGGGTTCTGGACAGGGAAATCATGCCTAACAAACCTTTTAGAATTCTATGATAAAGTAACAAGGATAAGGCAGGACAGAGAAGGCTGGGCAGACTGCATATTTCTTGACTGCCAAAAGGCCTTTGATACAGTACCGCACATGAGACTGCTATACAAACTTGAGAGGCAGGCAGGAGTAAGCGGAAAGGCCCTAGTATGGGTGAAGAACTACCTAACTGGAAGGAGCCAGAGGGTAATGGTAAGGGGCGAGAAGTCGGACTGGCGAACAGTAACAAGTGGAGTACCTCAAGGATCGGTGCTGGGACCAATCCTCTTTCTAATTTACGTAAATGATATGTTTACAGGAGTGGAATCATACATGTCGATGTTTGCAGATGACGCAAAATTAATGAGAAGAGTTGTGACAGACGAGGATTGTAGGATCCTCCAAGAGGACTTAAACAGGCTGCAGAGATGGTCAGGGAAATGGCTACTGGAGTTTAACACCGGTAAATGTAAAGTTATGGAAATGGGATCAGGTGACAGGAGACCAAAGGGACAGTACACAATGAAGGGGAACAGCCTACCTGTAACGATTCGAGAAAGAGACCTGGGAGTGGATGTGACACCTAATCTAACTCCTGAGGCACATATAAATATGATAACGACAGCAGCGTACTCTACACTGGCGAAAATTAGAACTTCGTTCAGAAACCTAAATGAGGAGGCTTTTAGGGCGCTTTACACTGCCTACGTGAGACCCGTCTTAGAGTATGCCGTGCCATCATGGAGCCCCCACCTGAAGAAACACATAAAGAAACTGGAGAAGGTTCAGAGGTTTGCGACGAGGCTTGTCCCAGAGTTACGAGGGATGGGATATGAAGAGCGGCTGAAGGAACTGAACCTTACGACACTAGAGAAAAGAAGGGAGAGAGGAGATATGATAGGGACATATAAAATACTCAGGGGAATTGACAAAGTGGAAATAGATGAAATGTTCAAACGTAATAATAACAGAACGAGGGGACATGGGTGGAAACTGGAAACTCAGATGAGTCACAGAGATGTTAGGAAGTTTTCTTTTAGCGTGAGAGTAGTGGAAAAATGGAATGCACTTGGGGAACAGGTTGTGGAAGCAAATACTATTCATACTTTTAAAACTAGGTATGATAGGGAAATGGGACAGGAGTCATTGCTGTAAACAACCGATAGCTGGAAAGACGGGATCCAAGAGTTAATGCTCGATCCTGCAAGCACAAATAGGTGAGTACAAATAGGTGAGTACACATACACACACACGTACGTTTCTCGAGGGTGAGGGAGGGTGGTCACGTTGCGCCGCGCTCGTCAATAAGGCTTTATATCTCGGAACATCAGAGAAATACACGGGAAATTCGGTGTTCAGTCATAATACAAAGTGCAACACACCAATTTGAAACTAGAAAACTTATGGATAGTGTCCGATAGTGCATATTAGACAAGATCAGGGGTACGACATCAATGCCAGGACAAGCACGTGGGCCACTGCATGGTCAGAGTGTACACAACTAGATGTGATTGTGAAGATCATAACAAATAGTGAAGAAGTGATTCTAAACGTGTGGTATTGAACTATATCGGTGCTAAGAGGAACAAGAAGCAGAGTACTGGTGATATATAGCGACAAGTTGGAGGGACCTACGCCGGGCAGCGGCGTGGATGGAGACAGAGGCCTACGAGTAAACAAGACTGTCAACAGTACTTCTAACACCTGTTTGTGCTGTGGGATGTTCTGAATTGGCGGTACGGTAAGCTAGGCCTCTCACAAAGTCAAAGAGTCAGTCATTTATACCATTAATGTATAATGACTTACTGTAAATAAATCAGTCACAGTCTCCGTGGTGTAGTGGTAAGACACTCGCCTGGCGTTCCGCGAGCACTATGTCATGGGTTCGTATCCTGGCCGGGGAGGATTTACTGGGCTCAATTCCTTAACTGTAGCCTCTGTTTAACGCAACAGTAAAATGTGTACTTAGATGAAAAAACGATTCTTCGCGGCAGGGGATCGTATTCCAGGGACCTGCCCGAAACGCTACGCGTATTAGTGGCTGTACAAGAATGTAACAACTCTTGTATATATCTCAAAAAAAAAAAAAAAATAGCTCTTGAAATATCACTTTCTCTGTAACTAGCTGACATTGTAACTATAAGATGTGAAGGATAGATGAAATTGTTTATGTAATAATCTAAGATGAGGTCTGATAAAGAACTTTTGTGCCCTCTGTAATGCTTTTTGCGCTACCGCTCACAGGATGACTATGGGGTGCACAATAAACTAGCCGCCTCAGGTGGCAACAATAAAAAATCATTTAATGTAGCTGCTCTTGTTGGGTGAATGTTGAGTTTGATGTGCAGGGCTTCAGTTGCTTCACATTCCAGTAAGTAATGTAATAGTGGTATGTCTGCATCTGTTCCACAGATGTGTCACTCTTTATGTATTAGATTTATTACCCCCCAGCAGCACTTGTAACCAAGTCTGAGTCTGTGTATGGCTACTGCAATGTCTCTGGATATATTTTTGCCAGGCTTGAAAGAGTAATACCCAGTGGCTTGTTCGTACCACATTGCAGTGGATTCTCCTTCCGCTACTTTGGCTCTGTGGCGAGTTTTGATAGTTGAGAATATTATCTTCTTGATTTGCTCCTTAATCTGTGAGAAACTTGGAGGTATTTTTACCTGTACAACAGGCACAGCAGTGGCAGCTTTTGGTAATGAGTCTGCCTTTTCATTACCATCTATGCCAATGTGACTTGGTATTCAATTTAGGGTGATTGACAGTCCTAGATTGTGTGCTTCTTTTCCTGTATGTAGGTTTTCAGTGATGAGTTTTATGTTATCTCTGTGCTGGCTGAATAACAATATCTTGAGTGAAGATTTAGAATATATGTTAAGCACCCACTGTTTATACTTCAGTAAGCTTCATGGTCGTTGGTGTAAACTGCTGCCCCAGCAGAAACCCTTTCTTGATAAACTGATCCGTCTGTGTAGATGTGAGTGGTTGTCGGTCTTGAGAGGGTTTCCATTTGTTGTTCTATGACTGCTTTGAGCCTCTTCGAGTCACAAGATTTATTTATTAAATGGTAATCCTTCAGTGATTATCATTAGACTCGATTCATCCCATTGACGAGATAGAGAGAGGAGAAGAGAGGATGATACAGGCAAATAAATAAGGAAAGAGAGTGAGGTAAGCGATGAGTAGCAGGCAGGAGAAAAAGGGTAAGATTAAGATGAATGGTAAGAATAGGATGAAAGGCAAGAATGGTATGAGGTAAGAACATGAGGAAAGGTAAGATAGGGGGGAAAAGGGGTAGGCTTAAGTCAGATCACGTTTGTTAAGAAGGTTGGAGCATTTAAGTATGTACGATGAAAGGGAAGAGTCAACAGCAACAGAGCCAGGACTAAGGCTCATGTTGGGTATGTTCTGGAGCATACCTGGAGTATACCAGGAGCATACCTGGAGAGGGTTTTGGGAGGTCTTCTACTCCCCGAGCCCGGCCTGAGGCCAGGCTCGACTTGTAATAACTTGGTCCAACAGGATGTTGCTTGGAGCGGCCTGCAGGCCCACATATTTACGACAGCCTGGTTGGTCCGGCACTTCTTGCGAGAACTTATCTAAGTGCCTCTTCAATACATCCACCTTTATTCCAGCAATACTTCTAATGCTGGGAGGGTGTTGAACAGCTGTGGACCTCTGATGTTCAGACAGTGTTCTCTGAGTGTACCTATGACACCTCTACTCTTCACTGGTCCTATTCTGCAGTTCCTTCCGTATCTGTCGTTCCAGTATGTTGTTATTCTACTGTGCAAATTTGGGACTTGGCCTTCAAGTATCTTTTTTTTCAGTGATATTCCTGCACAGGCCCTAAGCCTCTGGCTGGGATCTTCCATGTATATATATTTTTTGATACCTCTCTCGTCTCCTTTTCCAAAGAATACATTTTAAGGGCTTTGAAACGGTCCCAATAATTTAGATGTTTTATCGTTTCTATGCGTGCCGTATATGTTCTCTGTATTCCCCTATAATTCAGAGATCTCTCCTGCTGTGAAAGGGTAAGTGAGTACCGTGCAATACTCAAGACGGGACAGCACCAGTGATTTAAATAGTATTATCATTGCTGTGGGGTCTCTGGAGTTTAACGTTCTCTTAATCCATCCTCTCATTTTCCTGGCCGCCACAATATTTCCTTGGTTATGTTCACTAAATGTCAGGTCGTCAGACATCATAATTTTCAGATCTTTTACATGTTGCTTTCCTTCTATGATTGTGTCTGATTGTGTCCTGTTCCCTGTATTTCGATAAAATTCCTCGTTTCCACCATACCTAAGTACCTGGAATTTGTCGCCGTTAAGCATAATGGTTTTTTCAGCTGCCCAATTTATATATTTTTTTATTATATCATCTGGCTGCAGTTTTTCAGGGTCTTCTACAGAGGAAATTTTCGTGCTGATTTTTGTATCATCTGCAAAGGATGACACGAAGCTGTGACTAGTATTTTGTGTAATACTAAAGCCAATTAAGCAAAACGGCGTCTGTGAAGAGTAGAGGCAGGAAAGATTATTTTAGAAGAAGACCAATCAATAGAAAGATTAGAGTCGCTAACATGACAGAAGTGAGCATTGTTCGTGTCTGCAGACTTAACACTTCTTTTGTGTAAAGTGTCCAGTCCATTAAGCCGCCAAACTTCACGTTTATGAATGAAAAATGCTTTAAACGACTGACAACTGGTGTTCGAATATTTCTCGAACGGGGCTTCGCTGGCGACGTCTGTTCGAATTACAACTCTGCAAATACCCGCGGACTTCAAATGCAAATAATCCCCACAAGAACCTAAACTAACATACGCCTAACTATACATAAAACTCAAATGTATTATAATAATATTTTTAGTTTATGCATGAGAGAAAACTGTTTTAATACATAGTACGTTAAAAATTGCTGGATACGTCTTTGGGGGGGGGGGGGGGTCGGCCGCCGCTTTAACGAGCCTAGCCTGAGGACGGGTTCAGTTATTTTGTACGTAGAATAGGCTGGGTGGACAGTTGAATAGGCTGGGTGGACAGTGGAATAGGCTGGATGGACAGTGGAATAGGCTGGCTAGAGAGTGGAACAGGTTGGGCCAGCAGAAGTGCCTGCGTCACATACAGATAGGTTAAGCCTCAACATTCCTTCATTAACATAAATAAAAGCGTCACTCACCTCCAACATTAACAAACAAAGGACAAGGTTGACTCAAAAACTAAAACACTAGAGAGAATAAGGGGTACTAGAGAGGGTTACTAGAGAGAAGAGAGGTACTGGAGAGGTGAGGGGGTGGGGGGAATATGCCGCCATCTAGAGCGCTCAAGCATCATGTGTCCGTCACGGTGAGGCGCTCACAGCTTGACCTCTTCAAGCGTTGTGGTCTTCCACACTACTCTTCACTATTACAGTGTTAACTATAATTGTGGTCCGTGAACTCTGAAGACAGAGTGATGAATGACATAACAAGTTTAAAGTACATGTGTAATAGTTGCATGGAATTCGTGCTAACCATTCGTTGCACGGAACATAACATAACAAAACAGTAAAGCAATACATTGCACTAACCATCACATTTTCAGACGCCTCGTGGCATTGATCCACAGGTACTGAAGACATTGGAAACAAAACAAAAAAAAATCTACAGAAGCACAAAATACCTATCCATGAGTCCGAACACGTCTAGCAGAGACATACAACACACTCTGCTGTCCGGAGCAGCGTGAGAAACTCTGCAGACTCGGCCACGCCTGTCTGCCTGTCTGCCTGGATGCTTCCCTTTAAAATCTCCCACAACTGGAAACTGATTAAGAACGTCGTATAGTATGGAGACCAAAACTGAACTGCATAATCTAAATGGGGCCTAACCATAGCAAGATATAGCTGAAGAACAACACCAGGTGTCTTATCAGTAATGCTTCGATTAATAAATCTCAGTGTCCCACTACGAACATTTATGCGTTCATTTTATGGTTTTAAATTCTTACTTATCATAACTCCCAGATCCCTTTAGCAATCCGTCTTCGCAATCTCAACACCATCCAGCTCGTATCTTGTAACTCTATCATCATTACCTAACCTCAAAACCTTACATTTGCCATCATTAAACTGCATTTGCCAATCTTTTCCCCATTTCAAAACCCTATTTATATAGTCTTGAAGTGATAGTGAGTTTTTTTCCGTGCTTATATCCCTCCAGAATTTAGTATGATCGGCAAATTTGTAAATATTGCTGCTCAAACCTGAATCTAAATCATTTTTATATTATGCATAACAGAGGTCCCAGGACAGAGCCTTGAAGCACTCCACTTACAATATTTTCCCACTCTGACTTAACCCAATTATACTAACTCTTTGTTTCCTTCGGTATACCTATGCTCTAATGCAACTTAATATAGCACTCCCAATACCATGAGCCTCTATCTTTTTAATCAGACTTTCATGTGGCACTGTGCCAAGAGATTTGCTAAAGTCAAGGTACACAACATCACAAATCTTACCAATATCATCTGTCTCAAACTATGCTGGAATAAAATGATAACAAATTTGTTAAACATGAACGGTTATTTGTAAAACCATGTTGTGAATCATTTATTAATTAATGTTTTTCAAGGTGAAAAACCAGAGCGTAGTAATGTCATCATGTTACAGAAGGCACTATATTTAACTGCAGACATCGTATTGAACTGAAGGCACTGTATTGACTGAAGGTACTGTATTGAACTGAAGGTACTGTATTGAACTGAAGGTACTGTATTGAACTAAAGGCACTGTATTGAACTGAAGGCACTGTATTGACTGAAGGTACTGTATTGAACTGAAGGTACTGTATTGAACTAAAGGCACTGTATTGAACTGAAGGCACTGTATTGACTGAAGGTACTGTATTGAACTGAAGGTACTGTATTGAACTAAAGGCACTGTATTGAACTGAAGGCACTGTATTGACTGAAGGTACTGTATTGAACTGAAGGTACTGTATTGAACTAAAGGCACTGTATTGAACTGAAGGCACTGTATTGAACTGAAGGCACTGTATTGAACTGAAGGTACTGTATTAACTGAAGGCAATGTATTGAACTGAAGGCAATGTATTGACTGAAGGCACTGTATTGAACTAAAGACACTGTATTGACTGAAGGCACTGTATTGAACTGAAGGCACTGTATTGAACTGAAGGCACTGTATTGAACTGAAGACACTGTATTGAACTGAAGGCAATGTATTGACTGAAGGCACTGTATTGAACTAAAGACACTGTATTGACTGAAGGCACTGTAATGAACTGAAGGCACTGTATTGACTGAGGGCACTCTATTGAATTAAAGGCACTGTATTGACTGAAGGCACTGTATTGAATTAAAGGCACTGTATTGACTCAAGGCACTGTATTGAACAAAAGACACTGTATTGAACTGAAGGCACTGTATTGAACAAAAGACACTGTATTGAACTAAAAGCACAGTATTGACTGAAGGCACTATATTGAATTAAAGGCACTGTATTGACTGAAGGCATTGTATTGAACTAAAGACACTGTATTGAACTAAAGGCACTGTATTGACTGAAGGCACTGTAATGAACTGAAGGCAATGTATTGACTGAATGCACTGTATTGAATTAAAGGCACTGTATTGAACTAAAGGCACTGTATTGACTGAAGGCACTGTATTGAACTAAAGGCACTGTATTGACTGAAGGCACTGTATTGAACTGAAGGCACTGTATTGACTGAAGGCACTGTATTGAACGGAAGGCACTGTATTGACTAAAGGCACTGTATTGAACTAAAGGCACTGTATTGACTGAAGGCACTGTATTGAACTGAAGACACTGTATTGACTGAAAGCACTGTATTGAACTGAAGGCACTGTATTGACTGAAGGCACTGTATTGAACTGAAGGCACTGTATTGACTGAAGGCACTGTATTGACTGAAGGCACTGTATTGAACTAAAGGCACTGTATTGACTGAAGACACTGTATTAAGCTAAAGGCACTGTATGGAACTGAAGAGAACTCCAACTGTAACGGTGTGGTGTTACATTAGAGGAGTTACAGTACATATTAGAGGAGGTCACCCGGAGGGTATCTGTTGTATTGCGAGAGGTAAAAGAGGTGAGTGGAAGAAATCAAGAAACCACTTGATTTGCCTCCCAGGTGATAAGACGGTGAGGGAAGATAGAGAAATAGGCTGTGCAGGTCTAGAACATAAAATGTTGGCTCAGCGGATGGGGGAAATGCTGATTTTCCTGATATGGCAGAAAGGAAAATTGTGTGTTATCAGTTAGACCCAGTACCATCCCGAGGATCGGGGTGGTACTGGGACAAACTGTTCTCCATCGTGTATGAGCTGCTGGAGAGGAAGCGGGTCCGGCCCTCTCACAGGCAGCATACTGAGTTGTATTTGCCATGGTCGGCCACAATGGAGCAATTGTCTCTCACTCTTGCTAACACCAGCTATTAGAAGGCAGCCATGAGAGAGAGAGACGACAATCACCTTTCCAGCGCCTCTTAACCCCACCAAGAGGCCACTTTCCCGCCGGAAGATTAAGTCGCGTCTGTTGGAAGAACCACATAAAGAGTGGGATGAAGACATTAGGAGTCAGAAAAGTAGTTTCGTCCAGAACATCGTCAGCGAACAATGAGTATTCGCTAATCTCTCTCCTTAATTTTCCTCTAATTTTTACATTTTATATACACTAACCCTAGAGTGTACTTGAATAGAAACTAAAGTTTAAATAAAGTAATTATATATATATATATATATATATATATATATATATATATATATATATATATATATATATATATATATATATATATATATATATATGCGGAAAATCCACAGAGAAATATGAAATGAGGTGAACGTTTCGGCTTTGTTAAAGCCTTTGTCAACACCAGACTTTGTCAGTCTGGTGTTGACAAAGGCTTTAACAAAGCCGAAACGTTCACCTCATTTCATATTTCTCTGTGGATTTTCCGCATAAAATGATCAGTGTTTTGTGATCGTCAATTGCATATATATATATATATATATATATATATATATATATATATATATATATATATATATATATATATATATATATATATATATATGTATATATATATATATATATATATATATATATATATATATATATATATATATACATATATATTATATATGTGTGTGTGTATACATAGATGAGCTGTACCCGGCCACGTGTTGCTGAGCCACAGCAACCTTCCCCAGAGCACGGGTAAACCTCTGTCCCAGAGCACTGGTAAACCTCTGTCCCAGAGCACTGGTAAACCTCTGTAACAGATCACTGGTAAACCTCTGTCCCAGAGCACTGGTAAACCTCTATCCCAGAGCACTGGTAAACCTCTGTCTCAGAGCACTGGTAAACCTCTGTCCCCAGAGCACTGGTATACCGCTAAAGTTTACTAAACTACAGAGCCACAGCTTACTAAACTACAGAGCCACACCTTACTAAACTACAGAGCCATAACTTACTAAACTACAGAGCCACAACTTACTAAACTACAGAGCCACACCTTACAAACAACAGAGCCACACCTTACTAAACTACAGAGCCACACCTTACTGAAGTACAGAGGGACACCTTAGTAAACTACAGAGCCACACCTTACTAAACTACAGAGCCACACCTTACAAACAACAGAGCCACACCTTACTGAACCACAGAGCCACAGCTTACTAAACTACAGAGCCACACCTTACTAAACTACAAAGCCACACCTTACTAAACTACAGAGCCACACCTTACTGAACTACAGAGCCACACCTTACTGAACTACAGAGCCACACGTTATTAAGCTACAGAGCCACACCTTACTGAACTACAGAGCCACACCTTACTAAACTACAGAGCCACAACTTACTGAACCACAGAGCCACACCTTACTGAACTACAGAGCCACACCTTACTGAACCACAGAGCCACAACTTACTGAACTACAGAGCCACAACTTACTACACTACAGAGCCACACCTTACTAAACTACAGAGCCACAACTTACTGAACTACAGAGCCACAACTTACTAAACTACAGAGCCACACCTTACTAAACTACAGAGCCACAACCTACTGAACTACAGAGCCACAACTTACTAAACTACAGAGCCACACCTTACTAAACTACAGAGCCACAACTTACTAAACTACAGAGCCACAACTTACTAAACTACAGAGCCACAGCTTACTAAACTACAGAGCCACAACTTACTAAACTACAGAGTCACAACTTACTAAACTACAGAGCCACACCTTACTAAACTACAGAGCCACAACTTACTAAACTACAGAGCCACAGCTTACTTAACTACAGAGCCACAACTTACTAAACTACAGAGCCACAACTTACTAAACTACAGAGCCACACCTTACTACACTACAGAGCCACAACTGACTAAACTACAGAGCCACACCTTACTAAACTACAGAGCCACAACTTACTAAACTACAGAGCCACACCTTACTAAACTACAGAGCCACAACTTACTAAACTACAGAGCCACAACTTACTAAACTACAGAGCCACACCTTACTAAACTATAGAGCCACAACTTACTAAACTACTGAGCCACAACTTACTGAACCACAGAGCCACAGTTTACTAAACAACAGAGCTACAACTTACTAAACTACAGAGCCACAACTTACTGAACCACAGAGCCACAGCTTACTAAACTACAGAGCCACAACTTACTAAACTACAGAGCCACAACTTACTAAACGACAGAGCCACACCTTACTAAACTACAGAGCCACAACTTACTAAACTACAGAGCCACAACTTACTAAACTACAGAGCCACACCTTACTAAACTACAGAGCCACACCTTACTGAGCCACAGAGCCACACCTTACTAAACTACAGAGCCACAACTTACTAAACTACAGAGCCACAACTTACTAAACTACAGAGCCACAACTTACTAAACCACAGAGCCACAGCTTACTGAACTACAGAGCCACAACTTACTAAACTACAGAGCCACACCTTACTAAACTACAGAGCCACAACTTACTGAACCACAGCTTGCTAAACTACAGAGCCACAACTTACTAAACTACAGAGACACACCTTACTAAACTACAGAGCCCCACCTTACTGAACCACAGAGCCACACCTTACTGAACCACAGAGCCACACCTTACTGAACCACAGAGCCACACCTTACTAAACTGCAGAGCCACACCTTACTAAACTACAGAGCCACACCTTACTGAACCACAGAGCCACACCTTACTGAACCACAGAGCCACACCTTACTGAACCACAGAGCCACACCTTACTAAACTACAGAGCCACACCTTACTAAACTACAGAGCCACACGTTATTAAGCTACAGAACCACACCTTACCAAAGAAGAGATGTGCAGCTTACTAGAAATGTTTATCCCTACTAGAGTATAGATGTATATCATACCAGAGATGCATATCATACCAGAGATATATATCATACCAGAGATGTGTATCATACCAGAGATATATATCATACTAGAGATGTATATCACACCAGAGATGTGTATCATACCAGATATGTATATCATACCAGAGAAGTATATCATACCAGAGATGTATATCATACCAGATATGTATATCATACCGGAGATGTATATCATACCAGAGAAGTATATCATACTAGAGATGTATATCACACCAGAGATGTATATCATACCAGATATGTGTATCATACCGGAGATGTATATCATACCAGAGAAGTATATCATACTAGAGATGTATATCATACAAGAGATGTATATCATACCAGAGATGTTTAACATAACAGAGAAGTATATCATACCAGTGATGTATATCATACCAGAGATGTTTAACATAATAGAGAAGTATATCATACCAGAGATGTATATCATACCAGAGATGCATATCATACTAAAGTAGAGATGTATGTCTGAACAAAATAGATAAACAGTGCTGACAGAAGTCGATATTGAATAATCGACCTTTTCATGTTTTTCTGTCATTCCGCATTCATTGCAATTCCTTAAAAGATAAGTAAGTAATATCAGTTAAGATATTTCATAATAATAATAATAATAATAATAATAATAATAATAATAATAATAATAATAATAAGAAGAAGAAGAAGAAGAAGAAGAACTAACATTTGTATTCAGAAAAATGTGTGTTCAAAGAAAATAAGACTGATGCAGATAAATTAATTTTGTTTAAAATTACGTTAAACTTAATCATTCGTCTGCACGAGATCACTGCTAGGTGAACAGGTGCATTAGGTGATTCGAAACGCGGCTAACCATTTGCGTCCCGCCTGTGATTCGAACCCGGAATTCCCGGCGAGTCGGGAACGCACCCAGCTGCACCGTGGGGACCAATCATTCAGCAGGAGCGTGACAGGAAGGACCCAGATAACAACTTGACCTTCCAGTACCGTACAGGTACCAGACGAGACGACTAAAATGGAACAGACAAAGCTGTTTTGAGGTAATTATGGACTATCTGGCGCTAGGAGGCGCAGCGGTACATCTACACGAGTGAAGCTTCGTGTAGAGTGGGACTTTAACTGCTGCTGACACCACACAGCTGCCCCTGACACCACACAGCTGCTCCTGACACGACACAGCTGCCCCTGACACGACACAGCTGCTCCTGACACCACACAGCTGCCCCTGACACCACACAGCTGCTCCTGACACCACACAGCTGCCCCTGACACCACACAGCTGCTCCTGACACCACACAGCTGCCCCTTACACCACACAGCTGCTCCTGACACCACACAGCTGCCCCTGACACCACACAGCTGCTCCTGACACCACACAGCTGCCCCTGACACCACACAGCTGCTCCTGACACCACACAGCTGCCCCTTACACCACACAGCTGCTCCTGACACCACACAGCTGCCCCTGATACCACACAGCTGCTCCTGACACCACACAGCTGCTCCTGACACCACATAGCTGTCCCTGATACCACACAGGTGCTCCTGACACCACACAGCTGCTCCTGACACCACACAGCTCCTCCAGACACCACACAGCTGCCCCTGACACGACACAGCTGCGCCTGACACGACACAGCTGCCCCTGACACGACACAGCTGCCCCTGACACCACACAGGTGCGCCTGACACCACACAGCTGCCCCTGACACCACACAGCTGCTCCTGACACCACACAGCTGCTCCTGACACCACACAGCTGCCCCTGACACCACACAGCTGCTCCTGACACCACACAGCTGCCCCTGAAGCGACACAGCTGCCCCTGACACGACACAGCTGCTCCTGACACAACGCAGCTGCTTCTGACACGACACAGCTGCTCCTGACACGACACAGCTGCTCCTGACACGACACAGCTGCCCCTGACACGACACAGCTGCTCCTGACACGACACAGCTGCTCCTGACACCACACAGCTGCTCCTGACACCACACAGCTGCCCCTGACACCACACAGCTGCTCCTGACACCACACAGCTGCCCCTGACACCACAAAGCTGCTCCTGACACCACACAGCTGCCCCTGATACCACACAGCTGCTCCTGACACCACACAGCTGCCCCTGACACCACACAGCTGCTCCTGACACCACACTGCTGCCCCTGATACCACACAGCTGCTCCTGACACCACACAGCTGCTTCTGACACCACACAGCTGCCCCTGATACCACACAGCTGCTCCTGACACCACACAGCTGCTCCTGACACCACACAGCTGCACCAGACACCACACAGCTGCCCATGACACGACACAGCTGCGCCTGACACGACACAGCTGCCCCTGACACGACACAGCTGCCCCTGACACACCACAGCTGCGCCTGACACCACACAGCTGCCCCTGACACGACACAGCTGCTCCTGACACCACACAGCTGCTCCTGACACCACACAGCTGCTCCTGACACCACACAGCTGCCCCCTGACACCACACAGCTGCTCCTGACACCACACAGCTGCCCCTGACACCACACAGCTGCCCCTGACACCACACAGCTGCTCCTGACATGACGCAGCTGCTTCTGACACGACACAGCTGCTCCTGACACCACACAGCTGCTCCTGACACCATACAGCTGCCCCTGACACCACACAGCTGCTCCTGACACCACACAGCTGCCCCTGACACCACAAAGCTGCTCCTGACACCACACAGCTGCCCCTCATACCACACAGCTGCTCCTGACACCACACAGCTGCTCCTGACACCACACAGCTGCCCCTGATACCACACAGCTGCTCCTGACACGACACAGCTGCTCCTGACACCACACAGCTGCTCCTGACACCACACAGCTGCTCCTGACACCACACAGCTGCCCCTGACACCACACAGCTGCTCCTGACACCACACAGCTGCCCCCGACACGACACAGCTGCCCCTGACATGACACAGCTGCTCCTGACACGACGCAGCTGCTTCTGACACGACACAGCTGCTCCTGACACGACACAGCTGCTCCTGACACGACACAGCTGCCCCTGACACGACACAGCTGCTCCTGACACGTCACAGCTGCTCCTGACACCACACAGCTGCTCCTGACACCACACAGCTGCCCCTGACACCACACAGCTGCCCCTGACACCACACAGCTGCTCCTGACACCACACAGCTGCCCCTGACACCACACAGCTGCCCCTGATACCACACAGCTGTCCCTGATACCACACAGCTGCTCCTGACACCACACAGCTGCCCCTGACACCACACAGCTGCTCCCGACACCACACAGCTGCCCCTGATACCACACAGCTGCTCCTAACACAACACAGCTGCTCCTGACACCACACAGCTGCCCGTGATACCACACAGCTGCTCCTGATACCACACAGCTGCTCCTGACACCACACAGCTGCTCCTGACACCACACAGCTGCTCCAGACACCACACAGCTGCCCCTGACACGACACAGCTGCGCCTGACACGACACAGCTGCCCCTGACACGACACAGCTGCCCCTGACACCACACAGCTGCGCCTGACACCACACAGCTGCCCCTGACACGACACAGCTGCTCCTGACACCACACAGCTGCTCAAGACACCACACAGCTGCTCCTTACACCACACAGCTGCTCCTGACACCACACAGCTGCGCCTGACACCACACAGCTGCGCGTGACACGACACAGCTGCGCCTGACACGGCACAGCTGCTCCTGATACCACACAGCTGCCCCTGACACGACACAGCTGCGTCTGACACCACACAGCTGCTCCTGACACCACACAGCTGCGCCTGACACGACACAGCTGCGCCTGACACGACACAGCTGCTCCTGACACCACACAGCTGCCCCTGACACGACACAGCTGCTGCTGACACCACACAGCTGCGCCTGACACGACACAGCTGCGCCTGACACGACACAGCTGCTCCTGACACCACACAGCTGCCCCTGACACGACACAGCTGCTCCTGACACCACACAGCTGCGCCTGACACGACACAGCTGCCCCTGACACCACACAGCTGCTCCTGACACCACACAGCTGCCCATGACACCACACAGCTGCTCCTGACACCACACAGCTGCCCCTTACACCACACAGCTGCTCCTGACACCACACAGCTGCCCCTGACACCACACAGCTGCTCCTAACACCACACAGCTGCCCTTGACACCACACAGCTGCTCCTGACACCACACAGCTGCCCCTTACACCACACAGCTGCTCCTGACACCACACAGCTGCCCCTGATACTACACAGCTGCTCCTGACACCACACAGCTGCTCCTGACACCACATAGCTGCCCCTGATACCACACATGTGCTCCTGACACCACACAGCTGCTCCTGACACCACACAGCTCCTCCAGACACCACACAGCTGCCCCTGACACGACACAGCTGCGCCTGACACGACACAGCTGCCCCTGACACGACACAGCTGCCCCTGACACCACACAGCTGCGCCTGACACCACACAGCTGCCCCTGACACGACACAGCTGCTCCTGACACCACACAGCTGCTCCTGGCACCACACAGCTGCCCCTGACACCACACAGCTGCTCCTGACACCACACAGCTGCCCCTGACACCACACAGCTGCTCCTGACATGACGCAGCTGCTTCTGACACGACACAGCTGCTCCTGACACGACACAGCTGCTCCTGACACGACACAGCTGCCCCTGACACGACACAGCTGCTCCTGACACGACACAGCTGCTCCTGACACCACACAGCTGCTCCTGACACCATACAGCTGCCCCTGACACCACACAGCTGCTCCTGACACCACACAGCTGCCCCTGACACCACAAAGCTGCTCCTGACACCACACAGCTGCTCTTGACACCACACAGCTGCTCCTGACACCACACAGCTGCCCCTGATACCACACAGCTGCTCCTGACACGACACAGCTGCTCCTGACACCACACAGCTGCTCCTGACACCACACAGCTGCTCCTGACACCACACAGCTGCCCCTGACACCACACAGCTGCTCCTGACACCACACACCTGCCCCCGACACGACACAGCTGCCCCTGACACGACACAGCTGCTCCTGACACGACGCAGCTGCTTCTGACACGACACAGCTGCTCCTGACACCACACAGCTTCTCCTGACACCACAGCTGCCCCTGACACCACACAGCTGCCCCTGACACCACACAGCTGCCCCTGACACCACACAGCTGCTCCTGACATGACGCAGCTGCTTCTGACACGACACAGCTGCTCCTGACACGACACAGCTGCCCCTGACACGACACAGCTGCTGCTGACACGACACAGCTGCTCCTGACACCACACAGCTGCTCCTGACACCATACAGCTGCCCCTGACACCACACAGCTGCTCCTGACACCACACAGCTGCCCCTGACACCACGAAGCTGCTCCTGACACCACACAGCTGCTCTTGACACCACACAGCTGCTCCTGACACCACACAGCTGCCCCTGATACCACACAGCTGCTCCTGACACGACACAGCTGCTCCTGACACCACACAGCTGCTCCTGACACCACACAGCTGCTCCTGACACCACACAGCTGCCCCTGACACCACACAGCTGCTCCTGACACCACACAGCTGCCCCCGACACGACACAGGTGCCCCTGACACGACACAGCTGCTCCTGACACGACGCAGCTGCTTCTGACACAACACAGCTGCTCCTGACACCACACAGCTGCTCCTGACACCACAGCTGCCCCTGACACCACACAGCTGCCCCTGACACCACACAGCTGCTCCTGACACCACACAGCTGGCCCTGACACCACACAGCTGCCCCTGATACCACACAGCTGCCCCTGATACCACACAGCTGCTCCTGACACCACACAGCTGCCCCTGACACCACACAGCTGCTCCCGACACCACACAGCTGCCCCTGATACCACACAGCTGCTCCTGACACAACACAGCTGCTCCTGACACCACACAGCTGCCCCTGATACCACACAGCTGCTCCTGATAACACACAGCTGCTCCTGACACCACACAGCTGCTCCTGACACTACACAGCTGCTCCAGACACCACACAGCTGCCCCTGACACGACACAGCTGCGCCTGACACGACACAGCTGCCCCTGACACCACACAGCTGCTCCTGACACCACACAGCTGCCCCTGACACCACACAGCTGCTCCTGACACCACACAGCTGGCCCTGACACCACACAGCTGCTCCTGACACCACACAGCTGCCCCTTACACCACACAGCTGGCCCTGACACCACACAGCTGCTCCTGACACCACACAGCTGCCCCTTACACCACACAGCTGCTCCTGACACCACACAGCTGCCCCTGATACCACACAGCTGCTCCTGACACCACACAGCTGCTCCTGACACCACATAGCTGCCCCTGATACCACACAGGTGCTCCTGACACCACACAGCTGCTCCTGACACCACACAGCTCCTCCAGACACCACACAGCTGCTCCTGACACGACACAGCTGCGCCTGACACGACACAGCTGCCCCTGACACCACACAGCTGCCCCTGACACCACACAGCTGCGCCTGACACCACACAGCTGCCCCTGACACGACACAGCTGCTCCTGACACCACACAGCTGCTCCTGACACCACACAGCTGCCCCTGACACCACACAGCTGCCCCTGACACCACACAGTTGCTCCTGACATGACGCAGCTGCTTCTGACACGACACAGCTGCTCCTGAAACGACACAGCTGCTCCTGACACGACACAGCTGCCCCTGACACGACACAGCTGCTCCTGACACGACACAGCTGCTCCTGACACCACACAGCTGCCCCTGACACGACACAGCTGCTCCTGACACCACACTGCTGCGCCTGATACGACACAGCTGCCCCTGACAACACACAGCTGCTCCTGAAACCACACAGCTGCCCCTGACACCACACAGCTGCTCCTGACACCACACAGCTGCCCCTTACACCACACAGCTGCTCCTGACACCACACAGCTGCCCCTGACACCACACAGCTGCTCCTGACACCACACAGCTGCCCCTGACACCACACAGCTGCTCCTGACACCACACAGCTGCCCCTTACACCACACAGCTGCTCCTGACACCACACAGCTGCCCCTGATACCACACAGCTGCTCCTGACACCACACAGCTGCTCCTGACACCACATAGCTGCCCCTGATACCACACATGTGCTCCTGACACCACACAGCTGCTCCTGACACCACACAGCTCCTCCAGACACCACACAGCTGCCCCTGACACGACACAGCTGCGCCTGACACGACACAGCTGCCCCTGACACGACACAGCTGCCCCTGACACCACACAGCTGCGCCTGACACCACACAGCTGCCCCTGACACGACACAGCTGCTCCTGACACCACACAGCTGCTCCTGACACCACACAGCTGCCCCTGACACCACACAGCTGCTCCTGACACCACACAGCTGCCCCTGAAGCGACACAGCTTCCCCTGACACGACACAGCTGCTCCTGACACAACGCAGCTGCTTCTGACACGACACAGCTGCTCCTGACACGACACAGCTGCTCCTGACACGACACAGCTGCCCCTGACTCGACACAGCTGCTCCTGACACGACACAGCTGCTCCTGACACCACACAGCTGCTCCTGACACCACACAGCTGCCCCTGACACCACACAGCTGCTCCTGACACCACACAGCTGCCCCTGACACCACAAAGCTGCTCCTGACACCACACAGCTGCCCCTGATACCACACAGCTGCTCCTGACACCACACAGCTGCCCCTGACACCATACAGCTGCTCCTGACACCACACAGCTGCCCCTGATACCACACAGCTGCCCCTGATACCACACAGCTGCTCCTGACACCACACAGCTGCTCCTGACACCACACAGCTGCACCAGACACCACACAGCTGCCCCTGACACGACACAGCTGCGCCTGACATGACACAGCTGCCCTTGACACGACACAGCTGCCCCTGACACACCACAGCTGCGCCTGACACCACACAGCTGCCCCTGACACGACACAGCTGCTCCTGACACCACACAGCTGCTCCTGACACCACACAGCTGCTCCTGACACCACACAGCTGCCCCTGACACCACACAGCTGCTCCTGACACCACACAGCTGCCCCTGACACCACACAGCTGCCCCTGTCACCACACAGCTGCCCCTGACACCACACAGCTGCTCCTGACATGACGCAGCTGCTTCTGACACGACACAGCTGCTCCTGACACGACACAGCTGCTCCTGACACGACACAGCTGCCCCTGACACGACACAGCTGCTCCTGACACGACACAGCTGCTCCTGACACCACACAGCTGCTCCTGACACCATACAGCTGCCCCTGACACCACACAGCTGCTCCTGACACCACACAGCTGCCCCTGACACCACAAAGCTGCTCCTGACACCACACAGCTGCCCCTGACACCACACAGCTGCCCCTGACACGACACAGCTGCGCCTGACACGACACAGCTGCCCCTGACACCACACAGCTGCCCCTGACACCACACAGCTGCGCCTGACACCACACAGCTGCCCCTGACACGACACAGCTGCTCCTGACACCACACAGCTGCTCCTGACACCACACAGCTGCCCCTGACACCACACAGCTGCCCCTGACACCACACAGTTGCTCCTGACATGACGCAGCTGCTTCTGACACGACACAGCTGCTCCTGACACGACACAGCTGCTCCTGACACGACACAGCTGCCCCTGACACGACACAGCTGCTCCTGACACGACACAGCTGCTCCTGACACCACACAGCTGCCCCTGACACGACACAGCTGCTCCTGACACCACACAGCTGCGCCTGACACGACACAGCTGCCCCTGACAACACACAGCTGCTCCTGAAACCACACAGCTGCCCCTGACACCACACAGCTGCTCCTGACACCACACAGCTGCCCCTTACACCACACAGCTGCTCCTGACACCACACAGCTGCCCCTGACACCACACAGCTGCTCCTGACACCACACAGCTTCCCCTGACACCACACAGCTGCTCCTGACACCACACAGCTGCCCCTTACACCACACAGCTGCTCCTGACACCACACAGCTGCCCCTGATACCACACAGCTGCTCCTGACACCACACAGCTGCTCCTGACACCACATAGCTGCCCCTGATACCACACATGTGCTCCTGACACCACACAGCTGCTCCTGACACCACACAGCTCCTCCAGACACCACACAGCTGCCCCTGACACGACACAGCTGCGCCTGACACGACACAGCTGCCCCTGACACGACACAGCTGCCCCTGACACCACACAGCTGCTCCTGACACCACACAGCTGCTCCTGACACCACATAGCTGCCCCTGATACCACACATGTGCTCCTGACACCACACAGCTGCTCCTGACACCACACAGCTCCTCCAGACACCACACAGCTGCCCCTGACACGACACAGCTGCGCCTGACACGACACAGCTGCCCCTGACACGACACAGCTGCCCCTGACACCACACAGCTGCGCCTGACACCACACAGCTGCCCCTGACACGACACAGCTGCTCCTGACACCACACAGCTGCTCCTGACACCACACAGCTGCCCCTGACACCACACAGCTGCTCCTGACACCACACAGCTGCCCCTGAAGCGACACAGCTGCCCCTGACACGACACAGCTGCTCCTGACACAACGCAGCTGCTTCTGACACGACACAGCTGCTCCTGACACGACACAGCTGCTCCTGACACGACACAGCTGCCCCTGACACGACACAGCTGCTCCTGACACGACACAGCTGCTCCTGACACCACACAGCTGCTCCTGACACCACACAGCTGCCCCTGACACCACACAGCTGCTCCTGACACCACACAGCTGCCCCTGACACCACAAAGCTGCTCCTGACACCACACAGCTGCCCCTGATACCACACAGCTGCTCCTGACACCACACAGCTGCCCCTGACACCATACAAGCTGCTCCTGACACCACACAGCTGCCCCTGATACCACACAGCTGCCCTGATACCACACAGCTGCTCCTGACACCACACAGCTGCTCCTGACACCACACAGCTGCACCAGACACCACACAGCTGCCCCTGACACGACACAGCTGCGCCTGACATGACACAGCTGCCCTTGACACGACACAGCTGCCCCTGACACACCACAGCTGCGCCTGACACCACACAGCTGCCCCTGACACGACACAGCTGCTCCTGACACCACACAGCTGCTCCTGACACCACACAGCTGCTCCTGACACCACACAGCTGCCCTCTGACACCACACAGCTGCTCCTGACACCACACAGCTGCCCCTGACACCACACAGCTGCCCCTGACACCACACAGCTGCCCCTGACACCACACAGCTGCTCCTGACATGACGCAGCTGCTTCTGACACGACACAGCTGCTCCTGACACGACACAGCTGCTCCTGACACGACACAGCTGCCCCTGACACGACACAGCTGCTCCTGACACGACACAGCTGCTCCTGACACCACACAGCTGCTCCTGACACCATACAGCTGCCCCTGACACCACACAGCTGCTCCTGACACCACACAGCTGCCCCTGACACCACAAAGCTGCTCCTGACACCACACAGCTGCCCCTGACACCACACAGCTGCCCCTGACACCACACAGCTGCCCCTGACACCACACAGCTGCTCCTGACATGACGCAGCTGCTTCTGACACGACACAGCTGCTCCTGACACGACACAGCTGCTCCTGACACGACACAGCTGCCCCTGACACGACACAGCTGCTCCTGACACGACACAGCTGCTCCTGACACCACACAGCTGCTCCTGACACCATACAGCTGCCCCTGACACCACACAGCTGCTCCTGACACCACACAGCTGCCCCTGACACCACAAAGCTGCTCCTGACACCACACAGCTGCCCCTGATACCACACAGCTGCTCCTGACACGACACAGCTGCTCCTGACACCACACAGCTGCTCCTGACACCACACAGCTGCTCCTGACACCACACAGCTGCCCCTGACACCACACAGCTGCTCCTGACACCACACAGCTGCCCACGACACGACACAGCTGCCCCTGACACGACACAGCTGCTCCTGACACGACGCAGCTGCTTCTGACACGACACAGCTGCTCCTGACACCACACAGCTGCTCCTGACACCACACTGCTGCCCCTGACACCACACATCTGCCCCTGACACCACACAGCTGCTCCTGACACCACACAGCTGCCCCTGACACCACACAGCTGCCCCTGATACCACACAGCTGCTCCTGATACCACACATCTGCTCCTGACACCACACAGCTGCTCCTGACACCACACAGCTGCTCCAGACACCACACAGCTGCCCCTGACACGACACAGCTGCGCCTGACACGACACAGCTGCCTCTGACACGACACAGCTGCCCCTGACACCACACAGCTGCGCCTGACACCACGCAGCTGCCCCTGATACCACACAGCTGCTCCTGACACAACACAGCTGCTCCTGACACCACACAGCTGCCCCTGACACGACACAGCTGCTCCTGACACCACACAGCTGCGCCTGACACGACACAGCTGCCCCTGACACCACACAGCTGCTCCTGACACCACACAGCTGCCCCTGACACCACACAGCTGCTCCTGACACCACACAGCTGCCCCTTACACCACACAGCTGCTCCTGACACCACACAGCTGCCCCTGACACCACACAGCTGCTCCTGACACCACACAGCTGCCCCTGACACCACACAGCTGCTCCTGACACCACACAGCTGCCCCTTACACCACACAGCAGCTCCTGACACCACACAGCTGCCCCTGATACCACACAGCTGCTCCTGACACCACACAGCTGCTCCTGACACCACATAGCTGCCCCTGATACCACACGTACATGTGCTCCTGACACCACACAGCTGCTCCTGACACCAAACAGCTCCTCCAGACACCACACAGCTGCCCCTGACACGACACAGCTGCGCCTGACACGACACAGCTGCCCCTGACACGACACAGCTGCCCCTGACACCACACAGCTGCGCCTGACACCACACAGCTGCCCCTGACACGACACAGCTGCTCCTGACACCACACAGCTGCTCGTGACACCACACAGCTGCCCCTGACACGACACAGCTGCCCCTGACACCACACAGATGCCCCTGAAGCGACACAGCTTCCCCTGACACGACACAGCTGCTCCTGACACAACGCAGCTGCTTCTGACACGACACAGCTGCTCCTGACACGACACAGCTGCTCCTGACACGACACAGCTGCCTCTGACACGACACAGCTGCTCCTGACACGACACTGCTGCTCCTGACACCACACAGCTGCTCCTGACACCACACAGCTGCCCCTGACACCACACAGCTGCTCCTGACACCACACAGCTGCCCCTGACACCACAAAGCTGCTCCTGACACCACACAGCTGCCCCTGATACCACACAGCTGCTCCTGACACCACACAGCTGCCCCTGACACCATTCAGCTGCTCCTGACACCGCACAGCTGCCCCTGATACCACACAGCTGCCCCTGATACCACACAGCTGCTCCTGACACCACACAGCTGCTCCTGACACCACACAGCTGCACCAGACACCACACAGCTGCCCCTGACACGACACAGCTGCGCCTGACATGACACAGCTGCCCTTGACACGACACAGCTGCCCCTGACACACCACAGCTGCGCCTGACACCACACAGCTGCCCCTGACACGACACAGCTGCTCCTGACACCACACAGCTGCTCCTGACACCACACAGCTGCTCCTGACACCACACAGCTGCCCCTGACACCACACAGCTGCTCCTGACACCACACAGCTGCCCCTGACACCACACAGCTGCCCCTGACACCACACAGCTGCCCCTGACACCACACAGCTGCTCCTGACATGACGCAGCTGCTTCTGACACGACACAGCTGCTCCTGACACGACACAGCTGCTCCTGACACGACACAGCTGCCCCTGACACGACACAGCTGCTCCTGACACGACACAGCTGCTCCTGACACCACACAGCTGCTCCTGACACCATACAGCTGCCCCTGACACCACACAGCTGCTCCTGACACCACACAGCTGCCCCTGACACCACAAAGCTGCTCCTGACACCACACAGCTGCTCTTGACACCACACAGCTGCTCCTGACACCACACAGCTGCCCCTGATACCACACAGCTGCTCCTGACACGAAACAGCTGCTCCTGACACCACACAGCTGCTCCTGACACCACACAGCTGCTCCTGACACCACACAGCTGCCCCTGACACCACACAGCTGCTCCTGACACCACACAGCTGCCCACGACACGACACAGCTGCCCCTGACACGACACAGCTGCTCCTGACACGACGCAGCTGCTTCTGACACGACACAGCTGCTCCTGACACCACACAGCTGCTCCTGACACCACACAGCTGCCCCTGACACCACACATCTGCCCCTGACACCACACAGCTGCTCCTGACACCACACAGCTGCCCCTGACACCACACAGCTGCCCCTGATACCACACAGCTGCCCCTGATACCACACAGCTGCTCCTGACACCACACAGCTGCCCCTGACACCACACAGCTGCTCCCGACACCACACAGCTGCCCCTGATACCACACAGCTGCTCCTGACACAACACAGCTGCTCCTGACACCACACAGCTGCCCCTGATACCACACAGCTGCTCCTGATACCACACAGCTGCTCCTGACACCACACAGCTGCTCCTGACACCACACAGCTGCTCCAGACACCACACAGCTGCCCCTGACACGACACAGCTGCGCCTGACACGACACAGCTGCCTCTGACACGACACAGCTGCCCCTGACACCACACCGCTGCGCCTGACACCACGCAGCTGCCCCTGATACCACACAGCTGCTCCTGACACAACACAGCTGCTCCTGACACCACACAGCTGCCCCTGACACGACACAGCTGCTCCTGACACCACACAGCTGCGCCTGACACGACACAGCTGCCCCTGACACCACACAGCTGCTCCTGACACCACACAGCTGCCCCTGACACCACACAGCTGCTCCTGACACCACACAGCTGCCCCTTACACCACACAGCTGCTCCTGACACCACACAGCTGCCCCTGACACCACACAGCTGCCCCTGACACCACACAGCTGCTCCTGACACCACACAGCTGCTCCTGACACGACACAGCTGCCCCTGACACCACACAGCTGCCCCTGACACCACACAGCTGCTCCTGACATGACGCAGCTGCTTCTGACACGACACAGCTGCTCCTGACACGACACAGCTGCTCCTGACACGACACAGCTGCCCCTGACATGACACAGCTGCTCCTGACACGACACAGCTGCTCCTGACACCACACAGCTGCTCTTGACACCATACAGCTGCCCCTGACACCACACAGCTGCTCCTGACACCACACAGCTGCCCCTGACACCACAAAGCTGCTCCTGACACCACACAGCTGCCCCTGATACCACACAGCTGCTATTGACTCCACACAGCTGCTCCTGACACCACACAGCTGCCCCTGATACCACACAGCTGCTCCTGACACGACACAGCTGCTCCTGACACCACACAGCTGCTCCTGACACCACACAGCTGCTCCTGACACCACACAGCTGCCCCTGACACCACACAGCTGCTCCTGACACCACACAGCTGCCCCCGACACGACACAGCTGCCCCTGACACGACACAGCTGCTCCTGACACGACGCAGCTGCTTCTGACACGACACAGCTGCTCCTGACACCACACAGTTGCTCCTGACACCACACAGCTGCCCCTGACACCACACAGCTGCCCCTGACACCACACAGCTGCTCCTGACACCACACAGCTGCCCCTGACACCACACAGCTGCCCCTGATACCACACAGCTGCCCCTGATACCACACAGCTGCTCCTGACACCACACAGCTGCCCCTGACACCACACAGCTGCTCCCGACACCACACAGCTGCCCCTGATACCACACAGCTGCTCCTGACACAACACAGCTGCTCCTGACACCACACAGCTGCCTCTGATACCACACAGCTGCTCCTGATACCACACAGCTGCTCCTGACACCACACAGCTGCTCCTGACACCACACAGCTGCTCCAGACACCACACAGCTGCCCCTGACACGACACAGCTGCGCCTGACACGACACAGCTGCCTCTGACACGACCAAGCTGCCCCTGACACCACACAGCTGCGCCTGACACCACGCAGCTGCCCCTGATACCACACAGCTGCTCTTGACACAACACAGCTGCTCCTGACACCACTCAGCTGCCCCTGACACGACACAGCTGCTCCTGACACCACACAGCTGCGCCTGACACGACACAGCTGCCCCTGACACCACACAGCTGCTCCTGACACCACACAGCTGCCCCTGACACCACACAGCTGCTCCTGACACCACACAGCTGCCCCTTACACCACACAGCTGCTCCTGACACCACACAGCTGCCCCTGACACCACACAGCTGCTCCTGACACCACACAGCTGGCCCTGACACCACACAGCTGCTCCTGACACCACACAGCTGCCCCTTACACCACACAGCTGCTCCTGACACCACACAGCTGCCCCTGATACCACACAGCTGCTCCTGACACCACACAGCTGCTCCTGACACCACATAGCTGCCCCTGATACCACACAGGTGCTCCTGACACCACACAGCTGCTCCTGACACCACACAGCTCCTCCAGACACCACACAGCTGCTCCTGACACGACACAGCTGCGCCTGACACAACACAGCTGCCCCTGACACCACACAGCTGCCCCTGACACCACACAGCTGCGCCTGACACCACACAGCTGCCCCTGACACGACACAGCTGCTCCTGACACCACACAGCTGCTCCTGACACCACACAGCTGCCCCTGACACCACACAGCTGCTCCTGACACCACACAGCTGCCCCTGAAGCGACACAGCTGCCCCTGACACGACACAGCTGCTCCTGACACAACGCAGCTGCTTCTGACACGACACAGCTGCTCCTGACACGACACAGCTTCTCCTGACACGACACAGCTGCCCCTGACACGACACAGCTGCTCCTGACACGACACAGCTGCTCCTGACACCACACAGCTGCTCCTGACACCCCACAGCTGCCCCTGACACCACACAGCTGCTCCTGACACCACACAGCTGCCCCTGACACCACAAAGCTGCTCCTGACACCACACAGCTGCCCCTGATACCACACAGCTGCTCCTGACATCACACAGCTGCCCGTGACACCACACAGCTGCTCCTGACACCACACAGCTGCCCCTGATACCACACAGCTGCTCCTGACACCACACAGCTGCTCCTGACACCACACAGCTGCCCCTGATACCACACAGCTGCTCCTGACACCACACAGCTGCTCCTGACACCACACAGCTGCACCAGACACCACACAGCTGCCCCTGACACGACACAGCTGCGCCTGACACGACACAGCTGCCCCTGACACGACACAGCTGCCCCTGACACACCACAGCTGCGCCTGACACCACACAGCTGCCCCTGACACGACACAGCTGCTCCTGACACCACACAGCTGCTCCTAACACCACACAGCTGATCCTGACACCACACAGCTGCCCCTGACACCACACAGCTGCTCCTGACACCACACAGCTGCCCCTGACACCACACAGCTGCCCCTGACACCACACAGCTGCCCCTGACACCACACAGCTGCTCCTGACATGACGCAGCTGCTTCTGACACGACACAGCTGCTCCTGACACGACACAGCTGCTCCTGACACGACACAGCTGCCCCTGACACAACACAGCTGCTCCTGACACGACACAGCTGCTCCTGACACCACATAGCTGCCCCTGATACCACACAGGTGCTCCTGACACCACACAGCTGCTCCTGACACCACACAGCTCCTCCAGACACCACACAGCTGCTCCTGACACGACACAGCTGCGCCTGACACAACACAGCTGCCCCTGACACCACACAGCTGCCCCTGACACCACACAGCTGCGCCTGACACCACACAGCTGCCCCTGACACGACACAGCTGCTCCTGACACCACACAGCTGCTCCTGACACCACACAGCTGCCCCTGACACCACACAGCTGCTCCTGACACCACACAGCTGCCCCTGAAGCGACACAGCTGCCCCTGACACGACACAGCTGCTCCTGACACAACGCAGCTGCTTCTGACACGACACAGCTGCTCCTGACACGACACAGCTTCTCCTGACACGACACAGCTGCCCCTGACACGACACAGCTGCTCCTGACACGACACAGCTGCTCCTGACACCACACAGCTGCTCCTGACACCACACAGCTGCCCCTGACACCACACAGCTGCTCCTGACACCACACAGCTGCCCCTGACACCACAAAGCTGCTCCTGACACCACACAGCTGCCCCTGATACCACACAGCTGCTCCTGACATCACACAGCTGCCCCTGACACCACACAGCTGCTCCTGACACCACACAGCTGCCCCTGATACCACACAGCTGCTCCTGACACCACACAGCTGCTCCTGACACCACACAGCTGCCCCTGATACCACACAGCTGCTCCTGACACCACACAGCTGCTCCTGACACCACACAGCTGCACCAGACACCACACAGCTGCCCCTGACACGACACAGCTGCGCCTGACACGACACAGCTGCCCCTGACACGACACAGCTGCCCCTGACACACCACAGCTGCGCCTGACACCACACAGCTGCCCCTGACACGACACAGCTGCTCCTGACACCACACAGCTGCTCCTAACACCACACAGCTGATCCTGACACCACACAGCTGCCCCTGACACCACACAGCTGCTCCTGACACCACACAGCTGCCCCTGACACCACACAGCTGCCCCTGACACCACACAGCTGCCCCTGACACCACACAGCTGCTCCTGACATGACGCAGCTGCTTCTGACACGACACAGCTGCTCGTGACACGACACAGCTGCTCCTGACACGACACAGCTGCCCCTGACACAACACAGCTGCTCCTGACACGACACAGCTGCTCCTGACACCACACAGCTGCTCCTGACATCATACAGCTGCCCCTGACACCACACAGCTGCTCCTGACACCACACAGCTGCCCCTGACACCACAAAGCTGCTCCTGACACCACACAGCTGCCCCTCATACCACACAGCTGCTCCTGACACCACACAGCTGCTCCTGACACCACACAGCTGCCCCTGATACCACACAGCTGCTCCTGACACGACACAGCTGCTCCTGACACCACACAGCTGCTCCTGACACCACACAGCTGCTCCTGACACCACACAGCTGCCCCTGACACCACACAGCTGCTCCTGACACCACACAGCTGCCCCCGACACGACACAGCTGCCCCTGACACAACACAGCTGCTCCTGACACGACGCAGCTGCTTCTGACACGACACAGCTGCTCCTGACACGACACAGCTGCTCCTGACACGACACAGCTGCCCCTGACACGACACAGCTGCTCCTGACACGTCACAGCTGCTCCTGACACCACACAGCTGCTCCTGACACCACACAGCTGCCCCTGACACCACACAGCTGCCCCTGACACAACACAGCTGCTCCTGACACCACACAGCTGCCCCTGACACCACACAGCTGCCCCTGATACCACACAGCTGCCCCTGATACCACACAGCTGCTCCTGACACCACACAGCTGCCAATGATACCACACAGCTGCTCCCGACACCACACAGCTGCCCCTGATACCACACAGCTGCTCCTGACACAACACAGCTGCTCCTGACACCACACAGCTGCCCCTGATACCACACAGCTGCTCCTGATACCACACAGCTGCTCCTGACACCACACAGCTGCTCCTGACACCACACAGCTGCTCCAGACACCACACAGCTGCCCCTGACACGACACAGCTGCACCTGACACGACACAGCTGCCCCTGACACGACACAGCTGCCCCTGACACCACACAGCTGCGCCTGACACCACACAGCTGCCCCTGACACGACACAGCTGCTCCTGACACCACACAGCTGCGCAAGACACCACACAGCTGCTCCTTACACCACACAGCTGCTCCTGACACCACACAGCTGCGCCTGACACCACACAGCTGCGCCTGACACGACACAGCTGCGCCTGACACGGCACAGCTGCTCCTGACACCACACAGCTGCCCCTGACACGACACAGCTGCGCCTGACCCCACACAGCTGCTCCTGACACCACACAGCTGCGCCTGACACGACACAGCTGCGCCTGACACGACACAGCTGCGCCTGACACCACACAGCTGCCCCTGACACGACACAGCTGCGCCTGACACCACACAGCTGCTGCTGACACCACACAGCTGCGCCTAACACGACACAGCTGCGCCTGACACGACACAGCTGCTCCTGACACCACACAGCTGCCCCTGACACGACACAGCTGCTCCTGACACCACACAGCAGCGCCTGACACGACACAGCTGCCCCTGACACGACACAGCTGCGCCTGACACCACACAGCTGCGCCTGACACCACACAGCTGCGCCTGACACGACACAGCTGCGCCTGACACCACACAGCTGAGCCTGACACCACACAGCTGCCCCTGACACGACACAGCTGCTACTGACACCACACAGCTGCCCCTGACACGACACAGCTGCGCCTGACACGACACAGCTGCGCCTGACACGACACAGCTGCGCCTCACACCACACAGCTGCGCCAAGCTCTTCAAGCGGTCCACTTATAACTTTTCGTTATTATCCTGCAAGAAATGGAGGTAATTTTCGTTTATAAATAGTTGGGATACTTGTCTGGTCCTGTGAATGATTAGGGTAATGGTGCACACTCTGGTGCAGGGGTGTGTGTAACACTCTGGTGCAGGGGTGTGTGTAACACTCTGGTGCAGGGGCGTGTGTAACACTCTGGTGCAGGGGTGTGTGTAACACTCTGGTGCAGGGGTGTGTGTAACACTCTGGTGCAGGGGTGAGTGTAACACTCTGGTGCAGGGGCGTGTGTAACACTCTGGTGCAGGGGCGTGTGTAACACTCTGGTGCAGGGGTGTGTGTAACACTCTGGTGCAGGGGTGAGTGTAACACTCTGGTGCAGGGGCGTGTGTAACACTCTGGTGCAGGGGTGTGTGTAACACTCTGGTGCAGGGGTGTGTGTAACACTCTGGTGCAGGGGTGAGTGTAACACTCTGGTGCAGGGGCGTGTGTAACACTCTGGTGCAGGGGCGTGTGTAACACTCTGGTGCAGGGGTGTGTGCAACACTCTGGTGCAGGGGTGTGTGTAACACTCTGGTGCAGGGGTGTGTGTAACACTCTCGTGCAGGGGCGTGTGTAACACTCTGGTGCAGGTGTGTGTGTAACACTCTGGTGCAGGGGTGTGTGTAACACTCTGGTGCAGGGGTGTGTGCAACACTCTGGTGCAGGGGCGTGTGTAACACACTCTGGTGCAGGGGTGTGTGTAACACTCTGGTGCAGGGGTGTGTGTAACACACTCTGGTGCAGGGGCGTGTGTAACTCTCTGGTGCAGGGGTGTGTGTAACACACTCTGGTGCAGGGGCGTGTGCAACACTCTGGTGCAGGGGCGTGTGTAACACACTCTGGTGCAGGGGTGTGTGTAACACACTCTGGTGCAGGGGCGTGTGTAACACTCTGGTGCAGGGGTGTGTGTAACACTCTGGTGCAGGGGTGTGTGTAACACTCTGGTGCAGGGGGTGTGTAACACACTGGTGCAGGCGTGTGTGTAACACTCTGGTGCAGGGGCGTGTGTAACACTCTGGTGCAGGGGTGTGTGTAACACTCTGGTGCAGGGGCGTGTGTAACACTCTGGTGCAGGGGTGTGTGTGTAACACTCTGATGCAGGGGTGTGTGTAACACTCTGGTGCAGGGGTGTGTGTAACACTCTCTTGCAGGGGCGTGTGTAACACTCTGGTGCAGGGGCGTGTGTAACACACTCTGGTGCAGGGGCGTGTGTAACACTCTGGTGCAGGGGCGTGTGTAACACTCTGGTGCAGGGGGCGTGTGTAACACTCTGGTGCAGGGGTGTGTGTAACACTGGTGCAGGGGCGTGTATAACACTCTGGTGCAGGGGTGTGTGTAACACTCTGGTGCAGGGGCGTGTGTAACACACTCTGGTGCAGGGGCGTGTGTAACACTCTGGTGCAGGGGCGTGTGCAACACACTCTGGAGCAGGGGTGTGTGTAACACTCTGGTGCAGAGGTGTGTGTAACACTCTGGTGCAGGGGCGTGTGTAACACTCTGGTGCAGGGGCGTGTGTAACACTCTGGTGCAGGGGTGTGTGTAACACTCTGGTGCAGGGGTGTGTGTAACACTCTGGTGCAGGGGTGTGTGTAACACTCTGGTGCAGAGGTGTGTGTAACACTCTGGTGCAGGGGCGTGTGTAACACTCTGGTGCAGGGGTGTGTGTAACACTCTGGTGCAGGGGCGTGTGTAACACTCTGGTGCAGGGGTGTGTGTAACACTCTGGTGCAGGGGTGTGTGTAACACTCTGGTGCAGGGGCGTGTGTAACACTCTGGTGCAGGGGTGTGTGTAACACTCTGGTGCAGGGGTGTGTGTAACACTCTGGTGCAGGGGTGTGTGTAACACTCTGGTGCAGGGGCGTGTGTAACACTCTGGTGCAGGGGTGTGTGTAACACTCTGGTGCAGGGGTGTGTGTAACACTCTGGTGCAGGGGTGTGTGTAACACTCTGGTGCAGGGGCGTGTGTAACACTCTGGTGCAGAGGTGTGTGTAACACTCTGGTGCAGGGGCGTGTGTAACACTCTGGTGCAGGGGTGTGTGTAACACTCTGGTGCAGGGGTGTGTGTAACACTCTGGTGCAGGGGCGTGTGTAACACTCTGGTGCAGGGGTGTGTGTAACACTCTGGTGCAGGGGTGTGTGTAAACACTCTGGTGCAGGGGTGTGTGTAACACTCTGGTGCAGGGGCGTGTGTAACACTCTGGTGCAGGGGTGTGTGTAACACTCTGGTGCAGGGGCGTGTGTAACACTCTGGTGCAGGGGTGTGTGTAACACTCTGGTGCAGGGGTGTGTGTAACACTCTGGTGCAGGGGCGTGTGTAACACTCTGGTGCAGGGGCGTGTGTAACACTCTGGTGCAGGGGTGTGTGTAACACTCTGGTGCAGGGGTGTGTGCAACACTCTGGTGCAGGGGCGTGTGTAACACTCTGGTGCAGGGGCGTGTGTAACACTCTGGTGCAGGGGCGTGTGTAACACTCTGGTGCAGGGGTGTGTGTAACACTCTGGTGCAGGGGCGTGTGTAACACTCTGGTGCAGGGGTGTGTGTAACACTCTGGTGCAGGGGTGTGTGTAACACTCTGGTGCAGGGGCGTGTGTAACACTCTGGTGTAGGGGCGTGTGTAACACTCTGGTGCAGGGGTGTGTGTAACACTCTGGTGGCAGGGGTGTG
>NC_091152.1:49413074-49701556 GCF_040958095.1 Procambarus clarkii | reverse complement strand
GTGTGTGAGAGTTTGAGGCACCTTACAGTTGCTCTTATGTCACCACAGCATCGCCGTAGCCCATCCCCTAGGCGACCTGTTCAGTGCTACAGGTGTGGGAAAGAGGGTCATTTTGCTCGGGACTGTGAGGAATCCGAAAGGGATGAGGAAGCAGTCCGCCAGCACGGGGACACCTCGGGCAACAGGCCACGTGTTTCATTTAAGGACCAAAATTCGTCTTTAAACGCTGCCGGGTCGGCTCATTCGGCCTAAATCCGACCCAGTGCATAACAGGCCAAGGAGGGGCATCGGAGCAAGATGCTGACCAGATATTGTCTAGAGGTGTGGAAGACATCTCGGCTCACACTGACAGGGGGGACATGGACATTAGCACATCAGACACGTACAACCAGCAGAGTTTGGTTATGCTAAGTGAGAACTCGTCAAGTGAGGCTCCTTCAGGAATCCAATGCAGGACAAAAGTGGCAATTCGGGACCATGCCACTACTGAACAGACAGGTCTGGATCAGGAAGCGAAGCAAAATTCTCACAGGAAGTGGGGCCCGTTAAGACACAATGTGGAAAGGAGGGCTCAGAAGAAAATATAGAATGAACTAGCATTTGATCAGTTCTTGGAAGGCATAGATCCAATTGCTTTCCCTTGGGATCCTGGGGGTGAGATGTGGGAAGAGGGTTGCTCTGTCAAAGGACTCACATTCAAGGAGCAGCGCTTCGGTGCGAGGAATATTGTTAGGACAGAGTAAATTCCTAAGAGTGAAGCTGAAAAGAAAAAAAAAGAAAAGAAAAAAGGAAAGAGAATAGTGTAGTGTATGCAATGTTGAAACAGTTCGTGTATAGTGCAAAGATAATACGGGTAATAATTGTAATGTTCGTGTACAGTGCAAAGATAATACGGGTAATAATTGTAATAGGACCCATTCATGAAACCAGACTTTTTACAAAAACATGTTATATATAGTGAAACATTTTCCCTCCAATATACCCATTGTTCTATAGGGACGGGAGGAGTGTAGAGGGAATCACATTCAAAGTGCCCGCCAAAGGAGATATTTTACAGTATAGGCAGAGCTGTGCCCTGATTGGTGGACGGCGACGGCGCACAGCCTACCCGCGCAGCAGCCCCGCGCAGGCCGAGTGGGCCAGATTTGAACTGCATGTGACCCAACGCGGACGACGCCTGCCCGGCACCACTGGCACTTAGGATATGTGCCCATAGGACCCCTAAGAGGCATTGACTCCCTCTGTCCTACCCTTCCTGAGGAGCCTAGACTTGCTCCACCTACCCTACCAGCCCTTCCTCTCCTTACGACGACAGTTCCAGGTGAAATATTACTGTACTATTGTTGTAACACGTGGGTCACCTCTACAATATTGACTTTAAGCATTAAGTCATATATGTGCTGTCTTGTGTGAGAACTGGTTGCGACCCCACAGATGCATTCATAAATTTTAACATGCTGTTCATTCAAAACTGGAATATTCTCAAATATAAATTAATATTATAATATATTAGCATATTGTGCATATACATGCATGGGTCAGGTTAGGTTAGGTGTTTTGATTCTGTTGGCGATTATATGTATTTGTAGTACGTGGGTTAAGCATTTACAGCGTTGTGGTTCGAACACCAGTCGTCAGTGAAGCACTTGTTCCGGAAGTGTTAGAACGTCATCAGTTGTGAGTCGTGTGTAAACTTCTCATGGTGTTGCCACGGCGAGATAATATGAAAGGCCAAGTTATCCAGTGTTTCTTCATCCTTTTGTTGATAAAGGGCATTAACCTAGAATGGAAAATATGCATAAGGAAATTATAATTGTAATAACAATTGTGAAATATATATACACTGGCCAGATGCAACGACACTAAGAGATCAGACACACCAGAAGTACTTTACATGAAGCATTCACAGTCAGTCAAGAGCTTGGTTACACTAATGTGTCCTACCATCCACAAGATCAAGAGCTTGGTTACACTAATGTGTCCTACCATCCCCAAGATCAAGAGCTTGGTTACACTAATGTGTCCTACCATCCACAAGATCAAGAGCTTGGTTACACTAATGTGACCTACCATCCACAAGATCAAGAGCTTGGTTACACTAATGTGACCTACCATCCACAAGATCAAGAGCTTGGTTACACTAATGTGTCCTACCATCCACAAGATCAAGAGCTTGGTTACACTAATGTGACCTACCATCCACAAGATCAAGAGCTTGGTTACACTAATGTGACCTACCATCCACAAGATCAAGAGCTTGGTTACACTAATGTGACCTACCATCCACAAGACCAAGAGCTTGGTTACACTAATGTGACCTACCATCCACAAGATCAAGAGCTTGGTTACACTAATGTGACCTACCATCCCCAAGATCAAGAGCTTGGTTACACTAATGTGACCTACCATCCCCAAGATCAAGAGCTTGGTTACACTAATGTGTCCTACCATCCACAAGATAACGACATAACTATTAGTTTTGACCACACTAACTATGGCAGTTAACTACCCTGCCAAGGCAACAGTTAACCTTGTTGCCTTGGCAGGGTAGCCACCTCACCTCTCTTCACACCTGAATGGAATTGCCTATTTGTATTCATTCTCTCTGCTTCCTAAAGCCATTAGAAGTTATATAGTTTAGCGAGACGCATCCTTTAGGAGTGCGTCAGGCTGTTACATAATAGTGCAAATTGAAAGTTGAAAATTTAATGTTAAAATTCTAATTTAGATCCCAAGGGAGGCGTAAATGACACGCTGTGCATTAAATTATTGTATTCATTTTACTTCGAGGTTAAACTTTAAAACAAATTTAGCTACATACAAGGAATTTTTAGAATTAGGATACTAAATACTGGAGCACAAGGTGAAGCAGCGGCGTGAGAGATCCCACCAGTTGTCTTGTCAAACATAAACACTGTTTAGTTTCGGCTTCGTTATAAGAATAGGTTGATGCGGCTCGCGTGCCCAGGGTAATATTGCCTGAACCTTTGGTAATGTGTCACCCCACGACCAGGGCCTCGTTCCCTGTGTGTGTGTGTGTGTGTGTGTGTGTGTGTGTGTGTGTGTGTGTGTGTGTGTGTGTGTGTGTGTGTGTGTGTGTGTGTGTGTGTGTGTGTTTACTAGTTGTGTTTTGCGGGGGTTGAGCTTTGCTCTTTCGACCCGCCTCTCAACTGTCAATCAACTGTTTACTAACTACTTTTTTTTTTTTTCCACACCCACACAAACCCCAGGAAGCAGCCCGTGACAGCTGACTAACTGCCAGGTACCTATTTACTGCTAGGTAACAGGGGCACTTAGGGTGAAAGAAACTTTGCCCATTTGTTTCTGCCTCGTGTGGGAATCAAACCCGCGCCACAGAATTACGAGTCCTGCGCGCTATCCACCAGGCTACGAGGCCCAGGTGTGTGTGTGTGTGTGTGTGTGTGTGTGTGTGTGTGTGTGTGTGTGTGTACTCACCTAGTTGTACTCACCTAGTTGTGTCTGCAGGATCGAGCATTGACTCTTGGATCCCGCCTTTCGAGCATCGGTTGTTTACAGCAATGACTCCTGTCCCATTTCCCTATCATACCTGGTTTTAAAATTATGAATAGTATTTGCTTCCACAACCTGTTCCTGAAGTGCATTCCATTTCCCCACTACTCTCACGCTAAAAGAAAACTTCCTAACATCTCTGTGACTCATCTGATTTTCAAGCTTCCATCCATGTCCCCTCGTTCTGTTACTATTCCGTGTGAACATTTCGTCTATGTCCACTCTGTCAATCCCTCTGAGTATCTTATACGTTCCTATCATGTCCCCCCTCTCCCTTCTTCTTTCTAGTGTCGTAAGGCACAGTTCCCTCAGGCGCTCCTCATACCCCATCCCTCGTAGCTCTGGGACGAGTCTCGTTGCAAACCTCTGAACCTTTTCCAGTTTCATTATATGCTTCTTCAGATGGGGACTCCATGATGAGGCAGCATACTCTAAGACTGGCCTTACGTAGGCAGTGTAAAGCGCCCTAAATGCCTCCTTACTTAGGTTTCTGAATGATGTTCTAACTTTTGCCAGTGTAGAGTACGCTGCTGTCGTTATCCTATTTATATGTGCCTCAGGAGATAGATTAGGTGTTACGTCCACCCCAGGTCTCTTTCACGCGTCGTTACAGGTAGGCTGTTCCCCTTCATTGTGTACTGTCCCTTTGGTCTCCTATCTCCTAGTCCCATTTCCATAACTTTACATTTGCTCGTGTTGAATTCTAGTAGCCATTTCTCTGACCATCTCTGCAACCTGTTCAGGTCCTCTTGGAGGATCCTGCAATCCTCATCTGTCACAACTCTTCTCATCAACTTTGCGTCATCCGCAAACATCGACATGTAGGACTCTACGCCTGTAAACATGTCGTTAACATATACAAGAAATAGAATTGGTCCCAGCACCGATCCTTGTGGTTCTCCACTTGTTACTGTTCGCCAGTCCGACTTCTCGCCCCTTACCGTAACTCTTTGGCTCCTTCCTGTTAGGTAGTTCCTTATCCATGCTAGGACTTTTCCCCCCACCCCCGCCTGCCTCTCGAGCTTGAACAGCAGTCTCATCGGCGGTACTGTATCAAAGGCTTTTTGGCAGTCCAGAAATATGCAGTCTGCCCAACCATCTCTGTCCTGTCTTATCCTCGTTATTTTGTCATAGAATTCCAGAAGGTTTGTTAGGCACGATTTCCCTGTCCAGAACCCATGTTGATGTTTGTTCACAAACCTAATGTTCTCCAGGTGTGCAACCAGTCGTAGCCTAATTATTCTTTCCAGTATTTTAGAGGGGATGCTTGTCAGTGATACAGGTCTATAGTTAAGTGCCTCCTCCCAATCACCTTTCTTGAAGATCGGCACGACATTTGCCTTCTTCCAGCAACTGGGCAATTCTCCTGACATAAGTGACTCATTAAAGATCATTGCCAGAGGTACGCTGAGGGCCTGTGCTGCTTCTTTTAGTATCCACGGTGATACTTTGTCTGGTCCAACTGCTTTAGTTGCATCTAGAGTTGTCAACTGTTTCATTACCTCCTCTGCTGTCACCTCTATATCTGATAGTCTTTCATCTAGGGTAACCCCTTCCAACAATGGGAGCTGCTCAGGCTCGGTAGTGAACACTCCATGGAAACTGGCATTCAGTGCCTCACAGATTTCCTTGTCACTTTCAGTATATGCCCCCTCTGTCTTCCTTAGTCTTGTCACTTGGTCGTTCACCGACATTTTTCTTCTTATATGACTGTGTAGTAACTTAGGTTTTTTTTCGCTTTGATTGCAATATCGTTCTCATAGTCCCTTTCCGATGTTCGTCTTATGTTAATGTAATCGTTCCTAGCTCTGTTGTATCTGCTTCTGTTGTCCTCTGTTCTTTGTCTTCTGTACTTCCTCCACTCCCGCCTGCTGGCCATTTTTGCTTCCTGACACTGTCTATTAAACCATGGGTTATTATATTCCTTCTTATTTTTTCCCTTTACCGTTGGTATAAATCTCTCTTCGGCCTCCTGGCATTTCTGTATGACTAGGTCCATCATATCTTGGACTGTTTTTCCTCTAATTTCTTCCTCCCACTGCACTTCACCCAGATAGTCCCTTATCCTCTTATAGTCTCCTTTCCTGTAGTCAGCTCTCCTTTCCCAGATCTCTTGTCCCTTGGTCATAAGTTTGAATTCCATCATGTAGTCAAAGACTAGGACACAATGGTCACTGGCCCCTAGAGGTATTTCATGCTCTAAATTCTCGATATCTTCTACGTTCTGGGTGAAAATCAGGTCTAATAGGCTCGGTGCATCTCCTCCTCTTTTCCTTGTGTCTTCCTTCACATGTTGTGTCAGGAAATTCTTGTCTATAACATCTACTAATTTTGCTCCCCACGTTTCGTCCCCTCCATGGGGATTCCTTGATTCCCAATTTATCTCTCCATGATTTAGGTCCCCCATGATCAGCAGCTTCGCTCTCATTCTGTGGGCTAGTGTTGCTGCCTTCTACAGTTCATCTATACATGCTTTGTTGTTGTCATCATACTCCTGCCTGGGTCTTCTACTGTTTGGTGGGGGATTATAGATTACCAAGATCACAATCTTCCTCCCATCTACTGTCAGAGTTCCATGTATGAAGCTTGTGCACTCATTGGTAACTCGATTTCCCAGTGTGTGTGTGTGTGTGTGTGTGTGTGTGTGTGTGTGTGTGTGTGTGTGTGTGTGTGTGTGTGTGTGTGTGTGTGTGTGTGTGTGTGTACTCACCTAATTGTGCTTGCGGGGGTTGAGCTCTGGCTCTTTGGTCCCGCCTCTCAACCGTCAATCAACTGGTGTACAGATTCCTGAGCCTATTGGGCTCTATCATATCTACATTTGAAACTGTGTATGGAGTCAGCCTCCACCACATCACTTCCTAATGCATTCCATTTACTAACTACTCTGACACTGAAAAAGTTCTTTCTAACGTCTCTGTGGCTCATTTGGGTACTCAGCTTCCACCTGTGTCCCCTTGTTCGCGTCCCACCAGTGTTGAATAGTTCATCCTTGTTAACCCGGTCGATTCCCCTGAGGATTTTGTAGGTTGTGATCATGTCCCCCCTTACTCTTCTGTCTTCCAGTGTCGTAAGGTGCATTTCCCGCAGCCTTTCCTCATAACTCATGCCTCTTAGTTCTGGGACTAGTCTAGTAGCATACCTTTGGACTTTTTCCAGCTTCGTTTTGTGCTTGACAAGGTACGGGCTCCATGCTGGGGCCGCATACTCCAGGATTGGTCTTACATATGTGGTGTACAAGATTCTGAATGATTCCTTACACAGGTTCCTGAACGCCGTTCTGATGTTAGCCAGCCTCGCATATGCCGCAGACGTTATTCTCTTTATGTGGGCTTCAAGAGACAGGTTTGGTGTGATATCAACTCCTAGATCTTTCTCTCTGTCTGTTTCATTAAGTACTTCATCTCCTATTCTGTATCCTGTGCCTGGCCTCCTGTTTCCACTGCCTAGTTTCATTACTTTGCATTTACTCGGGTTGAACTTCAGTGTGTTGTGTGTGTGTGTGTGTGTGTGTTACTCTCTCTTACCAGTGACCTTACATGTAACTACCGCTTTATGAGGCCTCTTGACCCATGTTAACCTGTGTCTCTCTGCAAAGGAAATAATATTACTTGAATCTTTTAAAAAAAGGTTACAAAACAAGATTAGTCTTTTGCCTCTGGAAAGTGTAAGTGATTTGATGAGTCTGCTAACCTTTGCCCTACTTACCTAGATGATCTTTTAACCTCCATTATCATGTCTCATGTCTATATTTATGATATTCATCACTATAAACAACTGGTATTTATAATGTAACATTAACACTTTATGACTTTGCATTATGTTTTTCTTAAACAGGAAGGAACACTGATGGACTCTAATCTATAAGCATTGTCGATAAGTTAATATTTGTAGAAAGCAGCTTCTTACACTTTGATACAGCACTGCTCGCTGTAATCAGAGAGAGTCCTGTATCAGAGTGATCTGGTAATTGTTGTTCGATCAGCAATAAATCTCGGACATTAATATTTGCTGTAACACTTTCATAATTTAGACAATCCGTAGGAGCCGTGATTAAGATTCGAACCTATGCCCTGGGTGTTCCCAGGCACACGCGCCAGACAACTAGGCTACGATATGGTCACGTCCATGCAACCTGGGCTTCTACTGAACCCACAAGGGTTTCTGAGGCTTCCACTGAAGTAGAACCAGAATTTCACACAATTCCCCCCATGCACTCTGGCTCTGTCGTCCAGAAATGTTCTACCTCTGATGCTCTTCTTTCATTACACAGAGAGAAATCACACTAACGTGAACTATCAATGAAAAAATCATTGATATTCATCTGCTCAACTGTACACTGTATAATACACAGTTGGCCTTTTGTTTTCATTTATAGTTCATGAAGACTTCTTTATTATTTGCTTTAGTTCCAACCCACTTAGGTATGTCTTTGATACTCATTTCTAGTATTGACATATTGTAATATATTTGTGATAACTAAGATATATATAATATCTAACTGTTTATATATAAGTGTTATAAATGATTTGGTTTTTATATAAGGATACTATAAATTTGTAGTTATTATTATAATTCTGAATTAGCCTTGAGTATCTTAATTACCTTAAGTATTACTTTGTTTAATCATTCTAGGTAAGATGAATTGAGTGTTTTGTTTTGTAACTATGGCAGATGGTTGCTGATAACAAATCTCCCAATGGTGAACATTCCAACTGTAAACTATGTGAACAAGAGCTGGGACATAGTCTCCAACACTATATCTGTGATTGCCCTGTTATAGGTGACTTCAGGCCTAATTGTATGAGGTACTTATTTTGTTCTCTCCTGATTTTTAGTCATAAATTTTGTTTTTGTATTGAGGCTGGTATTTTCTCCCCTGACTCCATGTATGACTAACCACCTGTGAGATGGGGGAATATTAACTTATAGCTAGTTTTTGATCAACACTGTGTAATCTATCATATAGAATAGGGTAGCAGCACATTGCTGTGTATACCTAGGCTTGTAAATAAAAAATAAATGTTTTGTAACATGTGTCGCTTTATATCTCTATCTTTTAATATGTTTTCTTGTCCAATCTGAGTTCTTTGTTTTGCTGCTTATTATAATTTAACTTTTGTATTTTAGATCTGATGATGAATATGAGAAGTATTCGAATCGTCATGAATTTGAATTAAAAGAAGAATTTGAACAAAATATTTTTTATATCAATGGTTCTCATATTTATTATGAAACTATCAGTACCCGGCCGCGCGTTGCTGTGGCTCAGCAACTCATGTGCGTTTCTGAGCCACAGCAACCTTCTCCTGTTCCTCAGTCGGGGCAACCTGTCCTCTTAAAAAGAACGTCGCTTTTGGCAGTTTGCCCGTATGACCGAATATGGACATAATTTGAAAATGAAAAAAAAATAAAAATAAATTTGGGATTTTTTTTCCAACAACAGTAAGTTAAGGGTCCTCTGATAGGTTAGGTGGGCAGGAAATTCTCATGAAGTTTCAAAACGGCATAAAAAACGTTAATGGAAAGTTTCCTCTTTTAAGCTTGCCGAGTAAGCCGGACGACTCAAACAGAAAACGGAACAGTACGTCACTTTTGTGAGTCGATTTTATTTCAAATTACGTCCAAATTTGGCCATAGCGCGCATACAAGCGAAAAGTAACGTTATTTTTAAGAGGACGGTTGCCTCCCCACCATTTCCCCCCCCCTCACCCGTCTCCTCGGCCTGCCAACTATTCCCCACTCCACCGTCCTCCCTTTCTCCCCCCCCCCCCCATAACAGGGAGCCGGTGACTGAGCGGACAGAATACTGGACGCGTGATCCTGTGGTCCCGGGTTCGATCCCGGGCGCCAGCGAGAAACGATAGGCAGAGTTTCTTTCACCCTGATGCCCTTGTTACCTTGCAGTAAATAGGTACCTGGGAGTTAGTCAGCTGTCACTGGATGCTTCCTGGGGGTGGAGGCCTGGTCGAGGACCAGTCCGCGGGGGCACTAAAAGCCCCGAAATCATCTCAAGATAACCTCAAGATCTCAAGATAACCATTCTCCACTCCACCATTCCCTCTTCCTTCCCACCGTACCCCACTCACCTGTCCCTTTGTCCTCCCCACCATTCCCCATCCCCTCGTCCCCACCATCCCAAACTCCCCCGTCCCCTCGTCATCCCCACCATTCCCAACTCCCTTGTCGATGCCTTCCCAAGTGATCTGATGTTCCCATCACTGAAATATAAGAAAACAGTTAAATATGAAATAATAATATGAAAAAATAAACAAATAAACTATACTCATGAAAGAACGGTATGGTAAACAACACAGCTCAATTCCAATGCAATTCACACAAAATAATTAAATCAAAATGAAAATAAATCAAAATGAAAATAAATCAAAATGAAAATAAATCAAAATCTATGAAAATTCAATTTATCAATGCAATCAGAAACATTGAAATAGAATTGTAACCTATTTAGTATAGCATGTATGTTGCTCTTACATGAAACAGATGGCGCTATTTTTCAAGAAAAGCATAGTTTTACCTGTCACAGGTGTGGCATCTATACTTATACTTACAAATGAAGAGTATGGTAAACAACACAGCTCAATTCCAACACATTGTCACACAAAATAATTCAATAAAAAATCAAATAAATCGAAATCTATGAAAATAAAATTTATCAATGCAATCGGAAACATTGAAATGGAATTCGTGACATATTTAGTATAGCGTGCATGTTCAACAGATGGCGCTGTTTCTCAAAAACGCATGTTTTTATCTGTCACATGGGTGGCATCTATATGTTGGGTATATAAAATAATGCGCCTATTCGAATGCAACGTTGTGTCAAAATTTCAAAGCAATCGGTGAAGAGGTTTCGAAGATTTCCCCTCACATGAAAACACATGAAAAACACAGTTTTTCAGAAAAAGCATGTTTTTTTACCGTTACAGACATGAGATCTTAATAGTATGTTTATAAAAACCTGCTCGGATGCGAATGGAACGTTGTGTAAAAATTTCAAAGCAATCGGTGAAGAACTTTCGGAGATTAGCGGTTATGCACAAACCAACATTTCCATTTTATTTATATAGATAGAACTTCCCATCCTTCTCCATCTCGTAAGTGAAACTCAGATGGGCACATGTATAAGTAGATGGGGTCGCCATGGGTTCCCCCCTAGGTGTCCTGTTTGTGAACTTCTACATGGATACCATAGAGCAGAAGGTCTTAGTTGACATGGGCTTGAAACCGGCCATATACTGCAGGTATGTTGACGACTCTTTTACACAGGTACCTGATGTCAGACATCTGCAGGAGCTGAAGGAGGCATTCGAGCGGAATTCTGTGTTGAACTTCACTTACGAGATGGAGAAGGATGGGAACTGCCCTTTCTGGATGTAACAGTCACAGAAAGTCACCTGACTCCAAGCTGCAACACGTGATTCACAACACCAGCGGTATTTATTGTAGCCGTCGCCTGCTCACTCTCAATATATGATGACGAATTAGCTGATGGTAAAGGCTATTTTGATAAGGCCGGGCTCACTCTGTCTTCATATGTTCCTCTCTCTCTCTCTCTCTCTCTCTCTCTCTCTCTCTCTCTCTCTCTCTCTCTCTCTCTCTCTCTCTCTCTCTCTCTCTCTCTCTCTCTCTCCTCTCTCTCTCTCTCACTCTCTCTCTCTCTCTCTCTCTCTCTCTCTCTCTCTCTCTCTCTCTCTCTCTCTCTCTCTCTCTCTCTCTCTCTCTCTCTCTCTCTCTCAGTTATACAATGTGTTCCAGCAAGAAGCAACACTACCGGACACAACACTACCGGATACAACACAGGAGCATAAAAGCAACATTACAATTGCGCAATATTTCAAAGTCAATTATTTAAAATCTGTCTCCAATCCAAAACTCTTCCATTTATCTCTCCAGGACAAAACAGTTTACAATTGAAGCTGAAGTAAAACCCCGTCGCTACAACCCGTCCTCGACTCAAGTCCATTACATCCAGCGGTTGACCCCACAGACGCATTCATAAATTTTTACATGCTGTTCATTCAAAGCAGGAATTTTTTCACATATAAATTAATACTATATTATATTAGCGTATTGTGCATACGTTAGGTTAGGTATTTGGGTTCTGTTGGCGATTCTGTATATGTAGTACTTGGGTGAAGCATTTACGGCGTTGTGGTCAACCCATCCTCGATTCAAGTCCATTACATTCCAGCCCGTCCTCCAAACAAAGATCCAAAAGTGATTCCATGCACCCGCCAAACCCCCTGTTTATGAATGAAAAGCGGTTTACACACGACTCACAACTGCTGACGTTCGAACATATCCGGAACAAGTGCTTCACTGACGAAATTTGTTCGAATCACAACGCTATAAATGCTTCACCCACGTACTACAAATACAAATAATCGCCAACAGAACCTAAACACCTAACTTAACCTAACCTATGCCTATATATGCACAAAATGCTAATATATTATAATATTAATTTATACTTGAGAAAATTCCCGTTTTGAATGAACAGCATATTAAAATTTATGAATGCGTCTGTGGGGTCGACCGCTGGATGTAATGAACTTGAGTCGAGGCGGGTTGCATTCTGGGGGTTTGGCGGGTGCATGGAATCACTTTTGGGTCTTTGTTTGGAGGACGGGCTGCATTTACCTGCAACAACCCGCCGCTGGCCTGCAGTTGCAAGGTTGAGGGAATTTCTCCCACATTTCTACCAGACACTCACGACCTACTGGCCCCAGAGTTCGATTCCCTGGTAGGGCGAAATGTCTGGCCATTTTTTCTTACTCTTGGAGGACCTCGGTGAGACACACGACCTGTCACAGAAAACGGGAACTATTATGATAGAGTTATTGGTGTGTTGAGAACAGTAAAGCCAGGTGTTGTGTGTTGAGAACAGTAAAGCCAGGTGTTGTGTGTTGAGAACAGTAAAGCCAGGTGTTGTGTGGTGAGAACAGTAAAGCCAGGTGTTGTGTGGTGAGAACAGTAAAGCCAGGTGTTGTGTGATGAGAACAGACAAGCCAGGTGTTGTGTGGTGAGAACAGTAAAGCCAGGTGTTGTGTGGTGAGAACAGTAAAGCCAGGTGTTGTGTGTTGAGAACAGTAAAGCCAGGTGTTGTGTGGTGACAACAGCAAAGCCAGGTGTTGTGTGGTGAGAACAGTAAAGGCAGGTGTTGTGTGGTGAGAACAGTAAAGCCAGGTGTTGTGTGATGAGAACAGACAAGCCAGGTGTTGTGTGGTGAGAACAGTAAAGCCAGGTGTTGTGTGTTGAGAACAGTAAAGCCAGGTGTTGTGTGGTGACAACAGTAAAGCCAGGTGTTGTGTGGTGAGAACAGTAAAGGCAGGTGTTGTGTGGTGAGAACAGTAAAGCCAGGTGTTGTGTGATGAGAACAGACAAGCCAGGTGTTGTGTGGTGAGAACAGTAAAGCCAGGTGTTGTGTGTTGAGAACAGACAAGCCAGGTGTTGTGTGGTGAGAACAGTAAAGCCAGGTGTTGTGTGGTGAGAACAGTAAAGCCAGGTGTTGTGTGTTGAGAACAGTAAAGGCAGGTGTTGTGTGGTGAGAACAGTAAAGCCAGGTGTTGTGTGGTGAGAACAGTAAAGCCAGGTGTTGTGTGGTGAGAACAGTAAAGCCAGGTGTTGTGTGTTGAGAACAGTAAAGCCAGGTGTTGTGTGGTGAGAACAGTAAAGCCAGGTGTTGTGTGGTGAGAACAGTAAAGCCAGGTGTTGTGTGGTGAGAACAGTAAAGCCAGGTGTTGTGTGTTGAGAACAGTAAAGCCAGGTGTTGTGTGGTGAGAACAGTAAAGCCAGGTGTTGTGTGTTGAGAACAGTAAAGCCAGGTGTTGTGTGGTGAGAACAGTAAAGCCAGGTGTTGTGTGGTGAGAACAGTAAAGCCAGGTGTTGTGTGTTGAGAACAGTAAAGCCAGGTGTTGTGTTGAGAACATTAAAGCCAGGTGTTGTGTGTTGAGAACAGACAAGCCAGGTGTTGTGTGGTGAGAACAGACAAGCCAGGTGTTGTGTGGTGAGAACAGACAAGCCAGGTGTTGTGTGGTGAGAATAGACAAGCCAGGTGGTGTGTGGTGAGAAAAGACAAGCCAGGTGTTGTGTGGTGAGAACAGACAAGCCAGGTGTTGTGTGGTGAGAACAGACAAGCCAGGTGTTGTGTGGTGAGAACAGACAAGCCAGGTGTTGTGTGGTGAGAACAGACAAGCCAGGTGTTGTGTGGTGAGAACAGACAAGCCAGGTGTTGTGTGGTGAGAACAGACAAGCCAGGTGTTGTGTGGTGAGAACAGACAAGCCCGGTGTTGTGTGGTGAGAAAAGACAAGCCAGGTGTTGTGTGGTGAGAACAGACAAGCCCGGTGTTGTGTGGTGAGAAAAGACAAGCCAGGTGTTGTGTGGTGAGAACAGACAAGCCAGGTGTTGTGTGGTGAGAACAGACAAGCCAGGTGTTGTGTGGTGAGAACAGACAAGCCAGGTGTTGTTTGGTGAGAACAGACAAGCCAGGTGCCGTGTCCTCAGAAGGGTGAAGCCAGGCTATGCGGGATGATAACAGGAGGACAAGGAAGGCTCACGGTGTAATGACTGTGTTTTCAAGTCACTGGGCACAGAGGAGGACGGAGGACAAGCCAAGCAGAATATCTCATATGTAACCCATTCAGCGCCTACCTGAGGAGACATGACCGAGGTGTTGAGGGTGTATGAGAGGTAAAGAGGGTGTAGGAGAGGTGTAGAGGGTGTAGGAGAGGTGTAGAGGGTGTAGGAGAGGTGTTGAGGGTGTAGGAGAGGTGTTGAGGGTGTAGGAGAGGTGTAGAGGGTGTAGGAGAGGTGTAGAGGGTGTAGGAGAGGTGTTGAGGGTGTAGGAGAGGTGTAGAGGGTGTAGGAGAGGTGTAGAGGGTGTAGGAGAGGTGTTGAGGGTGTAGGAGAGGTGTAGGAGAGGTGTAGAGGGTGTAGGAGAGGTGTTGAGGGTGTAGGAGAGGTGTTGAGGGTGTAGGAGAGGTGTTGAGGGTGTAGGAGAGGTGTTGAGGGTGTAGGAGAGGTGTAGAGGGTGTAGGAGAGGTGTTGAGGGTGTAGGAGAGGTGTTGAGGGTGTAGGAGAGGTGTTGAGGGTGTAGGAGAGGTGTTGAGGGTGTAGGAGAGGTGTAGAGGGTGTAGGAGAGGTGTAGAGGGTGTAGGAGAGGTGTTGAGGGTGTAGGAGAGGTGTAGAGGGTGTAGGAGAGGTGTAGAGGGTGTAGGAGAGGTGTTGAGGGTGTAGGAGAGGTGTTGAGGGTGTAGGAGAGGTGTAGAGGGTGTAGGAGAGGTGTTGAGGGTGTAGGAGAGGTGTTGAGCGTGTAGGAGAGGTGTTGAGGGTGTAAGAGAGGTGTTGAGGGTGTAGGAGAGGTGTTGAGGGTGTAGGAGAGGTCTTGAGGGTGTATGAGAGGTGAAGAGGGTGTAGGAGAGGTGTAGAGGGTGTAGGAGAGGTGTTAAGGGTGTATGAGAGGTGAAGAGGGTGTAGGAGAGGTAGAGGGTGTAGGAGAGGTGTAGAGGGTGTAGGAGAGGTGTTGAGGGTGTAGGAGAGGTGTTGAGGGTGTAGGAGAGGTGTTGAGGGTGTAGGAGAGGTGTTGAGGGTGTAGGAGAGGTGTTGAGGGTGTAGGAGAGGTGTAGAGGGTGTAGGAGAGGTGTTGAGGGTGTAGGAGAGGTGTAGAGTGTGTAGGAGAGGTGTAGAGGGTGTATAAGAGGTGTTGAGGGTGTAGGAGAGGTGTAGAGGGTGTAGGAGAGGTGTTGAGGGTGTAGGAGAGGTGTTGAGGGTGTAGGAGAGGTGTTGAGGGTGTAGGAGAGGTGTTGAGGGTGTAGGAGAGGTGTTGAGGGTGTAGGAGAGGTGTAGAGGGTGTAGGAGAGGTGTTGAGGGTGTAGGAGAGGTGTAGAGGGTGTAGGAGAGGTGTTGAGGGTGTAGGAGAGGTGTTGAGGGTGTAGGAGAGGTGTTGAGGGTGTAGGAGAGGTGTTGAGGGTGTAGGAGAGGTGATGAGGGTGTATGAGAGGTGAAGAGGGTGTAGGAGAGGTGTAGAGGGTGTAGGAGAGGTGTTGAGGGTGTATGAGAGGTGAAGAGGGTGTAGGAGAGGTGTAGAGGGTGTAGGAGAGGTGTTGAGGGTGTAGGAGAGGTGTTGAGGGTGTAGGAGAGGTGTTGAGGGTGTATGAGAGGTGTAGAGGGTGTAGGAGAGGTGTAGAGGGTGTAGGAGAGGTGTTGAGGATGCAGGAGATGTTGAGGGTGTAGGAGAGGTGTAGAGGGTGTAGGAGAGGTGTTGAGGGTGTAGGAGAGGTGTAGAGTGTGTAGGAGAGGTGTAGAGGGTGTAGGAGAGGTGTTGAGGGTGTAGGAGAGGTGTAGAGGGTGTAGGAGAGGTGTTGAGGGTGTAGGAGAGGTGTTGAGGGTGTAGGAGAGGTGTTGAGGGTGTAGGAGAGGTGTTGAGGGTGTAGGAGAGGTGTTGAGGGTGTAGGAGAGGTGTAGGAGAGGTGTTGAGGGTGTTGGAGAGGTGTAGAGGGTGTAGGAGAAGGGTGTTGAGGGTGTAGGTGAGGTGTTGAGGGTGTAGGAGAGGTGTTGAGTGTGTAGGAGAGGTGTTGAGGGTGTAGGAGAGGTGTAGAGGGTGTAGGAGAGGTGTTGAGGGTGTAGGAGAGGTGTTGAGGGTGTAGGAGAGGTGTAGAGTGTGTAGGAGAGGTGTTGAGGGTGTAGGAGAGGTGTTGAGGGTGTAGGAGAGGTGTTGAGGGTGTAGGAGAGGTGTTGCGGGTGTAGGAGAGGTGTATAGTGAAGGCGGTGAGGGCGGGCGGCGGCGCCACCGCTCACGAAGGCCACAAAGACTTTTAACTATCCCCTGCACGCGTTCGTCAGCCAGACAGCCAAGAAATGCATTAGTTAAGGCTGGCTTCTCTGAATTTTGACGTTGATGCATATAATTATTATTTTTTTACCCACTTAGGAACATTTTTAATGCAGACGTGTTTATTAATCTTTTGAGTACACCACATATATATTATATATATATATATATATATATATATATATATATATATATATATATATATATATATATATATATATAATATATATATATATATTATATATATATATATATAAATTATATATATATATATTTATATATATATATTATATATATAAATGCGAACAGATAGAGGTTTACAAGTGAATGAAAGGTCATAACAAAAGTGGATATTAATTGGGTATTAAAAGTGTCAACAAAAGACAAACGCAAAACAATGGGTATAAATTGGATAAGTTTAGATTTAGGAAATACTTGGGTAAATACTGGTTTGGTAACAGGGTTGTTTTTTGTGGAACCAATTAACGTGAGCGTGGTCGAGGTGGGGTCCCTTGATTGTTTCAAGAGTGTGTTGGACATGTATATGAGTGGGATGGGTGGTTATAAATAGCAGCTGCCTCGTATGTGCCAATAGGGCCTTCTGCCAGTTAACTTTATTCTTATGTTCTTATGAAATATTTGTAAATACTTATTTATTAATCACACGCCAACCAGCTTCAAAAGCCTGTGCTATACCTAAAATAAAAATAACAATAATTTATTTGCAAGAAGGTACAATAGGTAGGTGAGATTACATAGGATTGGTATTTTTTACATTCATTCAATGCCACTAACACGCATAGCGCTTCAGGCAGTACACGCGTCTCAGTCCCCTGTACTCTCACCCCACCTCCCCTCCCCCATTACATACGGAACTATATAAGAGCTTGCGGCGTGTAGATAAGAGTAGGTGTTTACAGGCTCACCATAGCCCGTGCTACATGGACACTTTGTTCTGAGTAGCTAAATCTGAAACAACAACAACAGTAGATAAGATATCTAACAGTAGATAAGATATCAACTGTTGATATCTACAACAGTAGATATCACCATAGCCCGTGCTACATTGGAACTTTTGTTGTAAGTATCTGAATCTAAAACGACAACATATCAGATCAGATACTCATCTGCATTTGTTAGAGCACAAGAACATTTGTCATGTGCTAATTGTGCTTTCTGAGATAATGGATATCACACAAATTTCTCCAACAACTCTATACGATTATTTCCCTAGACTTCCCTCATATATCATAGATGCGTTTAGGAATCTTCATGCTGACTACGTGTTAGTAAATTCTGCGGACTTCATGTTAGAACTTTTAGAACAATCAGAACACCACCTTAGTAGCTTTTATAATATTGATGATTATGATGATGTCGCTTTACTCTCTAGCAAATTTCAACTTGGAATTTATGTGCACTAGTTCTCTCCTCGCGTATGATGAGGATAAGAGGGCTATGGGAGGAAGTCCTCTGGAAAATTGTTTCTCTAGTAGACTTCTGGAGACATGACAATACTGGCGTCAACATTTGTAGCTCATTGGAGTCTACTACCTTGAAGTTCTGGACACTCACAATGTTTACCGACACCGAGTTGTGTCCCAACCCGTACCTGCGTCTGGAAATGCTCCGCATCATTGGAACGTGGCCACAGTCGTACTTTGACGATGTTGCTTCTGGTATGCAAGCAGCTGCAGGGTTGGTGAACACTTGTATATACATGGATCCAGATCACCTCATACCCAATAAATCATTCAAAAGCCTCTTCCTCTATCTCACTTAGAGTGTTACAAAAACTAGGTAAATACGGCCACCTAGGTTCTGTTACCGCTGCAGCCGTGGACCAGGTAAAGAGACTTAAGATTGGGCCAGAAGCAGTCCTTTTCAACCATCTAGCACTCTTCAAGCAAACAGCGGAGGTTATTCCAAGCAAGATATCATGAAGATGCACTTTCGTTAAGTTTTTCTGTAGAGTTGTTACAAGTGTTAAATGAAATTTTACTTTTATATTGGATTTTGGTGGATATGCCACCCACCATGGCGGCCTATGGGGTTCCTGGCCTGGCTCAAGCAGCTGCAGTTTCCCTGGTTACTATAACATCTTCTGTAGTTGCAGTGTGCTCGACGACAAAATGTGAAACTGACTCAAAGTTTCTCACCTCAAAGTTAGATTATGTTTATAAATAATATCCGTAAAAGAGGAACTTACATTGCTGTCTCAGATTCTACGCCTTAACCACACACAAAAACTGTCTTCTCTTAACAAACAGTCCACAGATTCTGGCTTCACCTTCCATTATTTTCCCAGAACCATGTCGGGAATCGTTTGAGGAGTTCCCGGAGAATTTCACGGACAGCGTGACGCAGGCGGTGATGGAGGCACCGGTATTGCTACATTCGTCCAAGATGATTATAGACGAGGCGACGCTGGTCCAGCTGCTGCTGGAGTCTCCCTCTGACCCCTTCACGCGGTGCCCTCTGGACCCTGGCTCCTATAGTCGCCTGCCGGACCTCCAGGCGGCCATTCTTGCGTGGAGACAAGAGCATCAGTGACTTTTAAGACGACGGCAATAAGATTACTGTAGGATTTAAAAAACAAGGACAACATCTGCAGTGAAGATGGAAATGTTTGCCAAATTTAGTACCGACTTTAGGTTTGACTTTATCAATTTACACATGTAATTTATATTTGTATAAATTGTCTTTATCATTTTCAATAAATCAATAAATTTTTTGAAAAAAACCCAGTTTATATATTAACTTATCTAACCTTTTTAACATAAGTTTTCTATAACATCAGAATTAGAGTAACACAGTTAGCCAATTGGTCCACACTAATTGGGTCATGTTAACATTGTAGATGCGTCATTTAAATCTACATTCAACTATATACCCAATCAGTCTACTTGTTAAAGTGTTTCAGTGTTAGCTCGCCTCTCATCCATTGTTCGCTGTTAAAATCAATAAGAATATATGTATCAAGGAAACTGACGAAAGCAGCTCATAGTCGTGGCAGCTCCTATTTATATCCAACAAAACTGCCTGTCAGACGATGAGTCATAATAACGTGGCTGAAGATATAATGACCAAATCACACATTAGAAGCGAAAGTAGTAACATCTGACACAAAACATACCCAACACGAACCTTAGTCGTGGCTTTGTTGCTGTTGAGTCTTACCTTTCACATACTTAAATGCTGTAGCCTTCTTAATATACTTAACCTGTGTGGGATAAATTCCAACAACAATGACAAGGAGGTGTGTAAAGAACTCAACAAGAATGATGATTGTAGGAATTCTTTACAATAGAGCATGGAAAGGTCCCTGAACTAAGAGGGGTGGCGATAAATCAAGCAGACTCGGAAGATATTGAAATACCAAAGATGGAGAACAAGAACATAAGAACAAAGGTAACTGCAGAAGGCCTATTGGCCCATACGAGGCAGCTCCTATTCTATAACCACCCAATCCCACTCATATACTTGTCCAACCCGTGCTTTGAAACAATCGAGGGACCCCACCTCCACAATGTTTACGCGGCAATTGGTTCCACAAATCAACAACCCTGTTACTGAACCAGTATTTACCCAAGTCTTTCCTAAATCTAAACTTATCCAATTTATATCCATTGTTTCGTGTTCTGTCCTGTGTTGATACTTTTAATACCCTATTAATATCCCCCCGGTTATGTCCATTCATCCACTTGTAAACCTCTATCATGTCACCCCTAACTCTTCGCCTTTCCAGTGAATGCAACTTTAAGCTTTGTTAATCTTTCTTCATATGAAAGATTTCTAATTTGGGGAATTAACTTAGTCATCCTACGCTGGACACGTTCAAGTGAATTTATATCCATTCTATAATATGGCGACCAAAACTGAACTGCATAATCTAAATGGGGCCTAACTAGAGCAAGATATAGCTTGAGAACCACACCAGGTGTCTTGTTACTAACGCTGCGATTAATAAATCCAAGTGTCCGATTTGCCCTTATTACGAACATTTATGCATTGATCCTTTTGTTTTAAATTCTTACTAATCATAACTCCCAGATCCCTTTCGCAATCCGACTTCGCAATCACAACACCATCTAGCTCGTATCTTGTAACTATATCATCATTACCTAACCTCAGAACTTTACATTTATCAGCATTAAACTGCATCTGCCAATCCTTTGACCATTTCAAAACCCTATCTAGATCCACTTGAAGTGATAGTGAGTCCTCCTCCGAATTAATTTCCCTACCGATTTTCGTATCATCGGCAAATTTGCAAATGTTGCTACTCAAACCTGAATCTAAATCATTTATATATATTATAAACAACAGAGGTCCCAGGACAGAGCCTTGATGCACTCCACTTACAACATTTTCCCAATCTGACTTGATTCCATTTATACTAACTCTCTGTTTCCTTTGGTATAGCCATGCCCTAATCCAGCTTAATATAGCACCCCCAATACCATGAGACTCTATTTTTTTAATCAGTCTTTCATGTGGCACTGTATCAAAAGCTTTGCTAAAGTCAAGGTATACAACATCGCAATCCTTACCACTATCAACTGCCTCAACAATGCTAGAATAAAAAGATAACAAATTTGTTAAACATGAACGGCCATTTATAAAACCATGTTGCGACTCAATTATTAATTTATGTTTTTCAAGATGAAGAAGAATTTTATTTGCTATTATAGATTCGAGTAACTTTCCCACAATAGACGTTAGGCTAATTGGTCGATAGTTAGACGCAAGTGATCTATCTCCTTTCTTAAAAACTGGTATCACATTAGCAACTTTCCAAAACTCTGGCACTCTGCCTGACTCTATTGATTTATTAAATATGGTTGACAGTGGGTCACAAAGCTCCTCTTTGCATTCTTTAAGCACCCTAGCAAACACTTCATCCGGCCCTGGGGATTTGTTTGGTTTGAGTTTTACTATTTGTTTAAGAACATCCTCCCTGGTAACTGCTAAACTCGTCAACCTGTCCTCGTCCCCACCCACATAGACTTGTTCGGCTGAAGGCATATTGTTAAGTTCCTCTTTAGTAAATACAGATACAAAATATTTATTAAAAATACTACTCATCTCTTCATCACTATCTGTTATTTGACCTGTCTCAGTTTTTAATGGACCTATCCTTTCCCTAGTCTTAGTACGATATAACTGAAAAAACCCTTTAGGATTTGTCTTTGCTTGCCCTGCTATGCGAACTTCATAGTTTCTTTTTGCTTTCCTTATCTCTTTTTTAACATTTCTAACCAGTTGTACGAATTCCTGTTCTAAAGTGACCTCCCCATTTTTAATCCTTTTGTACCAAGCTCTCTTTTTACCTATAAGGTTCTTCAAATTCTTTGTTATCCACTTTGGGTCATTAGTATACGATCTATTCAATTTGTATGGTATACTACGTTCCTGTGCTTTGTTTAGAATATTCTTAAATAAGTTATATATTGAATCCACATCGAAATCCCCATTTAAGTCACCTATCGCTGGGTTCATGTCTCGCTCCAAGACCGGCCCACACCCCATACCCAAGCCTTTCCAATCAATTTGACCCAAAGAATATCTTAGGCTATTAAAATCAGCTTTTCGAAAATCTGGCACTTTAACAGAATTTTCTCCTACTGGTCTATTCCATTCTATGCTAAATCTGATTTCTTTGTGATCACTGCTCCCTAGCTCACTCCCTATTTCGATGTCATTAATTTGCGTTTCCCTGTTAGTTAACACTAAATCTAAAATATTATTTTCCCGTGTTGGTTCCTTAATGTGTTGCGTAAGAAAGCAATCGTCAATTAATTCTAGAAAATCTTCTGCTTCACTATTCCCTGTTTTGTTCAACCAGTTTATTCCGCTAAAATTAAAGTCACCCATGACATAAATACTGTTAGATCTAGATGCTCTAGATATTTCATCCCATAGATGCTTTGCTTCCATTCTGTCTAAATTTGGTGGCCTATATATTACTCCTATTATAATATTATTAGCTTTTTCGTTTAATTCAATCCAAATAGTTTCTGTGTGTGGCTCTGTTTTGATTCCCTCTTTGAGACTACATTTCAAATTGTCCCTAACATATATGGCTACTCCACCTCCTCGTCTAATATATCTATCTGTGTGAAATAGTTTAAATCCATATATTTGATATTCAGCTAATAGTTCTCTATTTTCTACATTCATCCACGTTTCGGTAAGTGCAATAATATCTATTTTTTTCTGTGCAGACAAGAGCATTTAATTCGTTAATTTTATTTCTTAGACTTCTACTGTTAGTGTAATATACCCTAAGTGAATTGTTATTTTGCGGACCTTCTCTTTCCCTGATCGTTTTGCCAATTCCTTTCTCCCACAAACACATACTTTTATTACCTCCTTCCTCCAAATCAATTCCCATACCTCTATCTACTAACAGTTTAAACCCAAACAAACACCTCTAACCACTTCTTCTAGCGAGTTCGCAACAGCAACAACCCCAGCACTCGATAGATGCACCCCATCACGAGCATACATTTCATTTCTTCCATAGAGGTTAGGAGGTATCTGCTCGATCTAAACATTACTTAGGCTGATCGACCTGATAGAATCTTACCAAAAGAGGATGCAAAAAGAGGGAGCAGACGCACTTTACATGGCACTGTCTACGGCGTATAACAAGTCACTGGAAACAGGAGACCTACAAGAGGGTTAGAAAACAGATAACATACTCCCAATATACTAAAAGGGAGATAGGCAGGAGGCCCTACACTACAGGCCGGTGTTTTAGCTTATATACCATGCAAGGTGATGGAGACGAGCGAGAAAAAATTAGTAGTAAATTTGGAGGAAAGGACTTTGTAACATACCACTAGCATGGGTTCAGAGAAGGCATGTCTCACAGGTTTAACAGAATTATATGAACAGCAACAAGCATTAAGAAAGAGAAGGATGGGCACACTGCATTTTCTTGGACTGTCAGAAAGCTTTTGACTCAGTACCCCATAAGAGACTGTTGCATATGTAGGAAAAACAATCTCAATGCAAGAAAAAATAATAGGTGGAAAGGTGCCCCAATGGATAAGGTAGTTAGAGGGAGTGGTGTAGTTTGGTACCATCAACTCGGCTTAGTGATTAAACTGGTGGTAGTGAGGGCGATATGAAGGGACCTTAGGAGATAGTTGGAGTCTCTGCGGGTGGAGCTTAGGCAGATAAAACAACGTCAAGAGGAAGCACGGGAGGAGAGCAGCAGTAGAGGTTCTACTTCATGAAATATCGTAGGGGACATGGGTCTTAAGAAGACTCTGACGAGGACGTCTTCAGATGTCATAAAGACTTCCAACTCATTCGCCGTGCTGGAAAACGAGTGCTGTACAGAGACTGCAGTTCGCTCGAAAGTGAAGGCAGCGAAGGGAACGCAGGTCCCTCAAGCTGTTCATTAAGTGAAGGAAGTAGATAAGCGATTTTTGGTTGTAGGAGATTTCCAGATAAGCTTTTCTTGCCAGAGATAGGGATAACAGGTTAAGGGTTTGCTATCCAAAGGCAGGAATTGGTGATATACTAAACAACATGAAAAATATGATGGCTAGAAATGGGAACAAACCCAATATTTGTATCAGTGCAGGTGGCAATGATGTAAGACGAGTCTGGGTTAAGGCACTGTTACAGAGGTTTAAGACATCAGTAGAATCAGATAGGAGCAAAGGAAGAATCCTGATCATATGTGGCATTCTTCCAAGAATGGTAGTTGGGAATAAATAGTTGTCCAGGGCACTTGATGTCAATTGCCAACTGGACACATATTGTTAAAAATCAAATGCAATATCAAACGTTGATATCTGGGAACATTTCTATGGAAGAAATAAAATGTATGCTCGGGATGGGGTGCATTTATCAGGAGATGGGGCTGTTGCCAACTCGTCAGAACCTGTGGTTGGAGGGGCTAGTTTGGGTTTAAACTGTTAGAAGCTAGTGGTATGGGAAATAATATGGAGAAAGCAGGCAATATATGTATGTGTCGGCGGGGAAAAAAAATGGCAAAATGAACAGGGAAGAAGGGCCTCAAATAACAATACACTTAAGATATATTACACGAACAGTAGGATTGGTTCCACAAATCAACAACTCTCTTACTGAACCAGTACTTACCCAAGTCTTTCCTAAATCGAAACTTATCCAATTTATACCCATTGTTTCGTGTTCTGTCTTGTGTTGATATTTTTAATACCCTATTAATATCTCCCCTGTTATGTCCATTCATCCACTTGTAAACCTCTATCATGTCACCCCTAACTCTTCGCCTTTCCAGTGAATGACTTAACACTCTGACTTAACCCCATTTATACTAACTCTCTGTTTCCTTTGGAATAGCCATGCACTAATCCAACTTAATATAGCACCCCCAATACCCTAATCCAACTTAATATAGCACCCCCAATACCATGAGCTTCTATTTTTTTTAATTAGTCTTTCATGTGGCAGTGTATCAAAAGCTTTGCTAAAGTCAAGGTACACAACATCACAATCCTTACCACTATCAACTGCCTCAACTATGCTGGAATAAAAAGTTAGCAAATTTGTTAAACATGAACGGCCATTTGTAAAACCATGTTGCGACTCATTTATTAATTTATGTTTTTCAAGATGGAGACGAATTGTATTTGCAATTATTGATTCAAGTAACTTTCCCACAATAGACGTTAGGCTAATTGGCCGATAGTTTGACGCAAGTGATTTATCTCCTTTCTTAAAAATTGGTACCACATTAGCTACCTTCCATGACTCTGGCACTCTGCCTGACTCTATTGATATATTAAATATGGTAGACAGTGGCTCGGAAAGCTCCTCTTTGCATTCTTTAAGCACCCTGGCAAACACTTCATCCGGCCCTGGGGATTTGTTTGGTTTTAGTTTTTCTAATTGTTTAATTACATCCTCCCTGGTAACTGCTAAACTAGTCAACCTGTCCTCATCCCCACCCACATAGACTTGTTCGGCTGAAGGCATATTGTTAAGTTCTTCTTTAGTAAATACAGATATAAAATATTTGTTAAAAATACTACTCATCTCCTTGTCATTATCCGTTATTTGACCTGTCTCAGATTTTAATGGACCTATCCTTTCCCTAGTCTTAGTTGGATATAACTGAAAAAACACTTTAGGATTTGACTTTGCTTGCTCTGCTATGCGAACTTCATAGTTTCTTTTTGCTTTCCTAATCTCTTTTTTAACATTTCTAACCAGTTGTATGAATTCCTGTTCTAACCTGACTTCCCCATTCTTAATCCTTTTGTACCAAGCTCTCTTTTTACCTATAAGGTTCTTTAAATTATTTGTTATCCACTTTGGGTCATTAGTATTCGGTCTATTCAATTTGTATGGTATACTACGTTCCTGTGCTTTGTTTAGAATATTCTTAAATAAGTTATATATTATAAGTTATATATTAAATTCACATCGAAATCCCCTTTTACGTCACCTATCGCTGGGTTCATGTCTCGCTCTAAGACCGGCCCACACTCCATACCCAAGAGTTTCCAATCAATTTGACCCAAAAAATTTCTTAGGCTATTAAAATCAGCTTTTCGAAAATCTGGCACTTTAACAGAATTTTCTCCTACAGGTCCATTCCATTCTATGCTAAATCTGATTACTTTGTGATCACTGTTCCCTAGCTCACTCCCTATTTCGATGTCATTAATTTGTGTTTCCCTGTTAGTTAACACTAAATCTAAAATATTATTTTCCCGCGTTGGTTCCTTAATGTGTTGTTTGAGGTGAAGTCACAGTGAGAGGTTGTGTTAACCGGAGCTCCTGAGTGTTGTTATATTATCATAGCAATATGGAAGTTGTAGTGAAGGACCTGGTGACTCTAGTGGGAGCCCTGAGGACAGAGTTGGACTCTCTGCGGGAGGAGGTGCGTCAGCTTAAAAAACAACGAGAAGTAACGAAGGAGGAGACCAGCAGTAAAGGGACCTCGTCTTGGAGAGTTGCGAAAGACAGGGGCCTTAAGAAGACTTTGATAAAGCCGCCTTCAAACGCCATAGCAACTTCAAATTCATTTGACGTTTTGGAGGACGAGTGCTGTGGAGAGACTGTGGATCGCGCAAAAGGGAAAGCAACGAAGAGAAAGGAAGCGCAGGCCCCTCAGAAAGTAAAGGAAGTACCTAAGCAAACATTAGTTGTGGGAGATTCCCAGATAAGGTATTTGGATAGAACGTTTTGTGCTAGAGATAGGGGGAACAGGTTAAGGGTTTGCTATCCCGGAGCTGGCATTGGTGATATTATAAACAACATGAATGATATTATGGCTGGTAATGGGAACAATCCCATTATTTGCATTAGCGTGGGAGGAAATGATGTTGGTCGAGTCAGGAGTGAGGAACTGATTCAGAGGTATAAAACAGCCATAGAGTTAGTTAGGAGCAAGGGAGGAATCCCGATCATATGTGGCATTCTTCCAAGAAAGGGAGTGGGAAATGAATGGATATCGAGGGCACTTGGTGTCAATTGCCGGCTGGAAAGATATTGCAAATCAAATACAATATCTTTCATAGACAACTGGGAACACTTCTATGGAAGAAATGAAATGTATGCTCGTGATGGGGTGCATCTATCGAGAGCTGGGGTTGTTGCTGTTGCGAACTCGCTAGAAGAAGTGGTTAGAGGTGTTTGTTTGGGTTTAAACTGTTAGTAGATAGAGGTATGGGAATTGATTTGGAGGAAGGAGGTAATAAAAGTATGTGTTTGTGGGAGAAAGGAATTGCCAAAACGATCAGGGAAAGAGAAGGTCCGCAAAATAACAATTCACTTAGTGTATATTACACTAACAGTAGAAGTCTAAGAAATAAAATTAACGAATTAAATGCTCTTGTCTGCACAGAAAAAATAGATATTATTGCACTTACCGAAACGTGGATGAATGTAGAAAATAGAGAACTATTAGCTGAATATCAAATATATGGATTTAAACTATTTCACACAGATAGATATATTAGACGAGGAGGTGGAGTAGCCATATATGTTAGGGACAATTTGAAATGTAGTCTCAAAGAGGGAATCAAAACAGAGCCACACACAGAAACTATTTGGATTGAAATAAACGAAAAAGCTAATAATATTATAATAGGAGTAATATATAGGCCACCAAATTTAGACAGAATGGAAGCAAAGCATCTATGGGATGAAATATCTAGAGCATCTAGATCTAACAGTATTTATGTCATGGGTGACTTTAATTTTAGCGGAATAAACTGGTTGAACAAAACAGGGAATAGTGAAGCAGAAGATTTTCTAGAATTAATTGACGATTGCTTTCTTACGCAACACATTAAGGAACCAACACGGGAAAATAACATTTTAGATTTAGTGTTAACTAACAGGGAAACGCAAATTAATGACATCGAAATAGGGAGTGAGCTAGGGAGCAGTGATCACAAAGAAATCAGATTTAGCATAGAATGGAATAGACCAGTAGGAGAAAATTCTGTTAAAGTGCCAGATTTTCGAAAAGCTGATTTTAATAGCCTAAGAAATTTTTTGGGTCAAATTGATTGGAAAGGCTTGGGTATGGGGTGTGGGCCGGTCTTGGAGCGAGACATGAACCCAGCGATAGGTGACTTAAATGGGGATTTCGATGTGGATTCAATATATAACTTATTTAAGAATATTCTAAACAAAGCACAGGAACGTAGTATACCATACAAATTGAATAGATCGTATACTAATGACCCAAAGTGGATAACAAAGAATTTGAAGAACCTTATAGGTAAAAAGAGAACTTGGTACAAAAGGATTAAAAATGGGGAGGTCACTTTAGAACAGGAATTCGTACAACTGGTTAGAAATGTTAAAAAAGAGATAAGGAAAGCAAAAAGAAACTATGAAGTTCGCATAGCAGGGCAAGCAAAGACAAATCCTAAAGGGTTTTTTCAGTTATATCGTACTAAGACTAGGGAAAGGATAGGTCCATTAAAAACTGAGACAGGTCAAATAACAGATAGTGATGAAGAGATGAGTAGTATTTTTAATAAATATTTTGTATCTGTATTTACTAAAGAGGAACTTAACAATATGCCTTCAGCCGAACAAGTCTATGTGGGTGGGGACGAGGACAGGTTGACGAGTTTAGCAGTTACCAGGGAGGATGTTCTTAAACAAATAGTAAAACTCAAACCAAACAAATCCCCAGGGCCGGATGAAGTGTTTGCTAGGGTGCTTAAAGAATGCAAAGAGGAGCTTTGTGACCCACTGTCAACCATATTTAATAAATCAATAGAGTCAGGCAGAGTGCCAGAGTTTTGGAAAGTTGCTAATGTGATACCAGTTTTTAAGAAAGGAGATAGATCACTTGCGTCTAACTATCGACCAATTAGCCTAACGTCTATTGTGGGAAAGTTACTCGAATCTATAATAGCAAATAAAATTCGTCTTCATCTTGAAAAACATAAATTAATAATTGAGTCGCAACATGGTTGTATTAATGGCCGTTCATGTTTAACAAATTTGTTATCTTTTTATTCTAGCATTGTTGAGGCAGTTGATAGTGGTAAGGATTGCGATGTTGTATACCTTGACTTTAGCAAAGCTTTTGATACAGTGCCACATGAAAGACTGATTAAAAAAATAGAGTCTCATGGTATTGGGGGTGCTATATTAAGCTGGATTAGGGCATGGCTATACCAAAGGAAACAGAGAGTTAGTATAAATGGAATCAAGTCAGAGTGGGAAAATGTTGTAAGTGGAGTGCCTCAAGGCTCTGTCCTGGGACCTCTGTTGTTTATAATATATATAAATGATTTAGATTCAGGTTTGAGTAGCAACATTTGCAAATTTGCCGATGATACGAAAATCGGTAGGGAAATTAATTCGGAGGAGGACTCACTATCACTTCAAGTTGATCTAGATAGGGTTTTGAAATGGTCAAAGGATTGGCAGATGCAGTTTAATGCTGATAAATGTAAAGTTCTGAGGTTAGGTAATGATGATAGAGTTACTAGATACGAGCTAGATGGTGTTGTGATTGCGAAGTCGGATTGCGAAAGGGATCTGGGAGTTATGATTAGTAAGAATTTAAAACAAAAGGATCAATGCATAAATGTTCGTAATAAGGCAAATCGGACACTTGGATTTATTAATCGCAGCGTTAGTGACAAGACACCTGGTGTGGTTCTCAAGCTATATCTTGCTCTAGTTAGGCCCCATTTAGATTATGCAGTTCAGTTTTGGTCGCCATATTATAGAATGGATATAAATTCACTTGAACGTGTCCAGCGTAGGATGACTAAGTTAATTCCCCAAATTAGAAATCTTTCATATGAAGAAAGATTAACAAAGCTTAAGTTGCATTCACTGGAAAGGCGAAGAGTTAGGGGCGACATGATAGAGGTTTACAAGTGGGTGAATGGACATAACAAGGGGGATATTAATAGGGTATTAAAAGTATCAACACAGGACAGAACACGAAACAATGGGTATAAATTGGATAAGTTTAGATTTAGGAAAGACTTGGGTAAATACTGGTTCAGTAACAGGGTTGTAGATTTGTGGAACCAATTGCCGCGTAACGTGGTGGAGGTGGGGTCCCTCGATTGTTTCAAGCGCGGGTTGGACAAGTATATGAGTGGGATTGGGTGGTTATAGAATAGGAGCTGCCTCGTATGGGCCAATAGGCCTTCTGCAGTTACCTTTGTTCTTATGTTCTTATGTTCTTATGTAAGAAAGCAATCGTCAATTAATTATAGAAAATCTTCTGATTCACTATTCCCTGTTTTGTTCACCAGTTTATTCCACTAAAATTAAAGTCACCCATGACATAAATACTGTTAGATCTAGATGCTCTAGATAAATTTATATCCATTCTGGCCTCCTCCTTCGTTTCCTCCCGAAGTCTCAGCCGTCGTACCTCCTCCTGCAGGAAATCCATCTCTGCTCTCAGAGCTCCAACCATACTCACCAAATCCTTCACTAATCCTTCCATTATTGCATTAATAATATTATTAGAATCGGAAGTATTAATTAATCAAAGTATTAGTAACAAGACACCTGGTGTTGTTCTTCAGCAATTTCTTAGCAATATATATAGGTAAATATAGATATATAGCTACATATAGATATATAGCTATAGCTATAACCAATGGGCTATGGTTAGGCCCCATTTAGATTATGCAGTTCAGTTTTGGTCGCAGTACTATAAACCTAGAACTAAACTTGGATTGGGTGGTTATAAATAGGAGCAGCCTCGTATTGACCAATAGGCCCTCTGAATTTACCTTTCTTTTTATGTTTTTCTCAAACACAGTTAATTCTTTGACTTTCTGGAGAATGTAATTTAAGCTTGGTCAATCTTTCTTCATAAGACAGGTTTCTAATTTGAGGGATTAATTTGTCAACCCTCGCTGGACGCATTCTATTGAATTTAGATCCATTTTATAGTACGGAGTATAGCCAAAACTGAACTGCATAACCTAAATAAAAACATAGGAAGAAAGGTAACTGCAGAAGGCCTATTGGCCCATACGAGTCAGCTGCTGTTTATAACAACGCAATCCCACTCATATACATGTCCAACCCACGTTTCAAACAATCGCGGGACCTCCACCAACTTACGCGGTAACTGGTTGCACAAATCAACAACCCTATTACCCACCAGTATTTACTCAAGTCTTTCCAAAATCTAAACATACTCAGTTTATACCTCACTGTGTATGTATATACCTCAAAACATTGGTTCCTGTTTTTTCTTGTGCTGATATTTTATAATACCCTATTAATATCTCCTTTGTTATATCAATTCATCCACTTGTAAACCTCCATCATATCAACCCTAACTCTTCGTCTTTACAGTGAATGCAATATAAGTCAACAAATCCACAAGGACCCTGATGAGGGTTCGAACCTACGTTCGAGAGGATCCCAGACGCTGCCTTAATTGTGATTTATGTGTGTAATGCAATTTAAGCTTCATATGACAGGTAACTAATTTGGGGAATTAACTTTGTCATCCTACGCTAAACACCTTCAAGTGAATTTATATCCATTCTATAGTACGGCAAGCAAAATTGAACTGCATAATCAAAAGGGGCCTAACCAGATAAAGATATAACTGAAGAACAACACCAGGTGTCTTGTTACTAACGTCCTGTGTCCTTTTTGCCGTATTACGAACATTCATGCATTGATCTTATGTTTTTAAATTCTTACTAATCATAATCATAAGCTATTAGGACAATATCTAACTCTGGCCCCAGACATCACTCGGTACCATTACTCAAATTAATGTTAGATATTAAGTCCCTGCACATCCTCTAATGTGTATTTTATATATATAAAACGAAGAACTGTAATGTCAATCCTGACCTTAAAAGCTTCCTAGAAGGTTGTAACAGATCCCATGAGCACCACACCAGAAACAAATGCCTATTTGATATTGCAAGAGTACGACTTAGTCAAACTAGAAATGCTTTACAAATCAAGGGACCTCGAACGGGGAATAACCTTCCCAATTATGTTAAAGACTGTACCTCTCCCAACCGGTTCAAGATAAAAACTAAGTACAAACTAATGAACTCAATGTAACCTACTTCACCCCCAAAATGTCAACCCATGTCTTCTTGTTTAAACAATACTGATTGTTGACCAAATTGTATTTTTGTTTTTTTTTCTGCCATGTTTTCCCACTCTCTCTCCCCTTCTTTACATTTTTTTCTTATTTTTTCTCAACACAATTTATACTTTAATCTCAATTAGTATTAAGTTTTAGTCTTAGTGTTTTTCCTGCCCGAAATGCTTTTCTTTATAGTATCTATTGGAATTGTATGTGCTAGCTCTATCTATAAATCCATCAACTTTTGTATCTTGCCTTGTATGTATGGACTTTATCTGAATAAATATTTGTATTTGTTGTATAACTCCCAAACCTCTTTCGCAATCTCAACACCATCTCACTCTTATCTTATAACTCTTTCATCATTTCCTAGCCTCAAAACCTTACATTTGTCAACATTTAAACTGCATCTGCTAAGCTTTTGACCATTTCTAAACCCTAAGATCGTCTTGAAGTGATTGTAAGGTTTTTTCCGTGTTTATTGCCCTCCAGGTTTTAGTATCATCAGCAAATTTGAAAATGTTGCTGCTCAAACCTGAATCTAAATCATTTATATATATTATGAATAACAGAGGTACCAGGACAGAGCGTTAAGGCACTCCACTTACATTTCCCCACTCTGACTTAATCCCATTTGTACTAACTTTCTGTTTCCTTTGGTACAGCCATCCAACTTAAAATAGCACCCCCCAATACCATGACCCTCTATCTTTTTAACCAGTCTTCCATGTGGCACTCTATCAAAAACTTTGCTAAAGTCAAGGTACACAGCTATGCTGATATAAAATGATAGCAAATTTGAATTATTTACTAATTTATGTTTTTCAAGATGATAATGAATGGTATTTGCGAAAATCGATTCAAGTAACTATTCCAAAAATGACGTTAGTCTAATTGGCAGATTGTTTGATGCAAGTTATCTATCTCCTTTCTTAAAAATTGGTACACATTAGCAGCCATCCACGACTCTGGCACTCTGCCTGACTCTAATGATTTATTATATGTGGTAGACAAGGAATCGCAAAGCTCCTCTTAGCATTCTTTGGGCACCCTGGTAAACACTTTGGCGGGCCCTGGGGATTTGTTTGATTTGAGTTTCACTATTGTTTAATAACATCATCCCTCCTAAGTGTTAAACTAGTCAACCATTCCGCGTTCTCTCTCACTTAGACTTATTCGGCCGAAGGCATAGAGTTACGTTCCTCTTTAGTAAATACAGATAAAATATTTATTAAAAGTACTATTTATCTTTTCGTCATTATCTGTCCTATCTGGGCTATGGTGAGCCTGTACGTGGAGGGTCTTTGGAACTATTATCTGTATCAATAGCTGATACAAGAGGTTTGGTGGTTTCTTCATGGTGGTTTTCAGTCCTAGAGGGCAAGCTGTCCTAGTTTTGGAACTGGTGGGATTAGTGTTGACCTCTAGGTCTTCCGACAGCCGTGATGTCGTTGGAGTTTGGTGTGGTGGCCTCCATGAGGAGGTCTTAGTACTTAGGAGGTACCGAGTAGGTGTCGTATTTGTTGTGCGGCGGTGGAGCTACTAAGAAATCCTACTTTCTATGTAGGTTTCCTAGTCTGAGGAGTCCGTAATCTCCGTAGTTGGTGTTGAACTGTCGAAAATTGAGAGATTACTCAAGTAAATCAGCTGCTCACTTACTGATACCAACCAGCTGGGATACCTTAGGAAATATAACTGGTTTCAAGATTCTATTTTTTACATATAAGATAAGTTATCACAAAACCCTTTAGTCCTGAAAATAACAAGTTATCAAAAAATGTTTAATTGAAACATTAAGAGAAACAAATAATTTGGAGATGGAATAAAACAATATATTTTGGGATGAAATTAGATTTTTATTGCTTCCACCAGGACATCATGGCATGATTTAACAAATCATCTAGTGCATAAAAATTCGTTAGTTCTCTTGTGCTATATATAAAAGGACTCATATTTCTTATACGATATATGCATGCACCTTCATGTGTTAATTCGTATTTCCAAGATAGCAAAAACTTTTTCCACACTGGGGACACTTGTAAAAGGTCTCACCAGTATAAACACGTTTATGTTTCATTGTACCACAGTGATCAATGATCTTTTTAGCGCAATGGTCATTCCTTAACGATTTCTCACCGGAATGCAGCAGTGTCTGTCCATATTTCCCAATTTATAAAAACGTTTTCCACACTCGGGATATTCGTTAGGTTTTTCACCTGTATGTACCATTCTGTGAATCTTCAGAGATACTTTTTCTCTGAATCTTCTGGAGTCTTCATGGTGGTTCAGAAACCACATTCTGGACACTCATGAGATTTCTCACCCGTACAAAGCGTCATGTGTTTTTCTCTTTTTACTAAATTTTTTCCGACACTCTGGACACACATAGTTTCTAACGAGTATACACTATCATGTGTTTATTCATTTTCCTATGATCTTTTTCTTTTTCCATACTTTGGGCATTCGTCAGGTTTCTCACCTGTACACACCATCATGTGTTTATCCATTTTCCTGTGATTACTGAATCTTTTTCGACACTCTGGGCACTCGAAAGGCTTTTTAGAAGTATATACTACCATCGTGTAGTTATTCATATTTCCATGTTTACTGAAGCTTTTCCCAATCAAAGGAACACTGTAAATAAAAAGATGGCAGTTTCAGCTCCCTGGTAATTATGATGTTAGCTCTCTGGTGTTTATGTTGTTGGCTCTCTGGTATTTATGTTGTTGGCTCTCTGGTATTTATGTTCTTGGCTTTCTATTATATAAAACAGGTGAGGGGGATGTAGGTCACATGTAAGATGTTTGGTCACTGTAAGTAGGGGAAACCGGGATGAGATGCTGGAGCTGTTGTTGTTGTTGTTTAGATTTAGCCATTGAAAACTAAATGCCCGTATAGCACGGGATATAGTGAGTTCGTGTTTTTCTCGAAAACCTTGTTACTGTGATTATTCAGTCAAAGCATTAAATGGAAGTGGAAGTTTCCTTCTTTACCCCCATTTCTTTTTCACTTCTTTTTTTTTAGCACACTGCTTCTAGTCTTGTTTTAATAATAATTTTTTTGTGCTGGATGTAAATTCAGTGTTCACTAGTGTGTCCCATTCTTCAACTACTTTTCTGACCATTCTAGTCAGAAAAGGATTGCTGTGGATTTTGCATCTAATCTAACTGATAATGTTAATTGAATGTTGAGTTTGATGCGCAGGGCTTCAGTTGTTTCACATTCCAACAAGTAGTATAATAATGACGCCTCTGCATATGTTCCACAGATATGACATTCTTTAACTATTAGACAAAGGAGCATAAGAATAAAGGTAACTGCAGAGGGCCTTTTGGCCCATACGATGCTTCTCCTATTTATAACCACCCAATCCCACTCATATGTGTCCAACACACGATTGAGACAATCAAGGGAACCCCACCTACACTACGTTACATGGTAATTGCTTCCACAAATCAACAACCATGTTACCGAATTAGTATTAACACAGTTTTTTTTAAACCAAAACTTATTCATTTATACCTATTGTTCCGGGTCCTGACTTGTGTGATTCTTTTTATACCATATTAATATCTCCTTTGTTATGGCCCTTCATTAACTTGTTTTACTGTACACTTCAATCAGTTATGATTAGTAAGAATTTAAAACCAAAGGATCAATGCATGAATGTTCGTAATAAGCAAATAGGACACTGGGATTTATTAATCGAAGTATTAGTAACAAGACACCTGGTGTTGTTCTTCAGCAATATCTTAGCTATATATATAGGTAAATATAGATATATAGCTACATATAGATTTATAGCTATAGCTATAACCAATGGGGATATGGTTAGGCCCCATTTAGATTATGCAGTTCAGTTTTGGTCGCAGTACTATGGAATGGATATAAATTTACCTGAACGTGTCCAGCGTAGGATGAAAAAGTTAAATCCCCAAATTAGAAATCTTTCCTACGAAGAAAGATTAACACAGCTTAAATTGCATTCACTGGAAAGGCAAAGAGTTAGGGGGTGACATGATAGAGGTTTACAAGTGGATGAATGGACATAACAAAGGGGATATTAATGGAGTATTAAAAGTATCAACACAAGATAGAACGCGAAACAATAGGTATAAATTGGAAAAGTTTAGATTTAGGAAAGACTTGGGTAAATACAGGGTTGTTGATTTGTGGAACCAGTACCGCGTGAAGGTGTGGAGGTGGGGTCCCTCGATTGTTTCAAGCGTGGGTTGGACATGTATATGAGACGGATTAAGAACATAAGAACAAAGGCAACTGCAGAAGGCCTATTGGCCCATACGAGGCAGCTCCAATTTATAACCACCCAATCCCACTCATATACTTGTCCAACCCGCGCTTGAAACAGTCGAGGGACCCCACCTCCACCACGTTACGTGGTAATTGGTTTCAACAAATCAACAACCCTGTTACCGAACCAGTATTTACCCAAGTCTTTCCTAAATCTAAACTTAGAACTAAACTTGGATTGGGTGGTTATAAATAGGAGCAGCCTCGTATTGACCAATAGGCTCTCTGAATTTACCTTTCTTTTTATGTTTTTCTCAAACACAGTTAATTCTATGACTTTCTGGAGAATGTAATTTAAGCTTGGTCAATCTTTCTTCATAAGACAGGTTTCTAATTTGAGGGATTAATTTGTCAACCCTCGCTGGACGCATTCTATTGAATTTAGATCCATTTTATAGTACGGAGTATAGCCAAAACTGAACTGCATAACCTAAATAAAAACATAGGAAGAAAGGTAACTGCAGAAGGCCTATTGGCCCATACGAGTCAGCTGCTGTTTATAACAACGCTATCCCACTCATATACATGTCCAACCCACGTTTCAAACAATCGCGGGACCTCCACCAACTTACGCGGTAACTGGTTGCACAAATCAACAACCCTATTACCCACCAGTATTTACTCAAGTCTTTCCAAAATCTAAACATACTCAGTTTATACCTCACTGTGTATGTATATACCTCAAAACATTGGTTCCTGTTTTTTCTTGTGCTGATATTTTATAATACCCTATTAATATCTCCTTTGTTATATCAATTCATCCACTTGTAAACCTCCATCATATCAACCCTAACTCTTCGTCTTTACAGTGAATGCAATATAAGTCAACAAATCCACAAGGACCCTGATGAGGGTTCGAACCTACGTTCGAGAGGATCCCAGACGCTGTCTTAATTGTGATTTATGTGTGTAATGCAATTTAAGCTTCATATGACAGGTAACTAATTTGGGGAATTAACTTTGTCATCCTACGCTAAACACCTTCAAGTGAGTTTATATCCATTCTATAGTACGGCAAGCAAAATTGAACTGCATAATCAAAAGGGGCCTAACCAGATAAAGATATAACTGAAGAACAACACCAGGTGCCTTGTTACTAACGTCCTGTGTCCTTTTTGCCGTATTACGAACATTCATGCATTGATCTTATGTTTTTAAATTCTTACTAATCATAATCATAAGCTATTAGGACAATATCTAACTCTGGCCCCAGACATCACTCGGTACCATTACTCAAATTAATATGTTAGATATTAAGTCCCTGCACATCCTCTAAGGGGCCATGGTACCCGAAAATCCGATGAAAAATGGAATATATACGAAAATTACGAAAAATACTACAACGTTCTGGCAACACTGTGGTCCAAACCGTTTAATGATATCTTGAAAAATAACGTAATTAGAGTCAAATTTCCCGCTGCAACTTTCGTGAATCTGGTCTTCGCGGCGTGAGTGCGCCGCGGGGTATTGTATCTTACGTTGTAGATGTCTTATTTTTCGTAATGGCGTTGAAAATAACATGTTATGCATAAAATGAATATAAACTCACACATATGGCAACAGTATCGAGTGACAGAGAGGGTGCAGCCCCCCTCAGTGACTGTGTCTGTCATGGAGAGAGGATGTATGCTGACGCGCTCTCACAATATCTCCCAGAACATGCTATTTTTGCTATTTGTACTGCAATATGACTTACCAAACGAACAAGAGAAAAGCATTGACAGCTAGATGCATGCGAGCTCTCCATACGAGCTGGCCGCAATGCGTAAATAACCAGTCACGAGTGACGCAGGTAGAGTAACTTGTCGCGTGCGCTACGCAACTCCAACTTTTACAACTAGATCTGCCTTCACAGCCTTTATTTATTATTCAATTTACATGAAACTTGCACATTATATGTAGAGTTTATGCCTCTACAAACTCAAGTGGATTTTCTTATCTACGTAGATTTATTGATTTTATAAATAATGATACACTTCATTTTGTTGCATACGTTTTTGGGAAACTTTTAAAAATCTGTATTATTGCACTAAATACATCTGGGATAAAGATCATACTAGACAATCTTTATTATATAGTAAGGTCATAGCGAGTGTCGTAGAAATGATTTTGGTTCACAATTGTGGGCTGTGAGAGCAATTGAACATTGTTGAAAAATATTTATTTTTTTTATTTCTCCATCTCTATTTAGGCTGAGATGCTGAAACTTGGCTTAGGTGCAGCACCTTTCACATGTATCAGGATAATAAATTATGAATACCCTAAAACAACTTTAATATTTCGGGGGAGATGCCCCCTAATGTGTATTTTATATATATAAAACGCTGAACTGTAATGTCAATCCTGACCTTAAAAGCTTCCTAGAAGGTTGTAACAGATCCCATGAGCACCACACCAGAAACAAATACCTATTTGATATTGCAAGAGTACGACTTAGTCAAACTAGAAATGCTTTACAAATCAAGGGACCTCGAATGGGGAATGACCTTCCCAATTATGTTAAAGACTGTACCTCTCCCAACAAGTTCAAGATAAAAACTAAGTACAAACTAATTAACTCAATGTAACCTACTTCACCCCCAAAATGTCAACCCATGTCTTCTTGTTTAAACAATACTGATTGTTGACCAAATTGTATTTTTGTTTTTTTTTTCTGCCATGTTTTCCCCCTCCCCCTCCCCTTTTTTACATTTTTGTTCTTATTTTTTCTCAACACAATTTATACTTTAATCTCAATTAGTATTAAGTTTTAGTCTTAGTGTTTTTCCTGCCCGAAACGCTTTTCGTTATAGTATCTATTGGAATTGTATGTGCTAGCTCTATCTATAAATCCATCAACTTTTGTATCTTACCTTGTATGTATGGACTTTATCTGAATAAATATTTGTATTTGTTGTATAACTCCCAAACCTCTTTCGCAATCTCAACACCATCTCACTCTTATCTTATAACTCTTTCATCATTTCCTAGCCTCAAAACCTTACATTTGTCAACATTTAAACTGCATCTGCTAAGCTTTTGACCATTTCTAAACCCTAAGATCGTCTTGAAGTGATTGTAAGGCTTTTTCCGTGTTTATTGCCCTCCAGGTTTTAGTATCATCAGCAAATTTGAAAATGTTGCTGCTCAAACCTGAATCTAAATCATTTATATATATTATGAATAACAGAGGTACCAGGACAGAGCGTTAAGGCACTCCACTTACATTTCCCTACTCCACTTACATTTCCTGTACTTAATCCCATTTGTACTAACTTTCTGTTTCCTTTGGTACAGCCATCCAACTTAAAATAGCACCCCCCAATACCATGACCCTCTATCTTTTTAACCAGTCTTCCATGTGGCACTCTATCAAAAACTTTGCTAAAGTCAAGGTACACAGCTATGCTGATATAAAATGATAGCAAATTTGAATTATTTACTAATTTATGTTTTTCAAGATGATAATGAATGGTATTTGCGAAAATCGATTCAAGTAACTATTCCAAAATTGACGTTAGGCTAATTGGCATATTGTTTGATGCAAGTTATCTATCTCCTTTCTTAAAAATTGGTACACATTAGCAGCCATCCACGACTCTGGCACTCTGCCTGACTCTAATGATTTATTATATGTGGTAGACAAGGGATCGCAAAGCTCCTCTTAGCATTCTTTGGGCACCCTGGTAAACACTTCGGCGGGCCCTGGGGATTTGTTTGATTTGAGTTTCACTATTGTTTAATAACATCATCCCTCCTAAGTGTTAAACTAGTCAACCATTCCGCGTTCTCTCTCACTTAGACTTATTCGGCCGAAGGCATAGAGTTACGTTCCTCTTTAGTAAATACAGATAAAATATTTATTAAAAGTACTATTTATCTTTTCGTCATTATCTGTCCTATCTGGGCTATGGTGAGCCTGTACGTGGAGGGTCTTTGGAACTATTATCTGTATCAATAGCTGATACAAGAGGTCTGGGGTCTTCATGGTGGTTTTCAGTCCTAGAGGGCAAGCTGTCCTAGTTTTGGAACTGGTGGGATTAGTGTTGACCTCTAGGTCTTCCGACAGCCGTGCTGTCGTTGGAGTTTGGTGTGGTGGCCTCCATGAGGAGGTCTTGTACCGAGTAGGTGTCGTATTTGTTGTGCGGCGGTGGAGCTACTAAGAAATCCTACTTTCTTAGTAGGTTTCCTAGTCTGAGGAGTCCGTAATCTCCGTAGTTGGTGTTGAACAGTCGAAAATTGAGAGATTACTCAAGTAAATCAGCTGCTCACTTACTGATACCAACCAGCTGGGATACCTTAGGAAATATAACTGGTTTCAAGATTCTATTTTTTTACATATAAGATAAGTTATCACAAAACCCTTTTTAATCCTGAAAATAACAAGTTATCAAAAAATGTTTAATTGAAACATTAAGAGAAACAAATAATTTGGAGATGGAATAAAACAATATATTTTGGGATGAAATTAGATTTTTATTGCTTTCACCAGGACTATACATGGCATGATTTAACAAATCATCTAGTGCATAAAAATTCGTTAGTTTTCTTGTGCTATATATAAAAGGACTCATATTTCTAATACGATATATGCATGCACCTTCATGTGTTAATTCGTATTTCCAAGATAGCAAAAACTTTTTCCACACTGGGGACAATTGTAAAAGGTCTCACCAGTATAAACACGTTTATGTTTCATTGTACCACTGTGATCAATGATCTTTTTAGCGCAATGGTCATTCCTTAACGATTTCTCACCGGAATGCAGCAGTGTCTGTCCATATTTCCCAATTTATAAAAACGTTTTCCACACTCGAGACATTCGTTAGGTTTTTCACCTGTATGTACCATTCTGTGAATCTTCAGAGATACTTTTTCTCTGAAACTTCTGGAGTCTTCATGGTGGTTCAGAAACCACATTCTGGACACTCATGAGATTTCTCACCCGTACAAAGCGTCATGTGTTTTTCTCTTTACTAAATCTTTTCCGACACTCTGGACACACATGGTTTCTAACGAGTATACACTATCATATGTTTAATCATTTTCCTATGATCTTTTTCTTTTTCCATACTTTGGGCATTCGTCAGGTTTCTCACCTGTACACACCATCATGTGTTTATCCATTTTCCTGTGATTACTGAATCTTTTTCGACACTCTGGGCACTCGAAAGGCTTTTTAGAAGTATATACTACCATCGTGTAGTTATTCATATTTCTATGTTTACTGAAGCTTTTCCCAATCAAAGGAACACTGTAAATAAAGAGGTGGCAGTTTCAGCTCCCTGGTAATTATGATGTTAGCTCTCTGGTGTTTATGTTGTTGGCTCTCTGGTATTTGTGTTGTTGGCTCTCTGGTATTTATGTTCTTGGCTTTCTATTATATAAAACAGGTGAGGGGGATGTAGGTCACATGTAAGATGTTTGGTCACTGTAAGTAGGGGAGACTGGGATGAGATGCTGGAGCTGTTGTTGTTGTTGTTTAGATTTAGCTATTGAAAACTAAATGCCCGTATAGCACGGGATATAGTGAGTTCGCCAATGAGTTCGTGTTTTTCTCGAAAACCTTGTTACTGTGATATTTCAGTCAAAGCGTTAAATGGAAGTGGAAGTTTCCTTCTTTACCCCCATTTCTTTTTCACTTCTTTTTTTAGCACACTGCTTCTAGTCTTGTTTTAATAATAATTTTTTGGTGGTGGATGTAGATTCAGTGTTCACTAGTGTGTCCCATTCTTCAACTACTTTTCTGACCATTATAGTCAGAAAAGGATTTATCTTGAGATTATCTTGAGATGATTTCGGGGCTTTAGTGTCCCCGCGGCCCGGTCTTCGACCAGGCCTCCACCCCCAGGAAGCAGCCCATGACAGCTGACTAACACCCAGGTACCTATTTACTGCTAGGTAACAGGGGCATAGGGTGAAAGAAACTCTGCCCAATGTTTCTCGCCGGCGCCTGGGATCGAACCCAGGACCACAGGATCACAAGTCCCGCGTGCTGTCCGCTCGGCCGACCGGCTCCATACAGCAGTACCAATTTCTACCATCTAATTGGTCATTTTGTCTGTATTTATGATGGTCCACATAGTTACAAATCTTATAATCTAAACAGTAGGATGGGTTGGAATTTTAATTATGCCCGGTAACCATTTCATTAAAAATAGTAAAGGATTTAAGAAAAAAATGCCGACTTCTATTTTCAACATATTTTAAGCAACATAGAATGGTAGACACAAAGAATCCGTCTAAAGCCTAACAAACTGCATTTGTCAGAAGGTGAACTCAATATGACATTTGCAGAAAAAAAGTCTTCATTAAAATTGCACCCTTCAGCATACAAAGTATGTGATGTCTATATATTGTCCGACTCTTCTTTGAATACTAAGCTCCAAAATGAACTTCTTGACCACTTGCTAAAAGACTATTGGACTTTCCTATAAAAAGTAAGTGATACAGATTCACTTTAATAGAAATATTATGCTATCTTTTGCATATGGTTACATCACTGCCATACTAATTAACATGCTACACTTGCTCAGCCACACCTATCAAAACAACCTTGCTCTTTAGTTTAATCTTCTTAAATGCACAAAAAGTAACTTTCAAACACAGAAAAAATTAACCCCCTAGCTGCCTCTGCTGATTTCAATAATGTATGAACATTTTTAGACAAGTATTGTCAATTATAAAGCAGAACTCCAATGTTCAATGGGAAAAAGCTTATTGGATTGCTGTGGATTTTGCATCTAATCTAACAGATAATGTTAATTGAATGTTGAGTTTGATGCGCAGGGCTTCAGTTGTTTCACATTCCAACAAGTAGTATAATAATGACGCCTCTGCATATGTTCCACAGATAAGACATTCTTTAACTATTAGACAAAGGAGCATAAGAATAAAGGTAACTGCAGAGGGCCTTTTGGCCCATACGATGCTTCTCCTATTTATAACCACCCAATCCCACTCATATATGTGTCCAACACACGATTGAGACAATCAAGGGACCCCCACCTACACTACGTTACATGGTAATTGCTTCCACAAATCAACAACCATGTTACCGAACTAGTATTAACACAGTTTTTTTATAAACCAAAACTTATTCATTTATACCTATTGTTCCGGGTCCTGACTTGTGTGATTCTTTTTATACCATATTATTATCTCCTTTGTTATGGCCTTTCATTAACTTGTTTTACTGTACACTTCAATCAGTTATGATTAGTAAGAATTTAAAACCAAAGGATCAATGCATGAATGTTCGTAATAAGCAAATAGGACACTGGGATTTATTAATCGAAGTATTAGTAACAAGACACCTGGTGTTGTTCTTCAGCAATATCTTAGCTATATATATAGGTAAATATAGATACATATTGATATATAGCTATAGCTATAACCAATGGGGCTATGGTTAGGCCCCTTTTAGATTATGCAGTTCAGTTTTGGTCGCAGTACTATGGAATGGATATAAATTTACTTGAACGTGTCCAGCGTAGGATGAAAAAGTTAATTCCCCAAATTAGAAATCTTTCCTATGAAGAAAGATTAACACAGCTTAAATTGCATTCACTGGAAAGGCAAAGAGTTAGGGGGTGACATGATAGAGGTTTACAAGTGGATGAATGGACATAACAAAGGGGATATTAATGGAGTATTAAAAGTATCAACACAAGATAGAACGCGAAACAATAGGTATAATTTGGAAAAATTTAGATTTAGGAAAGACTTGGGTAAATACAGGGTTGTTAATTTGTGGAACCAGTTACCGCGTAAAGGTGTGGAGGTGGGGTCCCTCGATTGTTTCAAGCGTGGGTTGGACATGTATATGAGACGGATTAAGAACATAAGAACAAAGGCAACTGCAGAAGGCCTATTGGCCCATACGAGGCAGCTCCAATTTATAACCACCCAATCCCACTCATATACTTGTCCAACCCGCGCTTGAAACAATCGAGGGACCCCACCTCCACCACGTTACGTGGTAATTGGTTTCAACAAATCAACAACCCTGTTACCGAACCAGTATTTACCCAAGTCTTTCCTAAATCTAAACTTAGAACTAAACTTGGATTGGGTGGTTATAAATAGGAGCAGCCTCGTATTGACCAATAGGCCCTCTGAATTTACCTTTCTTTTTATGTTTTTCTCAAACACAGTTAATTCTTTGACTTTCTGGAGAATGTAATTTAAGCTTGGTCAATCTTTCTTCATAAGACAGGTGTCTAATTTGAGGGATTAATTTGTCAACCCTCGCTGGACGCATTCTATTGAATTTAGATCCATTTTATAGTACGGAGTATAGCCAAAACTGAACTGCATAACCTAAATAAAAACATAGGAAGAAAGGTAACTGCAGAAGGCCTATTGGCCCATACGAGTCAGCTGCTGTTTATAACAACGCAATCACCACTCATATACATGTCCAACCCACGTTTCAAACAATCGCGGGACCTCCACCAACTTACGCGGTAACTGGTTGCACAAATCAACAACCCTATTACCCACCAGTATTTACTCAAGTCTTTCCAAAATCTAAACATACTCAGTTTATACCTCACTGTGTATGTATATACCTCAAAACATTGGTTCCTGTTTTTTCTTGTGCTGATACTTTATAATACCCTATTAATATCTCCTTTGTTATATCAATTCATCCACTTGTAATCTTCCATCATATCAACCCTAACTCTTCGTCTTTACAGTGAATGCAATATAAGTCAACAAATCCACAAGGACCCTGATGAGGGTTCGAACCTACGTTCGAGAGGATCCCAGACGCTGCCTTAATTGTGATTTATGTGTGTAATGCAATTTAAGCTTCATATGACAGGTAACTAATTTGGGGAATTAACTTTGTCATCCTACGCTAAACACCTTCAAGTGAATTTATATCCATTCTATAGTACGGCAAGCAAAATTGAACTGCATAATCAAAAGGGGCCTAACCAGATAAAGATATAACTGAAGAACAACACCAGGTGTCTTGTTACTAACGTCCTGTGTCCTTTTTGCCGTATTACGAACATTCATGCATTGATCTTATGTTTTTAAATTCTTACTAATCATAAGCTATTAGGACAATATCTAACTCTGGCCCCAGACATCACTCGGTACCATTACTCAAATTAATATGTTAGATATTAAGTCCCTGCACATCCTCTAATGTGTATTTTATATATATAAAACGCTGAACTGTAATGTCAATCCTGACCTTAAAAGCTTCCTAGAAGGTTGTAACAGATCCCATGAGCACCACACCAGAAACAAATACCTATTTGATATTGCAAGAGTACGACTTAGTCAAACTAGAAATGCTTTACAAATCAAGGGACCTCGAATGGGGAATGACCTTCCCATCTATGTTAAAGACTGTACCTCTCCCAACCAGTTCAAGATAAAAACTAAGTACAAACTAATTAACTCAATGTAACCTACTTCACCCCCAAAATGTCAACCATGTCTTCTTGTTTAAACAATACTGATTGTTGACCAAATTGTATTTTTGTTTTTTTTTCTGCCATGTTTTCCCCTCCCCCTCCCCTTTTTTAATTTTTTTCTTATTTTTTCTCAACACAATTTACACTTTAATCTCAATTAGTATTAAGTTTTAGTCTTAGTGTTTTTCCTGCCCGAAACGCTTTTCGTTATAATATCTATTGGAATTGTATGTGCTAGCTCTATCTATAAATCCATCAACTTTTGTATCTTACCTTGTATGTATGGACTTTATCTGAATAAATATTTGTATTTGTTGTATAACTCCCAAACCTCTTTCGCAATCTCAACACCATCTCACTCTTATCTTATAACTCTTTCATCATTTCCTAACCTCAAAACCTTACATTTGTCAACATTTAAACTGCATCTGCTAAGCTTTTGACCATTTCTAAACCCTAAGATCGTCTTGAAGTGATTGTAAGGCTTTTTCCGTGTTTATTGCCCACCAGGTTTTAGTATCATCAGCAAATTTGAAAATGTTGCTGCTCAAACCTGAATCTAAATCATTTATATATATTATGAATGACAGAGGTACCAGGACAGAGCGTTAAGGCACTCCACTTACATTTACCCACTCTGACTTTATCCCATTTGTACTAACTTTCTGTTTCCTTTGGTACAGCCATCCAACTTAACATAGCACCCCCCAATTCCATGACCCTCTATCTTTTTAACCAGTCTTCCATGTGGCACTCTATCAAAAACTTTGCTAAAGTCAAGGTACACAGCTATGCTGATATAAAATGATAGCAAATTTGAATTATTTACTAATTTATGTTTTTCAAGATGATAATGAATGGTATTTGCGAAAATCGATTCAAGTAACTATTCCAAAATTAACGTTAGGCTAATTGGCAGATTGTTTGATGCTAGTTATCTATCTCCTTTCTTAAAAATTGGTACACATTAGCAGCCATCCACGACTCTGGCACTCTGCCTGACTCTAATGATTTATTATATGTGGTAGACAAGGGATCGCAAAGCTCCTCTTAGCATTCTTTGGGCACCCTGGTAAACACTTCGGCGGGCCCTGGGGATTTGTTTGATTTGAGTTTGACTATTGTTTAATAACATCATCCCTCATAAGTGTTAAACTAGTCAACCATTCCGCGTTCTCTCTCACTTAGACTTATTCGGCCGAAGGCATAGAGTTACGTTCCTCTTTAGTAAATACAGATAAAATATTTATTAAAAATACTATTTATCTTTTCGTCATTATCTGTACTATCTGGGCTATGGTGAGCCCGTACGTGGAGGGTCTTTGGAACTATTATCTGTATCAATAGCTGATACAAGAGGTCTGGGGTCTTCATGGTGGTTTTCAGTCCTAGAGGGCAAGCTGTCCTAGTTATGGAACTGGTGGGATTAGTGTTGACCTCTAGGCCTTCCGACAGCCGTGCTGTCGTTGGAGTTTGGTGTGGTGGCCTCCATGAGGAGGTCTTGTACCGAGTAGGTGTCGTATTTGTTGTGCGGCGGTGGAGCTACTAAGAAATCCTACTTTCTTAGTAGGTTTCCTAGTCTGAGGAGTCCGTAATCTCCGTAGTTGGTGTTGAACTGTCGAAAATTGAGAGATTACTCAAGTAAATCAGCTGCTCACTTACTGATACCAACCAGCTGGGATACCTTAGGAAATATAACTGGTTTCAAGATTCTATTTTTTTACATATAAGATAAGTTATCACAAAACCCTTTTTAATCCTGAAAATAACAAGTTATCAAAAAATGTTTAATTGAAACATTAAGAGAAACAAATAATTTGGAGATGGAATAAAACAATATATTTTGGGATGAGATTAGATTTTTATTGCTTTCACCAGGACTATACATGGCATGATTTAACAAATCATCTAGTGCATAAAAATTCGTTAGTTTTCTTGTGCTATATATAAAAGGACTCATATTTCTAATACGATATATGCATGCACCTTCATGTGTTAATTCGTATTTCCAAGATAGCAAAAACTTTTTCCACACTGGGGACAATTGTAAAAGGTCTCACCAGTATAAACACGTTTATGTTTCATTGTACCACTGTGATCAATGATCATTTTAGCGCAATGGTCATTCCTTAACGATTTCTCACCGGAATGCAGCAGTGTCTGTCCATATTTCACAATTTATAAAAACGTTTTCCACACTCGAGACATTCGTTAGGTTTTTCACCTGTATGTCTCATTCTGTGAATCTTCAGAGATACTTTTTCTCTGAAACTTCTGGAGTCTTCATGGTGGTTCAGAAACCACATTCTGGACACTCATGAGATTTCTCACCCGTACAAAACGTCATGTGTTTTTCTCTTTTTACTAAATCTTTTCGACACTCTGGACACACATGGTTTCTAACGAGTATACACTATCATGTGTTTATTCATTTTCCTATGATCTTTTTCTTTTTCCATACTTTGGGCATTCGTCAGGTTTCTCACCTGTACACACCATCATGTGTTTATCCATTTTCCTGTGATTACTGAATCTTTTTCGACACTCTGGGCACTCGAAAGGCTTTTTAGAAGTATATACTACCATCGTGTAGTTATTCATATTTCTATGTTTACTGAAGCTTTTCCAAATCAAAGGAACACTGTAAATAAAGAGATGGCAGTTTCAGCTCCCTGGTAATTATGTTGTTGGCTCTCTGGTATTTATGTTGTTGGCTCTCTGGTATTTATGTTCTTGGCTTTCTATTATATAAAACAGGTGAGGGGGATGTAGGTCACATGCAAGATGTTTGGTCACTGTAAGTAGGGGAGACCGGGATGAGATGCTGGAGCTGTTGTTGTTGTTTAGATTTAGCTATTGAAAACTAACAGCCCGTATAGCACGGGATATAGTGAGTTCGCCAATGAGTTCGTGTTTTTCTCGAAAACCTTGTTACTGTGATATTTCAGTCAAAGCGTTAAATGGAAGTGGAAGTTTCCTTCTTTACCCCCATTTCTTTTTCACTTCTTTTTTTAGCACACTGCTTCTAGTCTTGTTTTAATAATAATTTTTTGGTGGTGGATGTAGATTCAGTGTTCACTAGTGTGTCCCATTCTCAACTACTTTTCTGACCATTATAGTCAGAAAAGGATTGCTGTGGATTTTGCATCTAATCTAACTGATAATGTTAATTGAATGTTGAGTTTGATGCGCAGGGCTTCAGTTGTTTCACATTCCAACAAGTAGTATAATAATGACGCCTCTGCATATGTTCCACAGATATGACATTCTTTAACTATTAGACAAAGGAGCATAAGAATAAAGCTAACTGCAGAGGGCCTTTTGGCCCATACGATGCTTCTCCTATTTATAACCACCCAATCCCACTCATATATGTGTCCAACACACGATTGAGACAATCAAGGGACCCCCACCTACACTACGTTACATGGCAATTGCTTCCACAAATCAACAACCATGTTACCGAACTAGTATTAACACAGTTTTTTTATAAACCAAAACTTATTCATTTATACCTATTGTTCCGGGTCCTGACTTGTGTGATTCTTTTTATACCATATTAATATCTCCTTTGTTATGGCCCTTCATTAACTTGTTTTAATGTACACTTCAATCAGTTATGATTAGTAAGAATTTAAAACCAAAGGATCAATGCATGAATGTTCGTAATAAGCAAATAGGACACTGGGATTTATTAATCGAAGTATTAGTAACAAGATACCTGGTGTTGTTCTTCAGCAATATCTTAGCTATATATATAGGTAAATATAGATATATAGCTACATATAGATATATAGCTATAGCTATAACCAATGGGGCTATGGTTAGGCCCCATTTAGATTATGCAGTTCAGTTTTGGTCGCAGTACTATGGAATGGATATAAATTTACTTGAACGTGTCCAGCGTAGGATGAAAAAGTTAATTCCCCAAATTAGAAATCTTTCCTATGAAGAAAGATTAACACAGCTTAAATTGCATTCACTGGAAAGGCAAAGAGTTAGGGGGTGACATGATAGAGGTTTACAAATGGATGAATGGACATAACAAAGGGGATATTAATGGAGTATTAAAAGTATCAACACAAGATAGAACGCGAAACAATAGGTATAAATTGGAAAAGTTTAGATTTAGGAAAGACTTGGGTAAATACAGGGTTGTTGATTTGTGGAACCAGTTACCGCGTAAAGGTGTGGAGGTGGGGTCCCTCGATTGTTTCAAGCGTGGGTTGGACATGTATATGAGACGGATTAAGAACATAAGAACAAAGGCAACTGCAGAAGGCCTATTGGCCCATACGAGGCAGCTCCAATTTATAACCACCCAATCCCAGTCATATACTTGTCCAACCCGCGCTTGAAACAATCGAGGGACCCCACCTCCACCACGTTACGCGGTAATTGGTTTCAACAAATCAACAACCCTGTTACCGATCCAGTATTTACCCAAGTCTTTCCTAAATCTAAACTTAGAACTAAACTTGGATTGGGTGGTTATAAATAGGAGCAGCCTCGTATTGACCAATAGGCCCTCTGAATTTACCTTTCTTTTTATGTTTTTCTCAAACACAGTTAATTCTTTGACTTTCTGGAGAATGTAATTTAAGCTTGGTCAATCTTTCTTCATAAGACAGGTGTCTAATTTGAGGGATTAATTTGTCAACCCTCGCTGGACGCATTCTATTGAATTTAGATCCATTTTATAGTACGGAGTATAGCCAAAACTGAACTGCATGACCTAAATAAAAACATAGGAAGAAAGGTAACTGTTTAAGGGGCCTCGTAGCCTGGTGGATAGCGCGCAGGACTCGTAATTCTGTGGTGCGGGTTCGATTCCCGCACGAGGCAGAAACAAATGGGCAAAGTTTCTTTCACCCTGAATGCCCCTGTTACCTAGCAGTAAATAGGTACCTGGGAGTTAGTCAGCTGTCACGGGCTGCTTCCTGGGGGTGGAGGCCTGGTCGAGGACCGGGCCGCGGGGACACTAAAAGCTCCGAAATCATCTCAAGATAACCACTGTGTATGTATATACCTCAAAACATTGGTTCCTGTTTTTTCTTGTGCTGATCATACCTCCATCATATCAACCCTAACTCTTCGTCTTTCCAGTGAATGCAATATAAGTCAACAAATCCACAAGGACCCTGATGAGGGTTCGAACCTACGTTCGAGAGGATCCCAGACGCTGCCTTAATTGTGATTTATGTGTGTAATGCAATTTAAGCTTCATATGACAGGTAACTAATTTGGGGAATTAACTTTGTCATCCTACGCTAAACACCTTCAAGTGAATTTATATCCATTCTATAGTACGGCAAGCAAAATTGAACTGCATAATCAAAAGGGGCCTAACCAGATAAAGATATAACTGAAGAACAACACCAGGTGTCTTGTTACTAACGTCCTGTGTCCTTTTTGCCGTATTACGAACATTCATGCATTGATCTTATGTTTTTAAATTCTTACTAATCATAATCATAAGCTATTAGGACAATATCTAACTCTGGCCCCAGACATCACTCGGTACCATTACTCAAATTAATATGTTAGATATTAAGTCCCTGCACATCCTCTAATGTGTATTTTATATATATAAAACGCTGAACTGTAATGTCAATCCTGACCTTAAAAGCTTCCTAGAAGGTTGTAACAGATCCCATGAGCACCACACCAGAAACAAATACCTAATTGATATTGCAAGAGTACGACTTAGTCAAACTAGAAATGCTTTACAAATCAAGGGACCTCGAATGGGGTGTGGGGAGATGGTTCACCAGCTCACTTACAATAGTGCTCTTATGCCTGTGGGAGCCAGTACACTTGTTAAGTGCACTTGTTAAGTGAGCGGACTTAAGTTTGGTAACCAGCAACCGAAACATCTAATGTTTGGGCTCATGTGAGAGCCCCAGTCATCAGCAGTCCATAAATGTTACCCTGGCCGGGGTGGCATGTCTGTGGACAGTGCTAGAGCTGATAGCATCATCTCATTGTATGGCATGAGGCCAGACTCAGCTTTGCGCGGGAAACGGCTAGGCCGCCGGCGTGGGTGTGTGGGCTTCCGCGCTGGCTGGCCACTTGAGTGGTTGTCATGGAAACCAGCCGCCATCTTAGTAAACATCTTGAGCCGCCATGTTGGTCGGCCATCTTGGAGTTGCCCTAGGGGCTATGCTACACCGTCGCTGATTGGATGAGAGGGGTAGGCCGCTGTATGCCTTCCTCTCATTGGTTATTTCGAGAAGGACGCGGGAAGTAGCCGGTGTAGCGTCATTCTGAACTCAGCTGCCACCTTGTCAGGACGCTTCCTGTACTCAATTCGGCCAAATTGAAGTATAGGGCGTCGTGGTGGCTGGACTACCCAACTGCTGATGCTTCCTGCTTCACCTACGACAACGGTCGTCACAGAATCCGGCCGAAGTCGTCGCTTGGAGGGGTTTAAGACATTATTGTATGCAGGGGGTAGAGGTACAGTGATCTGGGATCGTGGGGGAATGTGCATACGAGCAGCAACAGACTCGTAGATCCCATACCAGTGTTGATTAGACTTGCTAGTGCTCTGTAGCAGTCGATGGGAACGGGGAAATTCGTGTCAGTGTTAAGGCAAATTTCCCCGTGTTTGTGTGAGACGCTATCGTGCGCGTCACCTGGGTATGAACGCTTCACTTCACCGGAGAGTCGTGGGTGCGAACTCAGCCGTGTTGAGTGGGAGGGGTTCGAGTGTGCGCCAATTTTCCGTATAAGTACTACGGTCAGGAACTACCGCCGCTTACGCCACTTGGGACGAGCCAGCCACCTATACACCTATAACGGGGTGCCTGATGTATGGGAATGGTGTGTAAAGCCGGCAGTGTGAATGAGTAAGTACCTATGTGTGTATTTCTGGTGATTAGTAGTCTCTAAAAGCTTGAATTCAAGGTGAAGTGTTCCGTCACATTGTCACGTAGCACCTGTTCAGGTGGAGTGAATTGTGGGCGAGGAGATTAATCACCTGTGTTTTCATCTTGTCAGTCCAGAGGGACTTAAGTCTGGTGTACACAGACGTACAGTGTGTGTGTGTGTGTGGGTACACACGGGAAGAGAATATACATAGATTAGCCAAGGACTGAGAGGATGTCGGAGTTGCGTGGTGACCACCGGCCAGGTCGGACGCTCCTGAGGTCTCTCCGCACTGGCTAGTGTTTACGTTGGGTGATTGCTTGTTTGCCCTGCTGGTGGTGGTTTGCCACTGACAGGGTGACGTTTGCCTTAGCCATGGGGTCATCTCGCCCTCCAGTGCAGAGGACATTGTCGGCTGGTCTAGCGTTTACGGTGCCGGTGGATCATCCATTGGTTGGTGTCGCCCTGGTGGACGTGCTTCATGTGCAGCTGTCGGACCTGGTGGGCGTCCAGCTGCTTCAGGGCAACCGTGCTGTGGTCAAGTTCCGCCTCCAGGCTGCCTTTCAGGTGTTTCTCGAGCGTTGTGAGGGGCGTGTTTACCCACTCCCTGATTCAGCTGGCTCAGTTAAGGTGGTGAATCTTAGTGTCACCTTGACGTCTGTGGCGGTGCATGGTGCCCCCTTCGAATTTCAGGACGACTTTTTAACCTCCTGTTTTGAGCGATTTGGGACCGTGTTAAGTGTTCGTTGGAACAAGGTCGTTGCCGGGCACTGTGTTGGTATGCTTGACGGCTCCCGCACCCTGACGATGTCGCTGAAGTGTAGTGTACCGTCGTCGATGTCCGTGTTGGGTTACACGCTCCGCTGCTTGTACCGGGATCAACCGCGCACCTGTTATCGGTGTGGTCACGAGGGTCACCTGGCTGCGGCGTGCGACGTGGGAGCACCTGGTCGGGTGCATGTTTTTCGTGCAGAGGATTTCCCGCCCTTGTTACGTTCGGACGGTTCTGAGGACGGAGTAGGTGCTGTGCCTGAGGCGCCTGATTGCCTGTCTGCTGCTCCGCCTGTTGAGGCGAGTTCTACGGCCTGTGCGACACGTCAGGTGACTGCTGTGGCCCCTGGGGTTGTTGAGCCGGTGTGTGTGGGTGTCGAGCCGTCGCCTGAGCTGCGTGTAGTGCAGGATGTCTCGGTGGAGGTCCATGTCCCGCCCCCGCCTGTGGATGTGATACCGGCTCCCGGGAACGCGGGTTCTGCTGTTTTCGAGGGGGGTGCTTCGGCAGGGGGAGGTGCCTGCCGTGCCTGTGTGTGTTGGTGACTGTAGTTCTGCTCTTTCCGTCCCTTTGCAGAAGCGTGCGCGTCGGTGTTCTGAGGCTGTTTCCCTGGATGATGTGGACAGTGTGGGTGATGTGGCCTCTGTGGACTCTTCGGACGGTGCGGGTGTGGCCTGTGTGGATGTAAAGATGGTGGCCGTGCCTGCGGCGGGGCCTGCTGGGCGTGGTGTGGTGAGGCCTGTCTCGAAGCGTTCACGGCGGGCTCGGAGTGTGTCTCCCCTTCGTGGTGTGCCTTGGGAGGAGGTGGGGGAGTATGGTTATCTGGCGCCCCCCGCCGAGAATGATGGTGCTGTGAGGGGCTCCGAAGTTGCTACCTGTGCCTCTCCTCCTGCGTCTCCTGCTGTTGGATCTCCGCAGTGGGGGGTTGTCCCTGATGATCGGGACCTCGTCGTGATGTTGCGGAAAGATGTGCGCCAGAGGGCCTCGGCTCCTGTGCCCGGTGGTGGGGTCGGTGCCGCGCCTGCGTCCCCTGCTGTATCCCCTCCTTCATTGCTCCAGTCTGGGGATTGCCTAGTCCCGTCTGCTGGGGTCGTGCCCTGTGAGGGTCCGGAGTTGGGCCCTTATCGGGATGCCCGGGTGCTTCCGATCCCGTGGTGCTCGTCCACTGTCTGGGTGTCGCGGGTGAAGGAGTTTGTGTATAGGGTGCCTGATAGGATGTCTCAGCCGAGGGCGCCGCCTGGTGGCCGGCTGCCCGCTGACCTGCGGGTGATTTGGGAAGCGTACTGCTTGCGCTTTCCGATACACAAGTTTCCGGAGAAGTATTAGTTCCCGTCTTGCGCACGCTGCTAAGCCGTGCATGGATCAGCTGCCACCGTGATCACGACCCCCCCCACCCCCCCCGGTGCGGGGTGTCTCCCTCTAACGTTCGCCTCTGTTTTCGTCGCCACTCTTCTCTCTACGGCCCATCACATCTACCGCTTTTGACTTTCTTCTCCTCCTCACCAGCAACGCGTCTCCTTACATCTGTCCTGGTGCAGTCATCGGGAGGGTTACCCCTTCATGCAAACTGCGCCTATTCTCCAAGAAGAAGAAGAGAGGATGTCCATGTAATAAATTCTTTTATTTCATTGTGGTAATCATTTTTGATCGTCCGCGGGACGGAGTGGCGGAGTGGCTCACTCCGTCGGAGTGGCTCCTCCGCCTAGCATTTCCATGTGTGGTCTTGCAGGTGTGGAATTCCAACACTGAGCGCTCAGGTATGTGTAACGACAGTGATTCCTGGCAATGATTATTGTGGAGTGTGCCACAGTGTGGCTTAAATTTCTTGTATTGTTCCCAGGGCCCTGACAAGTGTGATTTATATAAATATATATTGTGGTTGCAGTATTAATTAACGTAATTTTGGTGAGTGACGAGGCCGTCTAGAGAGACCGCCCCCGCTCTGTCGAGTAACGTAACTCTCGAGTGTTTATCGGCATGCATGACCGATAAATCACTCACCCATGTGATTTAAGGAGTGTGAGATTCTCCTTAGTGTTCCCAATAACGTTTGATAGCTGTAGGCTACATGTGTCAGCAGTAATTTTATATATATATATATATATATATATATATATATATATATATATATATATATATATATATATATATATATATATAATCGTAGTGTCACGGTGCCCAGTGTTATTGTGTTATTTACTGTGTGGTGATTGCAATATATTGACCTATGTTCTAGGGGTCATTTGCAGCAGTAAGTAAGTTTGTGCAGTATCCTAATACTTGGAAATTAGAGTACTTGCCGTGTGTGTTATTGCAAAGGGGGTTGTTATTTGATGGTGATTGTTGCTAGTGTTGAGCAATCACCGTATGTGATTGCAGTCCAGTAAAGCCATTGTGGGGCAGTGTTTTAGAGGGTTCATGTCCTGTAGGTTATTTTACTAGGTTCTGTAGTATTGTCATTGCAACCGGATTGTAAAGTAAATCACTGTGATTTGTTAGTGTGATTTGTCATTGTCGTGGGGGAACTCGGCTGTAGACGAGTACTTGGATACACATATATTCTCCTGGTTATCTGGTAGGACATCGAAGTCCAGTATTCAGTGAGGTGATTGCGAGGCAATTAATATAATGTAACCAAGGGAACGCCCATTGCTTTAAGAGAATTTGTTTTTTGACAATTTGAGTAACGTAGAATGCGTTTGGGTTAATTTACTTTCCTGTAAGCAGCTACGGTAGTCTCGAGGAGCCTAGCCATCAGCCAGATAAGAATTAGAGTATTGTCTGTCGTAATTAACGGTCAGTGGGCCGGGTAATTGACGTGTTTCAGGAAGTCAAAGTAATTAATCTCGATCCTTGCTTGATCGACTCACACGAAGGCTACATTGTTCCATTAACGTAACGTCGTTATCTGCCCGGAAGTACCGGCACTTGATTGACTCGTGGGAGAAGTAGCGTCATTTTTGAATAACGTAAACGTGGGGCTAATTACTGTTATTAGTCACCTGAATTGGTCTGAGTATGGAAGGCTCAGACGGAATTCGTACCTTAATGTAAATTGCTGAGCCAGTGTGAAAGGTTGCGTATTTTAATTGTTTAATTATTGATCTTGAGGATAGTAATTAATTACTGTAAAGGTAATCACGAGTGATTACCGCTCTCTTAGCACTTTGGACATTGTAAATCAGAGTTTACCATCGCTGAGTGATTAGTAACCGATTAACGTAAATTAACGTAACTAGTAAAGAGATTAATCCGCTGTCTGGAAGTACAGGGATTAATGGGATTTTCTCACTGAATGCTCGACGGGTAGAGTGTTGTTTGATTTCCACGTTACTAGTGACAGTTGTAAGAGTTATTAATTTAACGTAAATGTTACCTTGTTATTAACGTAAATGTTATTGTGTTATTAACGTAAATCAATTGTTATTGATTGTTGATCGTCCGTGGGACGGAGTGTTAACGTAAGGATTAATTTGAGGAAGGGTGCTGGAGTTGCCAGTGAACCCATTAGTTATTGTTGTCATTAGAAGACTACTGATTTGATTGCATTGCAACCGCTGTTGCAGGTGTAGACTGCACGGGGGCGTAGAACAGTTAGGAGGTTACTGGAGACGTATTTCAGAACCTACTGTGTCATTTGTTGTAATTGTGATTATAGATCTGTTAGTTCTTGCTTGCTTGTTGATTCCTCTGTGGTCACGCTTATGTTCGAGTTAGTTCATTATGCAGTCCGAGGAGCTGGTGTCTAGCTGTCATTGATAGCGTCACAGGAAGGATTTCGAGTAACGTCATTGACATTTCTTTTTGTTTTGTTATAGTAGTTAGTAATTTATTGAATAAACTAAGTTGTTATGGTTAACACTGTCTTTTCGTTACACCCCCACACATTATTATTGCTATGCAAATGTTCTTCACACTCGACTAATAAAATTGAGACTAATTTTCTGAGCTTTGGATCGAATATACGGCACCACACAACAATAAATTATTGTTGTGAGAGCCCGTGACATACTCGTTAGATTCGCTTCGGCGATTGGCGAAGGTCAGCGGCCTTGTGGGGGGATTTCAATTTTCATTGGGGTCTCGGCGTTTGCTCGCGCCTAGTCAATTGTTCATACATGGTCCCAAAGTGAGGAATGAGCTGTTTACTACACTGGTGTGTTAGTTAAGCAAGTCCTTCCTCAGGCGTCCTAGTTGAATATCACGACAGGAATAAAGGTTAAAGAATAAAGAAAGTTCTTAGAAATTTTCCGAGCTAAAATTCCTTATACCAATTATAATTTATTCCACAAATTCTCAACTCAAAACTCTCACATCGTGGCGCCCAACGTGGGGCCGTAGACTTTTGATTCATAATCAGAAAAGTAAGACTCATCAAGTTGAGAAACCTGTGAAGAAAGGTGTGCAGAACATTGCAGAACAATATTCCTGTGGGTGTGTATGTTTTCTGTTAGCAGGATTAGGTACACACACACCACACACACAGAATGGATGAGGATTATAGACATAAGTACGTATATCTGTATGTGACTAAGTATGGCGTGCTGCCAAAGGATAGAAACAGTCGTACAGATGAGGAATGTAGGCGGTATGTTGAGGACCATAATGCCTATGTACGGCGTCTATGTCTAGAAAGAGCAAACAGAAGTGATCTAGGAGACAAGGGAGTTCCCCTAGCCGACCGTGGTATAGTCGGTATGTCAGGGGGTGTGGGATTGAGTCCACCCCAGGAGAAGGAAGGGGAGTCGCGACCCCAGCCTAGGCTAAGGACTGATTCCTTGGGCCACAGAAACGTTTCGTTGGAAGTAGTCAATCAGATACCTGAACAACCTCTCAGGAGGGGGACTGAACAACCCCAGGAGGAAATGACTTTACAGTACCTAGCAGCTCAAGCTGATGGTTTTGGACTGCAAGGAGAGAATAAGGCCAAATTTGTGGCCGACATGTGGAATGCCCATCACGAGAGATTGACTAGATGGGAAATTGCAAGAGTGCAATCCGAGGCAAGGAACGGGGAGTCAAGCCCCTCCTGCCGCGCCAAGCTCAGAGGTACATGGCGCTGGAAGTAGAGGATACCTCCTCTATTGTCCAAGAGAGGAGAAGATCGATCCTAGGGATGCATACCTAGATCGATGTGTGACGAAGGTTGAAAGGTTTACTCAAGCTCCATGTAAGGGAGCCAAACCTAAAGAAAGTAAGTCTAAGGGACACCAACAGAAACCCAAGGTTAAGGGACCCAGGTGCTTCACATGCAACATGGCAGGTCACCGAGCAGCTAAGTGCCCGAGCAGCACTAGGCTTAAGACTAAGAAGGTGACCAAGGTGCAAGTTACAGGCATGAGTACCGTGGGAGGTGATGCCCTAAGACACACACTCGAATTAACTAGAGGAAGAGTTAATGGGCAATGGACGAGTGTCTTTCGAGACCGGGGTGCTACAGTTAACATAGGTCAGGAAGCAGTTTGGTTGAGCCTGAGAGTAGAACAGGTCGAACCCTCCGTGTCCAGTACCCAGATGGCACTGGTAAGGACATGGAAGAAGTGTCCGTGTTGGTAGACACCCCATATATCAAAGGTAAGATCAAAGCTGACGCTAAGTAGAAAAGCAGTGTATGGACTTTTGATAGGTAATACTCCATGGTATAGAGAGCCAGGTGGGTCTGTCCTGTGGAAATGACCCAGAGGAAACAGGAACAGGTGAGAGGAAGGTTAAACCCGCTGGCGTTGACACCAAAGCGTCAGCCGGCCGGTCGAGCAGAGATCACCACCGCTCAGATAGAAGAAGAGGCGCAGCAGGTGAAAGGAAACCGGAGCCATCCTTCTCTCCCTATTGCACAGAAAACGAGAACTGATTCAGAGGGACTCAGATGGGTATCACCAGCTGACGGCGATGTCACACGGCCGCCAGCTGAGGAAGTCAAGGTCGCCTCTTATCAGGCGAAAGATCAGGTGCATGAGGTAAAAGGAAAAAAGAGCAATTTTCCTTCTTTCATTTCACAGAAAACGGAGGTGAGCCCAGTGAGACGGGTGTGGGCCGGATCAGGTGATCCCGCCACAACCTGTCGACCAGCCAGGCCCGCGAGGGTTAACACCACTCAGGAGAGTAAACGTCTGCTTGATGTTACCAGTGGTGAGGCTAAGGTAGCTGTGGTTCCCACAAGTGGAAGTGGATATTCTGGACCAATCTTTCAGGCTGTTGGAAGATCGTTCAGACAAACGAACGGTCGCTGAGAGATTGATGAACGAGCAGGTCAGTGACCTAGTGCTCAGTGAGGGGCGAGGTTTGACAGCTGCTGAAGAGACCTCAGCCCAGTCAACTCAGTCGGTAGAGCAACCCGGTCTGAGACTGACAGACATGACAGGAAGAAAGACCCTGTCACTGGGAAGTCAAGACAGTCTGCTAACTGTCGGGATTGTGTCGGTAGAGTAGGGAAGGTGTTGAGTCTGTACTTCATTGGTAAGTCCATCCCAGTGTGCTTGCCTATTGTGTCCTAGTATGACACAGACCTGTGGGGCGAGAGAGTGAAGGGACTGAGGAAGGGAAGCTGCGAGGCGTTGAGCCGGCTTAACCTGGACCCAGAACCTGAGCACGACCGCACTATGGTCAGGAAGTACCACCCTGGACGAGCCAGTGACGTCACATCTTGTCCCGCCAGCCACCGACGTTCAACAGAAAACGGATGAATCACCACCACCCAGCCGCCGTGCACTTTAGAGCCAAGTGTAAGTGGCTGGTGATTTTTTAGATGAAATTTTCCTCCGGGAAATTTTATCTTTTGGTGGAGGTATGTGGGAGATGGTTCACCAGCTCACTTACAATAGTGCTCTTATGCCTGTGGGAGCCAGTACACTTGTTAAGTGCACTTGTTAAGTGGGCGGACTTAAGTTTGGTAACCAGCAACCGAAACATCTAAGTGTTTGGGCTCATGTGAGAGCCCCAGTCATCAGCAGTCCATAAATGTTACCCTGGCCGGGGTGGCATGTCTGTGGACAGTGCTAGAGCTGATAGCATCATCTCATTGTATGGCATGAGGCCAGACTCAGCTTTGCGCGGGAAACGGCTAGGCCGCCGGCAGTGGGTGTGTGGGCTTCCGCGCTGGCTGGCCACTTGAGTGGTTGTCATGGAAACCAGCCGCCATCCTTAGTAAACATCTTGAGCCGCCATGTTGGTCGGCCATCTTGGAGTTGCCCTAGGGGCTATGCTACACCGTCGCTGATTGGATGAGAGGGGTAGGCCGCTGTATGCCTTCCTCTCATTGGTTATTTCGAGAATGGACGCGGGAAGTAGCCGGTGTAGCGTCATTCTGAACTCAGCTTGCCACCTTGTCAGGACTGCTTCCTGTACTCAATTCGGCCAAATTGAAGTATAGGGCGTCGTGGTGGCTGGACTACCCAACTGCTGATGCTTCCTGCTTCACCTACGACAACGGTCGTCACAGAATCCGGCCGAAGTCGTCGCTTGGAGGGGTTTAAGACATTATTGTATGCAGGGGGTAGAGGTACAGTGATCTGGGATCGTGGGGGAATGTGCATACGAGCAGCAACAGACTCGTAGATCCCATACCAGTGTTGATTAGACTTGCTAGTGCTCTGTAGCAGTCGATAGGGAACGGGGAAATTCGTGTCAGTGTTAAGGCAAATTTCCCCGTGTTTGTGTGAGACGCTATCGTGCGCGTCACCTGGGTATGAACGCTTCACTTCACCGGGGAGTCGAGGGTGCGAACTCAGCCGTGTTGAGTGGGAGGGGTTCGAGTGTGCGCCAATTTTCCGTATAAGTACTACGGTCAGGAACTACCGCCGCTTACGCCACTTGGGACGAGCCAGCCACCTATACACCTATAACATGGTGCCTGATGTATGGGAATGGTGTGTAAAGCCGGCAGTGTGAATGAGTAAGTACCTATGTGTGCATTTCTGGTGATTAGTAGTCTCTAAAAGCTTGAATTCGAGGTCAAGTGTTCCGTCACATTGTCACGTAGCACCTGTTCAGGTGGAGTGAATTGTGGGCGAGGAGATTAATCACCTGTGTTGTCATCTTGTCAGTCCAGAGGGACTTAAGTCTGGTGTACACAGACGTACAGTGTGTGTGTGTGTGGGTACACACGGGAACAGAATATACATAGATTAGCCAAGGACTGAGAGGATGTCCATGTAATAAATTCTTTTATTTCATTGTGGTAATAATTTTTGATCGTCCGCGGGACGGAGTGATATCAATTCCATGTGTGGTCTTGCAGGTGTGGAATTCCAACACTGAGCGCTCAGGTATGTGTAACGCCTGTGATTCCTGGCAATGATTATTGTGGAGTGTGCCAAAGTGTGGCTTAAATTTCTTGTAGTGTTCCCAGGGCCGTGACAAGTGTGATTTATATAAATATATATTGTGGTTGCAGTATTAATTAACGTAATTTTGGTGAGTTTTGGTGAGTGACGAGGCCGTCTAGAGAGACCGCCCCCGCTCTGTCGAGTAACGTAACTCTCGAGTGTTTATCGGCATGCATGACCGATAAATCACTCACCCATGTGATTTAAGGAGTGTGAGATTCTCCTTAGTGTTCCCAATAACGTTTGATAGCTGTAGGCTACATGTGTCAGCAGTAATTTTATATATATATATATATATATATATATATATATATATATATATATATATATATATATATATATATATATATAATCGTAGTGTCACGGTGCCCAGTGTTATTGTGTTATTTACTGTGTGGTGATTGCAATAGGGGGTCATTTGCAGCAGTAAGTAAGTTTGTGCAGTATCCTAATACTTGGAAATTAGAGTACTTGCCGTGTGTGTTATTGCAAAGGGGGTTGTTATTTGATGGTGATTGTTGCTAGTGTTGAGCAATCACCGTATGTGATTGCAGTCCAGTAAAGCCATTGTGGGGCAGTGTTTTAGAGGGTTCATGTCCTGTAGGTTATTTTACTAGGTTCTGTAGTATTGTCATTGCAACCGGATTGTAAAGTAAATCACTGTGATTTGTTAGTGTGATTTGTCATTGTCGTGGGGGAACTCGGCTGTAGACGAGTACTTGGATATACATATATTCTCCTGGTTATCTGGTAGGACATCGAAGTCCAGTATTCAGTGAGGTGATTGCGAGGCAATTAATATAACGTAACCAAGGGAACGCCCATTGCTTTAAGAGAATTTGTTTTTTGACAATTTGAGTAACGTAGAATGCGTTTGGGTTAGTTTACTTTCCTGTAAGCAGCTACGGTAGTCTCGAGGAGCCTAGCCATCAGCCAGATAAGAATTAGAGTATTGTCTGTCGTAATTAACGGTCAGTGGGCCGGGTAATTGACGTGTTTCAGGAAGTCAAAGTAATTAATCTCGATCCTTGCTTGATCGACTCACACGAAGGCTACATTGTTCCATTAACGTAACGTCGTTATCTGCCCGGAAGTACCGGCACTTGATTGACTCGTGGGAGGAGTAGCGTGATTTTTGAATAACGTAAACGTGGGGCTAATTACTGTTATTAGTCACCTGAATTGGTCTGAGTATGGAAGGCTCAGACGGAATTCGTACCTTAATGTAAATTGCTGAGCCAGTGTGAAAGGTTGCGTATTTTAATTGTTTAATTATTGATCTTGAGGATAGTAATTAATTACTGTAAAGGTAATCACGAGTGATTACCGCTCTCTTAGCACTTTGGACATTGTAAATCAGAGTTTACCATCGCTGAGTGATTAGTAACCGATTAACGTAAATTAACGTAACTAGTAAAGAGATTAATCCGCTGTCTGGAAGTACAGGGATTAATGGGATTTTCTCACTGAATGCTCGACGGGTAGAGTGTTTGATTTCCGCGTTACTAGTGACAGTTGTAAGAGTTATTAATTTAACGTAAATGTTACCTTGTTATTAACGTAAATGTTATTGTGTTATTAACGTAAATCAATTGTTATTGATTGTTGATCGTCCGTAGGACGGAGTGTTAACGTAAGGATTAATTTGAGGAAGGGTGCTGGAGTTGCCAGTGAACCCATTAGTTATTGTTGTCATTGGAAGACTACTGATTTGATTGCATTGCAACCGCTGTTGCAGGTGTAGACTGCACGGGGGCGTAGAACAGTTAGGAGGTTACTGGAGACGTATTTCAGAACCTACTGTGTCATTTGTTGTAATTGTGATTATAGATCTGTTAGTTCTTGCTTGCTTGTTGATTCCTCTGTGGTCACGCTTATGTTCGAGTTAGTTCATTATGCAGTCCGAGGAGCTGGTGTCTAGCTGTCATTGATAGTGTCACAGGAAGGATTTCGAGTAACGTCATTGACATTTCTTTTTGTTTTGTTGTAGTAGTTAGTACTTTATTGAATAAACTAAGTTGTTATGGTTAACACTGTCTTTTTGTTACACCCCCACACATTATTATTGCTATGCAAATGTTCTTCACACTCGACTAATAAAATTGAGACTAATTTTCTGAGCTTTGGATCGAATATACGGCACCACACAACAATAAATTATTGTTGTGAGAGCCCGTGACCTACTCGTTTGATTCGCTTCGGCGATTGGCGAAGGTCAGCGGCCTAGTGGGGGGGATTTCAATTTTCATTGGGGTCTCGGCGTTTGCTCGCGCCTAGTCAATTGTTCATACATGGTCTCAAAATGAGGAATGAGCTGTTTACTACACTGGTTTGTTAGTTAAGCAAGTCCTTCTTCAGGCGACCTAGTTGAATATCATGACAGGAATAAAGGTTAAAGAATAAAGAAAGTTCTTAGAAATTTTCCGAGCTAAAATTCCTTATACCAATTATAATTTATTCCACAAATTCTCACATGGGGAATGACCTTCCCAATTATGTTAAAGACTGTACCTCTCCCAACCAGTTCAAGATAAAAACTAAGTACAAACTAATTAACTCAATGTAACCTACTTCACCCCCAAAATGTCAACCCATGTCTTCTTGTTTAAACAATACTGATTGTTGACCAAATTGTATTTTTGTTTTTTTTCTGCCATGTTTTCCCCCTCCCCCTCCCCTTTTTTACATTTTTTTCTTATGTTTTCTCAACACAATTTATACTTTAATCTCAATTAGTATTAAGTTTTAGTCTTAGTGTTTTTCCTGCCCGAAACGCTTTTCGTTATAGTATCTATTGGAATTGTATGTGCTAGCTCTATCTATAAATCCATCAACTTTTGTATCTTACCTTGTATGTATGGACTTTATCTGAATAAATATTTGTATTTGTTGTATAACTCCCAAACCTCTTTCGCAATCTCAACACCATCTCACTCTTATCTTATAACTCTTTCATCATTTCCTAGCCTCAAAACCTTACATTTGTCAACATTTAAACTGCATCTGCTAAGCTTTTGACCATTTCTAAGCCCTAAGATCGTCTTGAAGTGATTGTAAGCTTTTTTCCGTGTTTATTGCCCTCCAGGTTTTAGTATCATCAGCAAATTTGAAAATGTTGCTGCTCAAACCTGAATCTAAATCATTTATATATATTATGAATAACAGAGGTACCAGGACAGCGTTAAGGCACTCCACTTACATTTCCCTACTCTGACTTAATCCCATATGTACTAACTTTCTGTTTCCTTTGGTACAGCCATCCAACTTAACATAGCACCCCCCAATACCATGACCCTCTATCTTTTTAACCAGTCTTCCATGTGGCACTCTATCAAAAACTTTGCTAAAGTCAAGGTACACAGCTATTCTGATATAAAATGATAGCAAATTTGAATTATTTACTAATTTATGTTTTTCAAGATGATAATGAATGGTATTTGCGAAAATCGATTCAAGTAACTATTCCAAAATTGACGTTAGGCTAATTGGCAGATTGTTTGATGCAAGTTATCTATCTCCTTTCTTAAAAATTGGTACACATTAGCAGCCATCCACGACTCTGGCACTCTGCCTGACTCCAATGATTTATTATATGTGGTAGACAAGGGATCGCAAAGCTCCTCTTAGCATTCTTTGGGCACCCTGGTAAACACTTTGGCGGGCCCTGGGGATTTGTTTGATTTGAGTTTCACTATTGTTTAATAACATCATCCCTCCTAAGTGTTAAACTAGTCAACCATTCCGCGTTCTCTCTCACTTAGACTTTTTCGGCCGAAGGCATAGAGTTACGTTCCTCTTTAGTAAATACAGATAAAATATTTATTAAAAGTACTATTTATCTTTTCGTCATTTATCTGTCCTATCTGGGCTATGGTGAGCCCGTACGTGGAGGGTCTTTGGAACTATTATCTGTATCAATAGCTGATACAAGAGGTCTGGGGTCATCATGGTGGTTTTCAGTCCTAGAGGGCAAGCTGTCCTAGTTTTGGAACTGGTGGGATTAGTGATGACCTCTAGGTCTTCCGACAGCCGTGCTGTCGTTGGAGTTTGGTGTGGTGGCCTCCATGAGGAGGTCTTGTACCGAGTAGGTGTCGTATTTGTTGTGCGGCGGTGGAGCTACTAAGAAATCCTACTTTCTTAGTAGGTTTCCTAGTCTGAGGAGTCCGTAATCTCCGTAGTTGGTGTTGAACTGTCGAAAATTGAGAGATTACTCAAGTAAATCAGCTGCTCACTTACTGATACCAACCAGCTGGGATACCTTAGGAAATATAACTGGTTTCAAGATTCTATTTTTTTACATATAAGATAAGTTATCACAAAACCCTTTTTAATCCTGAAAATAACAAGTTATCAAAAAATGTTTAATTGAAACATTAAGAGAAACAAATAATTTGGAGATGGAATAAAACAATATTTTTTGGGATGAAATTAGATTTTTATTGCTTCCACCAGGACTATACATGGCATGATTTAACAAATCATCTAGTGCATAAAAATTCGTTAGTTCTCTTGTGCTATATATAAAAGGACTCATATTTCTTATACGATATATGCATGCACCTTCATGTGCATGCATATAATTCGTATTTCCAAGATAGCAAAAACTTTTTCCACACTGGGGACACTTGTAAAAGGTCTCACCAGTATAAACACGTTTATGTTTCATTGTACCACTGTGATCAATGATCTTTTTAGTGCAATGGTCATTCCTTAACGATTTCTCACCGGAATGCAGCAGTGTCTGTCCATATTGCCCAATTTATAAAAACGTTTTCCACACTCGACACATTCGTTAGGTTTTTCACCTGTATGTACCATTCTGTGAATCTTCAGAGATACTTTTTCTCTGAATCTTCTGGAGTCTTCATGGTGGTTCAGAAACCACATTCTGGACACTCATGAGATTTCTCACAAGTACAAAGCGTCATGTGTTTTTCTCTTTTTACTAAATCTTTTCCGACACTCTGGACACACATGGTTTCTAACGAGTATACACTATCATGTGTTTATTCATTTTCCTATGATCTTTTTCTTTTTCCATACTTTGGGCATTCGTCAGGTTTTTCACCTGTACACACCATCATGTGTTTATCCATTTTCCTGTGATTACTGAATCTTTTTCGACAATCTGGGCACTCGAAAGGCTTTTTAGAAGTATATACAACCATCGTGTAGTTATTCATATTTCTATGTTTACTGAAGCTTTTCCCAATCAAAGGAACACTGTAAATAAAGAGATGACAGTTTCAGCTCCCTGGTAATTATGATGTTAGCTCTCTGGTGTTTATGTTGTTGGCTCTCTGGTATTTGTGTTGTTGGCTCTCTGGTATTTATGTTCTTGGCTTTCTATTATATAAAACAGGTGAGGGGGATGTAGGTCACATGTAAGATGTTTGGTCACTGTAAGTAGGGGAAACCGGGATGAGATGCTGGAGCTGTTGTTGTTGTTGTTTAGATTTAGCTATTGAAAACTAAATGCCCGTATAGCACGGGATATAGCGAGTTCGTGTTTTTCTCGAAAACCTTGTTACTGTGATATTTCAGTCAAAGCGTTAAATGGAAGTGGAAGTTTCCTTCTTTACCCCCATTTCTTTTTCACTTCTTTTTTTAGCACACAGCTTCTAGTCTTGTTTTAATAATAATTTTTTGGTGGTGGATGTAGATTCAGTGTTCACTAGTGTGTCCCATTCTTCAACTACTTTTCTGACCATTATAGTCAGAAAAGGATTTGTGTGGATTTTGCATCTAATCTAACTGATAATGTTAATTGAATGTTGAGTTTGATGCGCAGGGCTTCAGTTGTTTCACATTCCAACAAGTAATATAATAATGACGCCTCTGCATATGTTCCACAGATATGACATTCTTTAACTATTAGACAAAGGAGCATAAGAATAAAGGTAACTGCAGAGGGCCTTTTGGCCCATACGATGCTTCACCTATTTATAACCACCCAATCCCACTCATATATGTGTCCAACACACGATTGAGACCCCCACCTACAAGGGACCCCCACCTACACTACGTTACATGGTAATTGCTTCCACAAATCAACAACCATGTTACCGAACTAGTATTAACACAGTTTTTTTGTAAACCAAAACTTATTCATTTATACCTATTGTTCCGGGTCCTGACTTGTGTGATTCTTTTTATACCATATTAATATCTCCTTTGTTATGGCCCTTCATTAACTTGTTTTACTGTACACTTCAATCAGTTATGATTAGTAAGAATTTAAAACCAAACGATCAATGCATGAATGTTCGTAATAAGCAAATAGGACACTGGGATTTATTAATCGAAGTATTAGTAACAAGACACCTGGTGTTGTTCTTCAGCAATATCTTAGCTATATATATAGGTAAATATAGATATATAGCTACATATAGATATATAGCTATAGCTATAACCAATGGGGCTATGGTTAGGCCCCATTTAGATTATGCAGTTCAGTTTTGGTCGCAGTACTATGGAATGGATATAAATTTACTTGAACGTGTCCAGCGTAGGATGAAAAAGTTAATTCCCCAAATTAAAAATCTTTCCTATGAAGAAAGATTAACACAGCTTAAATTGCATTCACTGGAAAGGCAAAGAGTTAGGGGGTGACATGATAGAGGTTTACAAGTGGATGAATGGACATAACAAAGGGGATATTAATGGAGTATTAAAAGTATCAACACAGGACAGAACACGAAACAATGGGTATAAATTGGAGAAGTTTAGATTTAGGAAAGACTTGGGTAAATACTGGTTCAGTAACAGGGTTGTAGATTTGTGGAACCAATTGCCGCGTAACGTGGTGGAGGTGGGGTCCCTCGATTGTTTCAAGCGCGGGTTGGACAAGTATATGAGTGGGATTGGGTGGTTATAGAATAGGAGCTGCCTCGTATGGGCCAATAGGCCTTCTGCAGTTACCTTTGTTCTTATGTTCTTATGTTCTTATATACATGTCCAACCCACGTTTCAAACAATCGTGGGACTCCACCTCCACCAACTTACGCGGTAACTGGTTGCACAAATCAACAGCCCTATTACCCACCAGTATTTACTCAAGTCTTTCCAAAATCTAAACATACTCAGTTTATACCTCACTGTGTATGTATATACCTCAAAACATTGGGTCGTGTTCTTTCTTGTGCTGATACTTTTTAATACCCTACTAATATCTCCTTTGTTAAATCAATTCATCCACTTGTAAACCTCCATCATATCAACCCTAACTCTTCGCCTTTCCAGTGAATGCAATATAAATCAACAAATCCACAAGGACCCTGATGAGGGTTCGAACCTACGTTCGAGAGGATCCCAGACGCCTTAATTGTGATTTATGTGTGTAATGCAATTTAAGCTTCATATGACAGGTAAATAATTTGGGGAATTAACTTTGTCATCCTACGCTAGACACCTTCAAGTGAATTTTTATCCATTCTATAGTACGGCAAGCAAAATTGAACTGCATAATCAAAAGGGGCCTAACCAGAGAAAGATATAACTGACCAGATAAAGATATAACTGAAGAACAACACCAGGTGTCTTGTTACTAATGTCCTGTGTCCTATTTGCCGTATTACGAACATTCATGCATTGATCTTATGTTTTTAAATTCTTACTAATCATAATCATAAGCTATTAGGACAATATCTAACTCTGGCCCCAGACATCACTCGGTACCCTTACACAAATTAATATGTTAGGTATTAAGTCCCTGCACATCCTCTCATGTGTATTTTATATATATAAAACGCTGAACTGTAATGTCAATCCTGACCTTAAAAGCTTATTAGAAGGTTGTAACAGATCCCATGAGCACCACACCAGAAACAAATACCTATTTGATATTGCAAGAGTACGACTTAGTCAAACTAGAAATGCTTTAGTTGATAGTGGTAAGGATTGCGATGTTGTATACCTTGACTTTAGCAAAGCTTTTGATACAGTGCCACATGAAAGACTGATTAAAAAAATAGAGTCTCATGGTATTGGGGGTGCTATATTAAGCTGGATTAGGGCATGGCTATACCAAAGGAAACAGAGAGTTAGTATAAATGGAATCAAGTCAGAGTGGGAAAATGTTGTAAGTGGAGTGCCTCAAGGCTCTGTCCTGGGACCTCTGTTGTTTATAATATATATAAATGATTTAGATTCAGGTTTGAGTAGCAACATTTGCAAATTTGCCGATGATACGAAAATCGGTAGGGAAATTAATTCGGAGGAGGACTCACTATCACTTCAAGTTGATCTAGATAGGGTTTTGAAATGGTCAAAGGATTGGCAGATGCAGTTTAATGCTGATAAATGTAAAGTTCTGAGGTTAGGTAATGATGATAGAGTTACAAGATACGAGCTAGATGGTGTTGTGATTGCGAAGTCGGATTGCGAAAGGGATCTGGGAGTTATGATTAGTAAGAATTTAAAACAAAAGGATCAATGCATAAATGTTCGTAATAAGGCAAATCGGACACTTGGATTTATTAATCGCAGCGTTAGTAACAAGACACCTGGTGTGGTTCTCAAGCTATATCTTGCTCTAGTTAGGCCCCATTTAGATTATGCAGTTCAGTTTTGGTCGCCATATTATAGAATGGATATAAATTCACTTGAACGTGTCCAGCGTAGGATGACTAAGTTAATTCCCCAAATTAGAAATCTTTCATATGAAGAAAGATTAACAAAGCTTAAGTTGCATTCACTGGAAAGGCGAAGAGTTAGGGGTGACATGATAGAGGTTTACAAGTGGATGAATGGACATAACCGGGGGGATATTAATAGGGTATTAAAAGTATCAACACAGGACAGAACACGAAACAATGGATATAAATTGGATAAGTTTAGATTTAGGAAAGACTTGGGTAAATACTGGTTCAGTAACAGGGTTGTTGATTTGTGGAACCAATTGCCGCGTAACATTGTGGAGGTGGGGTCCCTCGATTGTTTCAAGCACGGGTTGGACAAGTATATGAGTGGGATTGGGTGGTTATAGAATAGGAGCTGCCTCGTATGGGCCAATAGGCCTTCTGCAGTTACCTTTGTTCTTATGTTCTTATGTTCTTATGTTTACAAATCAAGGGATCTCGAATGGGGAATGACCTTCCCAATTATGTTAAAGACTGTACCTCTCCCAACCAGTTCAAGATAAAAACTAAGTACAAACTAATGAACTCAATGTAACCTACTTCACCCCCAAAATGTCAACCCATGTCTTCTAGTTTAAACAATACTGATTGTTGACCAAATTGTATTTTTGTTTTGTTTTTCTGCCATGTTTCCCCCCCCCCTCCCCTTTTTTACATTTTTTTCTTATTTTTTTCTCAACACAATTTATACTTTAATCTTAATTAGTATTAAGTTTTAGTGTTAGTGTTTTTCCTGCCCGAAACGCTTTCCGTTATAGTATCTATTGGAATTGTATGTGCTAGCTCTATCTATAAATCCATCAACTTTTGTATCTTACCTTGTATGTATGGACTTTATCTGAATAAATATTTGTATTTGTTGTATAACTCCCAAACCTCTTTCGCAAACTCAACACCATCTCACTCTTATCTTATAACTTTTTCATCATTTCCTAGCCTCAAAACCTTATATTTGTCAACATTTAAACTGCATCTGCTAAGCTTTTGACCATTTCTAAACCCTAAGATCGTCTTGAAGTGATTGTAAGCCTTTTTCCGTGTTTATTGCCCTCCAGGTTTTAGTATCATCAGCAAATTTGAAAATGTTGCTGCTCAAACCTGAATCTAAATCATTTATATATATTATGAATAACAGAGGTACCAGGACAGAGCGTTAAGGCACTACACTTACATTTTCCCACTCTGACTTAATCCCATTTGTACTAACTTTCTGTTTCCTTTGGTACAGTCATCCAACTTAACATAGCACACCCCAATACCATGACCCTCTATCTTTTTAACCAGTCTTCCATGTGGCACTCTATCAAAAACTTTGCTAAAGTCAAGGTACACAGCTATGCTGATATAAAATTATAGCAAATTTGAATTATTTACTAATTTATGTTTTTCAAGATGATAATGAATGGTATTTACGAAGATCGATTCAAGTAACTATTCCAAAATTGACGTTAGGCTAATTGGCAGATTGTTTGATGCAAGTTATCTATCTCCTTTCTTAAAAATTGGTACACATTAGCAGCCATCCACGACTCTGGCACTCTGCCTGACTCTAATGATTTATTATATGTGGTAGACTAGGGATCGCAAAGCTCCTCTTAGCATTCTTTGGGCACCCTGGTAAACACTTCGGCGGGCCCTGGGGATTTGTTTGATTTGAGTTTCACTATTGTTTAATAACATCTCTCCCTCCTAAGTGGTAAACTAGTCAACCCTTCCTCGTTCTCTCTCACTTAGACTTATTCGGCCGAAGGCATAGAGTTATGTTCCTCTTTAGTAAATACAGATAAAATATTTATTAAAAATACATAAGAACATAAGAACAAAGGCAACTGCAGAAGGTCTATTGGCCCATACGAGGCAGCTCCTATTTATAACCACCCAATCCCACTCATATACATGTCCAACCCATGCTTGAAACAATCGAGGGACCCCACCTCCACAATGTTACGCGGCAATTGGTTCCACAAATCAACAACCCTGTTATTGAACCAGTATTTACCCAAGTCTTTCCTAAATCTAAACTTATCCAATTTATACCCATTGTTTCGTGTTCTGTCTTGTGTTGATACTTTTAATACCCTATTAATATCCCCTTTGTTATGTCCATTCACCCACTTGTAAACCTCTATCATGTCACCCCTAACTCTTCGCCTTTCCAGTGAATGCAACTTAAGCTTTGTTAATCTTTCTTCATATGAAAGATTTCTAATTTGGGGAATTAACTTAGTCATCCTACGCTGGACACGTTCAAGTGAATTTATATCCATTCTATAATATGGCGACCAAAACTGAACTGCAAAATCTAAATGGGGCCTAACTAGAGCAAGATATAGCTTGAGAACCACACCAGGTGTCTTGTTACTAACGCTGCGATTAATAAATCCAAGTGTCCGATTTGCCTTATTACGAACATTTATGCATTGATCCTTTTGTTTTAAATTCTTACTAATCATAACTCCCAGATCCCTTTCGCAATCCGACTTTGCAATCTCAACACCATCTAGCTCGTGTCTTGTAACTCTATCATCATTACCTAACCTCAGAACTTTGCATTTATCAGCATTAAACTGCATCTGCCAATCCTTTGACCATTTCAAAACCCTATCTAGATCAACTTGAAGTGATAGTGAGTCCTCCTCCGAATTAATTTCCCTACCGATTTTCGTATCATCGGCAAATTTGCAAATGTTGCTACTCAAACCTGAATCTAAATCATTTATATATATTATAAACAACAGAGGTCCCAGGACAGAGCCTTGAGGCACTCCACTTACAACATTTTCCCACTCTGACTTGACTCCATTTATACTAACTCTCTGTTTCCTTTGGTATAGCCATGCCCTAATCCAGTTTAATATAGCACCCCCAATACCATGAGCCTCTATCTTTTTAATCAGTCTTTCATGTGGCACTGTATCAAAAGCTTTGCTAAAGTCAAGGTACACAACATCACAATCCTTACCACTATCAACTGCCTCAACTATGCTAGAATAAAAAGATAACAAATTTGTTAAACATGAACGGCCATTTATAAAACCATGTTGCGACTCAATTATTAATTTATGTTTTTCAAGATGAAGACGAATTTTATTTGCTATTATAGATTCCAGTAACTTTCCCACAATAGATGTTAGGCTAATTGGTCGATAGTTAGACGCAAGTGATCTATCTCCTTTCTTAAAAACTGGTATCACATTAGCAACTTTCAAAAACTCTGGCACTCTGCCTGACTCTATTGATTTATTAAATATGGTTGACAGTGGGTCACAAAGCTCCTCTTTGCATTCTTTAAGCACCCTAGCAAACACTTCATCCGGCCCTGGGGATTTGTTTGGTTTGAGTTTTACTATTTGTTTAAGAACATCCTCCCTGGTAACTGTTAAACTCGTCAACCTGTCCTCTTCCCCACCCACATAGACTTGTTCGGCTGAAGGCATATTGTTAAGTTCCTCTTTAGTAAATACAGATACAAAATATTTATTAAAAATACTACTCATCTCTTCATCACTATCTGTTATTTGACCTGTCTCAGTTTTTAATGGACCTATTCTTTCCCTAGTCTTAGTACGATATAACTGAAAAAACCCTTTAGGATTTGTCTTTGCTTGCCCTGCTATGCGAACTTCATAGTTTCTTTTTGCTTTCCTTATCTCTTTTTTAACATTTCTAACCAGTTGTACGAATTCCTGTTCTAAAATGACCTCCCCATTTTTAATCCTTTTGTACCAAGCTCTCTTTTTACCTATAAGGTTCTTCAAATTCTTTGTTATCCACTTTGGGTCATTAGTATTCGATCTATTCAATTTGTATGGTATACTACGTTCCTGTGCTTTGTTTAGAATATTCTTAAATAAGTTATATAATGAATTCACATCGAAATCCCCATTTACGTCACCTATCGCTGGGTTCATGTCTCGCTCCAAGACCGGGCCCCACCCCATACCCAAGACTTTCCAATCAATTTGACCCAAAGAATATCTTAGGCTATTAAAATCAGCTTTTCGAAAATCTGGCACTTTAACAGAATTTTCTCCTACAGGTCTATTCCATTCTATGCTAAATCTGATTTCTTTGTGATCACTGTTCCCTAGCTCACTCCCTATTTCGATGTCATTAATTTGTGTTTCCCTGTTAGTTAACACTAAATCTAAAATATTATTTTCCCGTGTTGGTTCCTTAATGTGTTGCGTAAGAAAGCAATCGTCAATTAATTCTAGAAAATCTTCTGCTTCACTATTCCCTGTTTTGTTCAACCAGTTTATTCCACTAAAATTAAAGTCACCAATGACGTAAATAATGTTAGATCTAGATGCCCTAGATATTTCATCCCATAGATGCTTTGCTTCCATTCTGTCTAAATTTGGTGGCCTATATATAACTCCTATTATAATATTATTTGCTTTTTCGTATAATTCTATCCAAATAGTTTCTGAGTGTGGCTCAGTTTTGATTCCCTCTTTGAGACTACATTTCAAATTGTCCCTAACATATATGGCTACTCCCCCTCCTTGTCTAATATATCTATCTGTGTGAAATAGTTTAAATCCATTTATTTGATATTCAGCTAATAGTTCTCTATTTTCTACATTCATCCACGTTTCGGTAAGTACAATAATATATATTTTTTCTGTGCAGACAAGAGCATTTAATTCGTTAATTTTATTTCTTAGACTTCTACTGTTAGTGTAATATACCCTAAGTGAATTGTTATTTTGAGGCCCTTCTCTTTCCCTGATCATTTTGCCAATTCTTTTCTCCCACAAACAAATACTTTTATTATCTCCTTCCTCCAAATTAATTCCCATACCTCTATCTACTAACAGTTTAAATCCAAACAAACACCTGTAACCACTTCTTCCAACAAGTTCGCAACAGCAACAACCCCAGCTCTCGATAGATGCACCCCATCACGAGCATACATTTCATTTCTTCCATAGAAGTGTTCCCAGTTGTCTATGAAAGATATTGCATTTGATTTGCAATATCTTTCCAGCCGGCAATTGACACCAAGTGCTCTTGACATCCATTCATTTCCCACTCCCTTTCTTGGAAGAATGCCACATATGATCGGGATTCCTCCCTTGTTCCTAACTAATTCAATGGCTGTCCTGAATTTCTGTATTAGTTCCTCACTCCTTACTCGTCCAACATCATTACCCCCTGCACTAATACAAATAATGGGTTTGTTCCCATTTCCTGTCATAATATCATTCATGTTTCCAACAATATCACCAATTCCAGCTCCCGGGTAGCAAACCCTTAATCTGTTTCCCCCTATCTCTGGCACAAAACGTTCTGTCTAAATACCTCACCTGGGAATCTCCCACAACCAAAATTCGCTTCGATTCTCCCTTTTCCTTTCGAGCAGTTTGAGGGACCTGCGCTTTAATGCTCCTAGTTACTTTGTCTTTGCCACCTCGTTGAACAACAGGTTCAACACAGCACTCGTCCTCTAATACGTCAAATGCATTAAAAGTCCTGAGGTGTAGTCTATTAGTTGTCGGTTTTGCCAAGGTCTTCTTAAGACCCCTGTCTTTCACAACTTGCCAAGACGAGGACTTCTTAATACTGGTCCCGTCAGTCCTTCTTAATGAGGTCCCGTCAACACTGGCCTCCTCCTTCGTTTCCTCCCGAAGTCCCAGCCGTCGCACCTCCTCCCGCAGGGAAACCATCTCTGCTCTCAGAGCTCCAACCATACTCACCAAATCTCTCACCAATCCCTCCATTATTGCAATAATAATGTTATTAGAATCGGAGCTCCAGCTAACACAACCTCTCACTGTGACTGCACCTGACTGACTCTAATACTTTATATTTTTTCGTCATTATCTGTCCTATCTGGTCTATGGTGAGCCCGTACGTGGAGGGTCTTTGGAACTATTATCTGTATCAATAGCTGATACAAGAGGTCTGGGGTCTTCATTAACCAGCAGTAAAGGGACCTCGTCTTGGAGAGTTGTGAAAGACAGGGGCCTTAAGAAGACTTTGATAAAGCCGCCTTCAAACGCCATAGCAACTTCTAATTCATTTGACGTTTTGGAGGACGAGAGCTGTGGAGAGACTGTGGATCGCGCAAAAGGGAAAGCAACGAAGAGAAAGGAAGCGCAGGCCCCTCAGAAAGTAAAGGAAGTACCTAAGCAAACATTAGTTGTGGGAGATTCCCAGATAAGGTATTTGGATAGAACGTTTTGTGCTAGAGATAGGGGGAACAGGTTAAGGGTTTGCTATCCCGGAGCTGGCATTGGTGATATTATAAACAACATGAATGATATTATGGCTGGTAATGGGAACAATCCCATTATTTGCATTAGCGTGGGAGGAAATGATGTTGGTCGAGTTAGGAGTGAGGAACTGATTCAGAGGTATAAAACAGCCATAGAGTTAGTTAGGAGCAAGGGAGGAATCCCGATCATATGTGGCATTCTTCCAAGAAAGGGAGTGGGAAATGAATGGATATCGAGGGTACTTGGTGTCAATTGCCGGCTGGAAAGTTATTGCAAATCAAATGCAATATCTTTCATAGACAACTGGGAACACTTCTATGGAAGAAATGAAATGTATGCTCGTGATGGGGTGCATCTATCGAGAGCTGGGGTTGTTGCTGTTGCGAACTCGTTAGAAGAAGTGGTTAGAGGTGTTTGTTTGGGTTTAAACTGTTAGTAGATAGAGGTATGGGAATTGATTTGGAGGAAGGAGGTAATAAAAGTATGTGTTTGTGGGAGAAAGGAATTGGCAAAACGATCAGGGAAAGAGAAGGTCCGCAAAATAACAATTCACTTAGGGTATATTACACTAACAGTAGAAGTCTAAGAAATAAAATTAACGAATTAAATGCTCTTGTCTGCACAGAAAAAATAGATATTATTGCACTTACCGAAACGTGGATGAATGTAGAAAATAGAGAACTATTAGCTGAATATCAAATATATGGATTTAAACTATTTCACACAGATAGATATATTAGACGAGGAGGTGGAGTAGCCATATATGTTAGGGACAATTTGAAATGTAGTCTCAAAGAGGGAATCAAAACAGAGCCACACACAGAAACTATTTGGATTGAATTAAACGAAAAAGCTAATAATATTATAATAGGAGTAATATATAGGCCACCAAATTTAGACAGAATGGAAGCAAAGCATCTATGGGATGAAATATCTAGAGCATCTAGATCTAACAGTATTTATGTCATGGGTGACTTTAATTTTAGAGGAATAAACTGGTTGAACAAAACAGGGAATAGTGAAGCAGAAGATTTTCTAGAATTAATTGACGATTGCTTTCTTACGCAACACATTAAGGAACCAACACGGGAAAATAATATTTTAGATTTAGTGTTAACAAACAGGGAAACGCAAATTAATGACATCGAAATAGGGAGTGAGCTAGGGAGCAGTGATCACAAAGAAATCAGATTTAGCATAGAATGGAATAGACCAGTAGGAGAAAATTCTGTTAAAGTGCCAGATTTTCGAAAAGCTGATTTTAATAGCCTAAGAAATTTTTTGGGTCAAATTGATTGGAAAGTCTTGGGTATGGGGTGTGGGCCGGTCTTGGAGCGAGACATGAACCCAGCGATAGGTGACTTAAATGGGGATTTGTTACGAACCCGGATCCAACGTCCGAGCCTGGAGCAGTGACAAACACGCCATCTGTGGGTCAGCTCCCGAAACCCCCGCCAAACGAACGACGACACCTAGTGAGGACAGCGTGTACTGGCCTCGAGGACCAGTTTCCAGTCTGGTTCAGCGCTCAACACCGCCGCTCCTGACCTCTGGTGAGGTGGTGCTCCGACGACAGCGCCATCTATGGACTGGATACGTCAGGTGTTAGTATCTGAGCCGGTGAGTGTGGTGTATTAGTGTCCCAGTTATTGATGACGTGTCTGCTTACAGAGCCGACCTGGGACCACTGTGTTGAAGGTGAAAGCAGTCTACCCGAGGCAGCCAGTCTCCATACTGTGAAGTTTGCTGCAGCTGTTGTGACGTCGTCCCCCCGGAAGAACACTGTGGTGTGTTAAGCCTGCCAGTGGAGTGGCAGTGGAAGGATTTACCCGGGACCGACGGTTGGAGACGATAATCCACTGGGGTATTGAGGACAGGAGGGTGATTGGTGATATCACACGAGACTCCTGTCTAGGGCGTACCCCTTTTATCGTTCGTGGAGTGGCCGTACCAGCCTTGGTGGCTCAGTACCTGCCAGCAGACCTGCTGGACGTGTGGTTGACGACCTCCACGACGGTGCCCCCAGTGGACCTGTGTTGTGGCTGACCTGTGGCCAGGGTAGGCTCGGCGTTCTCGGAGGACACGTCTTGAGGCCACGAAGAAAGCACCGCGGACTCAGCACCTAGCTTCGAGGATCCATAGTCTCCAGCAGAAGACTACAGTGATGATCCCCTTTGTAAAGTGTTAATACCCCTCCCCCTTGTGTACTCTTTTATTATATATATTTAAACGGTGAAGGTGAACATTATATTATATTAAGTTCTTAGCTTTCTTTCCCTACTCCCTTTAAGTTACTTGCGTCACGGATCGCATCCCTTGAAAGCCTCTACTGGCTTGGGGTCGGATATATATATCTTCCTCTAACGACATCAGAGTAAGAACCCCGTTGCGTCCCGAGAGGGCCGTAACATAATTGGCATCCCCAGCGGGATCCGTCCCCTTGTTAAGTATGTTTGACAGGGGTGGTGAAGTGGCGTAATCCCTGTAAATAATTCCCCCTGTGTGTGACGATTGTGACGTTATACGTCCTGTGCGGTGCTAAAGAGTGACTTAAGTGCGATATTGTGCAGTGCGGTGCTCGCTGTGATTAAGCGATTAAGTGCAATATTGACTAGTGCGGTGCTCAGTGATCCAGTGCAATATTGTAGAGCGAAGTATTCGCTTGGATTCAGTGCAATATTGGGTAGTGCGGTGCCCGAAGTGATTACGTGCAATATTGGCAAGTGCAGTGTTTGGTGCAATATTGGCGCAGAACAGTGCTCGGTGCGTTAAGTGCTAACGTGTAAAAGGTGTGTTAAGTGCTCGTTAAGTATTCCATCTGTGACAATGGCAGAAAAAGCTACCATCGATGATCTGGACGATGTTCAGGCTTTTCTGAACAGAGTGGACTGTCTTGCCAGATTAAAATATCTGAGCAAACCAGAGCTTGTACTAGTGAGCGCCTACCTGGAGATCAAGATCCGTGCCAGTGATTCCCGTGTGGAGATCTTGTCCAAGGTTCACCGGCACCTGAAGGCAGAAGAGAAACAGGAAGGCGAGACTCCTAGTACAAGGGAAGGTGAGGAAATAGCTTCCACAGAAAAGGAAGACAAGGGCAGTGACATTGACAGTGATGCAGGTGAGCTTAATATCAGCTTCCTAACAGTCAAAATGCGTGCCCTAGAGATCAATCGCGAGATAGAGTGGAAGAAGTTAGAAGTAGAACGAGAATTAAAAGATAAAGAAATGGAGATGAAAGAAAAAGAATTGGCGATGAGGCGTTTAGAATTAGAAAGAGAAGAGAAACGAGAGAGAGAAGAGAGAGAAAGAGAAGAAAGAAGAGAAGAACGAGAAAGAGAGAGAGAAGAACGAGAAAGAGAAGAAAAAGAAAGACAGAGACAACACGAACTAGAAGTATTACGACTAGGCGCTGGACAGAGACAAACTGGAGTAAGCGGTTTCGATCCGGTAAGGAATATCAAAATGGTCCCCAAATTCAACGAGAGAGAAGTTTCGAAGTTCTTCGCAGCCTTCGAGAAAGTCGCTGCCTCTTTGGAGTGGCCAAGGGAGAATTGGGCCATCATGATACAGTCAGTCTTGACTGGGAAGGCCCAAATCGCCTACTCTACGTTATCCCTTGACGACTCCGGCGATTACGATATGGTGAAGAAAGTGGTGCTCATGGCGTACCAATTGGTACCTGAGGCATATAGGCAAAAGTTCAGAAACCTGAAGAAGACCTCAGAGCACACTTTCACCGAATTCGCCACCATCAAGGAGCGACTTTTTCAAGAATGGTGTGCCTCTCGGAAGGTGGAGACCAAAGAAGACCTCGAGCAGCTTATACTGCTAGAGGACTTCAAGGATTGTTTGTCTGGAGACCTGAAGACGTACCTAGAGGAACAGCAGGTAGAGACCTTGAGTGCAGCAGCCACAATGGCTGAGGAATACATCCTGACTCATAGGCCGTCTGCTAAGTACGTCCCAAGGAATTACCAGCGCCGGTTCGACAGACCTCATGATGAAGAGGAAAGACCCGTCCCACAAAGTGCTAAGAAGACGCCCCCAAGTAGCCCCCGAAGAGCAAGTCCTAGCAGTCCGAAACACCGGAGCCCGAGGAGGAATATGGTGTGCTGGACTTGTGGGCAGAAAGGGCATATAGCTGCTAGGTGCCGAGGCAGAAGAGGTGGCAGCGCACGGAGGGAGGTGATGATGATGAGCTGTGTTACACCACCAGCAGGAAGCCAGTCGACGACGACGCAGGAAGGACCAAGTTTGTTGGCCCCTCACACTTCAACCGGGTATGTAATGAGTGATCATACTGGTAGATCAATTGTAGTGCTCAGAGATAGTGGAGCAGCCCAGTCCCTGATCGTGAAGAGCTCGTTACCCGAGGGAGTAAGTGTGGATGGGCGACAAAAGGTTGTCCTGGTTGGGTTTCCTAGGACGCAGTACATCGCCCCCTTAGTGCCAGTACATCTTGATTCGCCTTATTTCAGCGGCACATGTGAGTTGGCAGTAGTCGATACCCTCCCTGTGGCTGGGATTGACGTGGTACTAGCCAACGACTTGGTGACCGATTGGAGCACCAATCGTCCCAAGGTTGCGGACGAGTCTACCAGAACAGCAAGATCGGAGGTGACAACAGGCAATGGTAATGTCCAGGTAAAGACAGACCCGGATGTAACTATGTTTAATTTGTCCTCTCGCCTACAGATTAAGAACGATCTAGCAGTGTCTCCTGATTCTCTCGACAAGGAACATGAGGTTACGATGGCAGAAGTACCTGAGCTAGAAGAGAGGCCTTGTGTGCAGGCACCCACGGGTACCAACGAGTCTGGAGCGAAGGCAGAAGTGTGCTTGCGGTATGGCAAGTTACGGCGTGTATTGAACCAGCCAGATATTCCCCAGACGTCAGAGGTATGTGAGGTGTGTTCAAAAGGTCTAGTGCCCTCTTCGGTCCAAGCCAGGCTAGTGGATGTTGCCGGCTATGGACATGACAGACTCAGGAAACTTGTCCCTAAGGTAACCAAATGTTTCCTAGCGATATTCTGTTTTGTTCTCGTGTGTGGTCTCGGTAAAGATCAGTGGACGACCCGACGAATGATGGCTCCCATGAACATCGTGAAAAGGTCCCAGGGATTGGAGATTTGTACTGCAGGTGTTGCAGTTGAAGGAGGGACCTGGAAGGTGATGGTTGGTACAGGAGGTACGACAAATGATAATATGAGTGACTGTTTCCGACAGGTTGACACCCCCCGCGTGATAGCTGAGCCTCAATGCAGCGTTATACGGAACGTTGGTCGACCTGACGGTGGCAGAGCGAATGCCATCTTCGGTGAGCAAGCAGCCCTGTTGGAACTAGGTGTGGGCCTAGTAGAAGAGTGTATAGTAAGTACTGACTTGCCCATTGTCGCTATCACTCTGAATTATCAGACCCCTGTATTCCAGGTTCCTGTCTCCCTGAAGGACCATCGGACTGGCACCAGAAATGCCGTCTGTGGTCAGCCATCATCGGTGCCACGACATAGAGTAGTGTCGAGTCACCCCAGATCGTGTCATAACCAATCCGTACTAGAGAGGTGTGAGATGATGCCCCTGCTTGACATCGCAGTGGAGATGTGGACGATTATATCAGGCAGATCATTGCCTTCTATCTACAAGTTCCCTTTGTGCCAGGGTTCCTCAGTACAGTTCTGTAGACGTGACAGCCTCGACATCCCAGATTATAAAGCATGTGTGTCCATTTGGAGTTGTGTCGTCGTACTAATTTGGTTTGTGTTTCCTTTTATAGAACCCCAAACCAAATTCTTTTTGGTGGGGAGGTGTTACGAACCCGGATCCAACGTCCGAGCCTGGAGCAGTGACAAACACGCCATCTGTGGGTCAGCTCCCGAAACCCCCGCCAAACGAACGACGACACCTAGTGAGGACAGCGTGTACTGGCCTCGAGGACCAGTTTCCAGTCTGGTTCAGCGCTCAACACCGCCGCTCCTGACCTCTGGTGAGGTGGTGCTCCGACGACAGCGCCATCTATGGACTGGATACGTCAGGTGTTAGTATCTGAGCCGGTGAGTGTGGTGTATTAGTGTCCCAGTTATTGATGACGTGTCTGCTTACAGAGCCGACCTGGGACCACTGTGTTGAAGGTGAAAGCAGTCTACCCGAGGCAGCCAGTCTCCATACTGTGAAGTTTGCTGCAGCTGTTGTGACGTCGTCCCCCCGGAAGAACACTGTGGTGTGTTAAGCCTGCCAGTGGAGTGGCAGTGGAAGGATTTACCCGGGACCGACGGTTGGAGACGGTAATCCACTGGGGTATTGAGGACAGGAGGGTGATTGGTGATATCACACGAGACTCCTGTCTAGGGCGTACCCCTTTTATCGTTCGTGGAGTGGCCGTACCAGCCTTGGTGGCTCAGTACCTGCCAGCAGACCTGCTGGACGTGTGGTTGACGACCTCCACGACGGTGCCCCCAGTGGACCTGTGTTGTGGCTGACCTGTGGCCAGGGTAGGCTCGGCGTTCTCAGAGGACACGTCTTGAGGCCACGAAGAAAGCACCGCGGACTCAGCACCTAGCTTCGAGGATCCATAGTCTCCAGCAGAAGACTACAGTGATGATCCCCTTTGTAAAGTGTTAATACCCCTCCCCCTTGTGTACTCTTTTATTATATATATTTAAACGGTGAAGGTGAACATTATATTATATTAAGTTCTTAGCTTTCTTTCCCTACTCCCTTTAAGTTACTTGCGTCACGGATCGCATCCCTTGAAAGCCTCTACTGGCTTGGGGTCGGATATATATATCTTCCTCTAACGACATCAGAGTAAGAACCCCGTTGCGTCCCGAGAGGGCCGTAACAGGATTTCGATGTGGATTCAATATATAACTTATTTAAGAATATTCTAAACAAAGCCCAGGAACGTAGTATACCATACAAATTGAATAGATCGAATACTAATGACCCAAAGTGGATAACAAAGAATTTGAAGAACCTTATAGGTAAAAAGAGAGCTTGGTACAAAAGGATTAAAAATGGGGAGGTCACTTTAGAACAGGAATTCGTACAACTGGTTAGAAATGTTAAAAAAGATATAAGGAAAGCAAAAAGAAACTATGAAGTTCGCATAGCAGGGCAAGCAAAGACAAATCCTAAAGGGTTTTTTCAGTTATATCGTACTAAGACTAGGGAAAGGATAGGTCCATTAAAAACTGAGACAGGTCAAATAACAGATAGTGATGAAGAGATGAGTAGTATTTTTAATAAATATTTTGTATCTGTATTTACTAAAGAGGAACTTAACAATATGCCTTCAGCCGAACAAGTCTATGTGGGTGGGGACGAGGACAGGTTGACGAGTTTAGCAGTTACCAGGGAGGATGTTCTTAAACAAATAGTAAAACTCAAACCAAACAAATCCCCAGGGCCGGATGAAGTGTTTGCCAGGGTGCTTAAAGAATGCAAAGAGGAGCTTTGTGACCCACTGTCAACCATATTTAATAAATCAATAGAGTCAGGCAGAGTGCCAGAGTTTTGGAAAGTTGCTAATGTGATACCAGTTTTTAAGAAAGGAGATAGATCACTTGCGTCTAACTATCGACCAATTAGCCTAACGTCTATTGTGGGAAAGTTACTCGAATCTATAATAGCAAATAAAATTCGTCTTCATCTTGAAAAACATAAATTAATAATTGAGTCGCAAATGGTTTTATAAATGGCCGTTCATGTTTAACAAATTTGTTATCTTTTTATTCTAGCATTGTTGAGGCAGTTGATAGTGGTAAGGATTGCGATGTTGTATACCTTGACTTTAGCAAAGCTTTTGATACAGTGCCACATGAAAGACTGATTAAAAAAATAGAGTCTCATGGTATTGGGGGTGCTATATTAAGCTGGATTAGGGCATGGCTATACCAAAGGAAACAGAGAGTTAGTATAAATGGAATCAAGTCAGAGTGGGAAAATGTTGTAAGTGGAGTGCCTCAAGGCTCTGTCCTGGGACCTCTGTTGTTTATAATATATATAAATGATTTAGATTCAGGTTTGAGTAGCAACATTTGCAAATTTGCCGATGACACGAAAATCGGTAGGGAAATTAATTCGGAGGAGGACTCACTATCACTTCAAGTTGATCTAGATAGGGTTTTGAAATGGTCAAAGGATTGGCAGATGCAGTTTAATGCTGATAAATGTAAAGTTCTGAGGTTAGGTAATGATGATAGAGTTACAAGATACGAGCTAGATGGTGTTGTGATTGCGAAGTCGGATTGCGAAAGGGATCTGGGAGTTATGATTAGTAAGAATTTAAAACAAAAGGATCAATGCATAAATGTTCGTAATAAGGCAAATCGGACACTTGGATTTATTAATCGCAGCGTTAGTAACAAGACACCTGGTGTGGTTCTCAAGCTATATCTTGCTCTAGTTAGGCCCCATTTAGATTATGCAGTTCAGTTTTGGTCGCCATATTATAGAATGGATATAAATTCACTTGAACGTGTCCAGCGTAGGATGACTAAGTTAATTCCCCAAATTAGAAATCTTTCATATGAAGAAAGATTAACAAAGCTTAAGTTGCATTCACTGGAAAGGCGAAGAGTTAGGGGTGACATGATAGAGGTTTACAAGTGGATGAATGGACATAACCGGGGGGATATTAATAGGGTATTAAAAGTATCAACACAGGACAGAACACGAAACAATGGATATAAATTGGATAAGTTTAGATTTAGGAAAGACTTGGGTAAATACTGGTTCAGTAACAGGGTTGTTGATTTGTGGAACCAATTGCCGCGTAACATTGTGGAGGTGGGGTCCCTCGATTGTTTCAAGCACGGGTTGGACAAGTATATGAGTGGGATTGGGTGGTTATAGAATAGGAGCTGCCTCGTATGGGCCGGTAGGCCTTCTGCAGTTACCTTTGTTCTTATGTTCTTATGTTCTTATGTTCATGGTGGTTTTCAGTCCTAGAGGGCAAGCTGTCCTAGTTATGGAACTGGTGGGATTAGTGTTGACCTCTAGGCCTTCCGACAGCCGTGCTGTCGTTGGAGTTTGGTGTGGTGGCCTCCATGAGGAGGTCTTGTACCGAGTAGGTGTCGTATTTGTTGTGCGGCGGTGGAGCTACTGAGAAATCCTACTTTCTTAGTAGGTTTCCTAGTCTGAGGAGTCCGTAATCTCCGTAGTTGGTGTTGAACTGTCGAAAATTGAGAGATTACTCAAGTAAATCACCTGCTCACTTACTGACACCAACCAGCTGGGATACCTTAGGAAATATAACTGGTTTCGAGATTCTATTTTTTACATATAAGATAAGTTATCACAAAACCCTTTTTAATCCTGAAAATAACAAGTTATCAAAAAATGTTTAATTGAAACATTAAGAGAAACAAATAATTTGGAGATGGAATAAAACATTATATTTTGGGATGAAATTAGATTTTTATTGCTTCCACCAGAACTATACATGGCATGATTTAACAAATCATCTAGTGCATAAAAATTCGTTAGTTCTCTTGAGATTTATATAAAAGGACTCATATTTCTTGAACGATATATGCATGCACCTTCATGTGTTAATTCGTATTTCCAAGATAGCAAAAACTTTTTCAACACTGGGGACACTTGTAAAAGGTCTCACCAGTATGAACACGTTTATGTTTCATTGTACAACTGTGATCAATGTTGTTTTAGCGCAATGGTCATTCCTTAAGAAGACTCTGACGAGGACGTCTTCAGATGTCATAAAGACTTCCAACTCATTCGCCGTGCTGGAAAACGAGTGCTGTACAGAGACTGCAGTTCGCTCGAAAGCGAAGGCAGCGAAGGGAACGCAGGTCCCTCAAGCTGTTCAATAAGTGAAGGAAGTAGATAAGCGATTTTTGGTTGTAGGAGATTTCCAGATAAGCTTTTCGTGCCAGAGATAGGAATAACAGGTTAAGGGTTTGCTATCCAAATGCAGGAATTGGTGATATACTAAACAACATGAAAAATATGATGGCTAGAAATGGGAACAAACCCAATATTTGTATCAGTGCAGGTGGAAATGATGTAAGACGAGTCTGGGGTAAGGCACTGTTACAGAGGTTTAAGACATCAGTAGAATCTGATAGGAGGAAAGGAAGAATCCTGATCATATGTGGCATTCTTCCAAGAAAGGTAGTTGGGAATAAATAGTTGTCCAGGGCACTTGATGTCAATTGCCAACTGGACACATATTGTTAAAAATCAAATGCAATATCAAACGTTGATATCTGGGAACATTTCTATGGAAGAAATATAAATGTATGCTCGGGATGGGGTGCATTTATCAGGAGATAGGGCTGTTGCCAACTCGTCAGAACCTGTGGTTGGAGGGGCTAGTTTGGGTTTAAACTGTTAGAAGCTAGTGGTATGGGAAATGATATGGTGAAAGCAGGCAATATATGTATGTGTCGGCGGGGAAAAAAAATGGCAAAATGAACAGGGAAGAAGGGCCTCAAATAACAATACACTTAAGATATATTACACGAACAGTAGGATTGGTTCCACAAATCAACAACCCTGTTACTGAACCAGTACTTACCCAAGTCTGTCCTAAATCGAAACTTATCCAATTTATACCCATTGTTTCGTGTTCTGTCTTGTGTTGATATTTTTAATACCCTATTAATATCCCCCCTGTTATGTCCATTCATCCACTTGTAAACCTCTATCATGTCACCCCTAACTCTTCGCCTTTCCAGTGAATGACTTAACACTCTGACTTAACCCCATTTATACTAACTCTCTGTTTCCTTTGGAATAGCCATGCACTAATCCAACTTAATGTAGCACCCCCAATACCCTAATCCAACTTAATATAGCAACCCCAATACCATGAGCTTCTATTTTTTTAATTAGTCTTTCATGTGGCACTGTATCAAAAGCTTTGCTAAAGTCAAGGTACACAACATCACAATCCTTACCACTATCAACAGCCTCAACTATGCTGGAATAAAAAGTTAGCAAATTTGTTGAACATGAACGGCCATATGTACAACCATGTTGCGACTCATTTATTAATTTATGTTTTTCAAGATGGAGACGAATTGTATTTGCAATTATTGATTCAAGTAACTTTCCCACAATAGACGTTTGGCTAATTGGCCGATAGTTTGACCAAGTGATCTATCTCCTTTCTTAAAAATTGGTACCACATTAGCTACCTTCCATGACTCTGGCACTCTGCCTAACTCTATTGATATATTAAATATGGTAGAGAGTGGCTCGGAAAGCTCCTCTTTGCATTCTTTAAGCACCCTGGTAAACACTTCATCCGGCCCTGGGGACTTGTTTGGTTCTAGTTTTACTAATTGTTTAATTGCATCCTCCCTGGTGACTGCTAAACTAGTCATTAACAAAGCTTAAATTGCATTCACTGGAATTGCGAAGAGTTAGGGGTTGACATGATAGAGGTTTACAAGTGAATGAAAGGTCATAACAAAGTGGATATTAATTGAGTATTAAAAGTGTCAACAAAAGACAAAACGCAAAACAATGGGTATAAATTGGATAAGTTTAGATTTAGGAAATACTTGGGTAAATACTGGTTTGGTAACAGGGTTGTTTTTTGTGGAACCAATTAACGTGAGCGTGGTCGAGGTGGGGTCCCTTGATTGTTTCAAGAGTGTGTTGGACATGTATATGAGTGGGATTGGGTGGTTATAAATAGCAGCTGCCTCGTATGTGCCAATAGGCTTTCTGCAGTTAACTTTATTCTTATGTTCTTATGAAATATTTGTAAATACTTATTTATTAATCACACGGCAACCAGCTTCAAAAAGCCTGTGCTATACCTAAAATAAAAATAACAATAATTTATTTGCAAGAAGGTACAATAGGTAGGTGAGATTACATAGGATTGGTATTTTTACATTCATTCAATGCCACTAACACGCATAGCGCTTCAGGCAGTACACGCATCTCAGTCCCCTGTACTCTCACCCCACCTCCCCTCCCCCATTACATACGGAACTATATAAGAGCTTGCGGCGTGTAGATAAGAGTAGGTGTTTTACAGGCTCACCATAGCCCGTGCTACATGGACACTTTGTTCTGAGTAGCTAAATCTGAAACAACAACAACAGTAGATAAGATATCTACTGTTGATATCTACAACAGTAGATATCACCATAGCCCGTGCTACATTGGAACTTTTGTTGTAAGTATCTGAATCTAAAACGACAACATATCAGATCAGATACTCATCTGCATTTGTTAGAGCACAAGAACATTTGTTATGTGCTATCTATTATTTGCTAATTGTGCTTTCTGAGATAATGGATATCACACAAATTTCTCCAACAACTCTATACGATTATTTCCCTAGACTTCCCTCATATATCATAGATGCGTTTAGGAATCTTCATGCTGACTACGTGTTAGTAAATTCTGCGGACTTCATGTTAGAACTTTTAGAACAATCAGAACACCACCTTAGTAGCTTTTATAATATTGATGATTATGATGATGTCGCTTTACTCTCTAGCAAATTTCAACTTGGAATTTTATGTGCTCTAGTTCTCTCCTCGCGTATGATGAGGATAAGAGGGCTATGGGAGGAAGTCCTCTGGAAAATTGTTTCTCTAGTAGACTTCTGGAGACATGACAATACTGGCGTCAACATTTGTAGCTCATTGGAGTCTACTACCTTGAAGTTCTGGACACTCACAATGTTTACCGACACCGAGTTGTGTCCCAACCCGTACCTGCGTCTGGAAATGCTCCGCATCATTGGAACGTGGCCACAGTCGTACTTTGACGATGTTGCTTCTGGTATGCAAGCAGCTGCAGGGTTGGTGAACACTTGTATATACATGGATCCAGATCACCTCATACCCAATAAATCATTCAAAAGCCTCTTCCTCTATCTCACTAGAGTGTTACAAAAACTAGGTAAATACGGCCACCTAGGTTCTGTTACCGCTGCAGCCGTGGACCAGGTAAAGAGACTTAAGATTGGGCCAGAAGCAGTCCTTTTCAACCATCTAGCACAACTCTTCAAGCAAACAGCGGAGGTTATTCAAGCAAGATATCATGAAGATGCACTTTCGTTAAGTTTTTCTGTAGAGATGTTACAAGTGTTAAATGAAATTTTACTTTTATATTGGATTTTGGTGGATATGCCACCCACCATGGCGGCCTATGGGGTTCCTGGCCTGGCTCAAGCAGCTGCAGTTTCCCTGGTTACTATAACATCTTCTGTAGTTGCAGTGTGCTCGACGACAAAATGTGAAACTGACTCAAAGTTTCTCACCTCAATGTTAGATTATGTTTATAAAATAATATCCGTAAAAGAGGAACTTACATTGCTGTCTCTACGCCTTAACCACACACAAAAACTGTCTTCTCTTAACAAACAGTCCTCTGGCTTCACCTTCCATTATTTCCCAGAACCATGTCGGGAATCGTTTGAGGAGTTCCCGGAGAATTTCACGGACAGCGTGACGCAGGCGGTGATGGAGGCACCGGTATTGCTACATTCGTCCAAGATGATTATAGACGAGGCGACGCTGGTCCAGCTGCTGCTGGAGTCTCCCTCTGACCCCTTCACGCGGTGCCCTCTGGACCCTGGCTCCTATAGTCGCCTGCCGGACCTCCAGGCGGCCATTCTTGCGTGGAGACAAGAGCATCAGTGACTTTTAAGACGACGGCAATAAGATTACTGTAGGATTTAAAAACAAGGACAACATCTGCAGTGAAGATGGAAATGTTTGCCAAATTTAGTACCGACTTTAGGTTTGACTTTATCAATTTACACATGTAATTTATATTTGTATAAATTGTCTTTATCATTTTCAATAAATCAATAAATTTGTTGAAAAAACAGTTTATATATTAACTTATTTAACTTTTTAACATAAGTTTTCTAAAACATCAGAATTAGAGTAACACAGTTAGCCAATTGGTCCACACTAAATGTTAACTTTTTTTTTTTTTTTTTTTTTTAACATGCAGAGCATGCAAATTAAATACAATAAAAATACAGAATACATAAAGGAAAACAATAGACCACCGGCCAGAAGGGCCGACAGCCGAGCACAACAAAACAGCATAGCACAACAAAACACATACACAAGAAAAACATGAAAAATACAGCATACATCAAAACATAAAACAGAATACAATGGTAATCCAGCAATCACAGTACAAAACAACACCTCCAAAAAACAAAACATACAACAAGAGGCAACAGGTAAAGCAACAGAAAATCAATACATTAACGCCCCGTAACAAAAGGCGAGGCCAATGACAATAAAAAAGCAGGCAAAAACACAAGTCACTAAACACCGGCCTGAAGGGCCAACATCAAAAACACAAGAAAACAAAAGAAAAATAAAACACACAGCAAGCACACAGACTACGAAAAGATCTCATACTTGTCCGGCCACTCTTCCGCCGGGAAGCGAACACAGTACGCTTCCCAAAGTAACATAATGTCCTCCGAAACATGGTCACTATTGAGCGTACGAGGATCGGGCATTAACTCTGGCACACCCACAATAAAACACTTAGCCCGACGAATCCAGATGGTAGAAGGGCACCACGGAGCAGGACGCACACGGTCAACAATTTCAAAATGCAACGGATGGTCAGCATCCATCGCCACTCTGAAAGCCAAGATGAGAGGGAGAGGCTCCTTCCCAAGAGGCCGGGCAATGGGCAGCACACTGGGAGCCTCCTCAGCTGCCTCACAGGGCTCCTCGGCAACCACTGAACGTTGCACCTGCCGGGACCCCCCACGCTTGGCATCCTTTTTCAGCACCAGCTTGATGCCTTGGCTCGCTCCAGGATCCACACCATCCACGCCCGGAGGAGCAACCACCTCCCACTGCGGAGAACCTTCTGCAGGAGAAAGAACAGGAGGTAAATTAGACGCACAATCATCGTCAACAGCCGACACATGGACATCAGCCACCACCAGCGTCGTAGAGCACGAGGCACCTGGAACCGCCACACCATCTCCCGAAGCTCCACCCGCGTCGTAGTCCTCCATATCAGCCCATGCAGTAGAAGAGCGCCTAGAACGCTTGGGCACTGGCCGCACATCCTCACAGCCGGAGGCGGACCCAGAACCACGGCCCTCACGAACCGGGCGAACCGACGCCCGTCGCAGTACTTCAGCAGCCTCAACCACATGGGGAACCGGGCCGCACACAACAGGATGCTCCGCAGCACCCCCAACACCCAACACAGCCGGAACACCTGGTGAGGGCGCAGGACCAGGCGCAGCAGCAGGAGTCGAGGAAGACGCAGACGCACTCGGCTGAGGGGCAACAAGCACCGGGGGCATGTCGGGTGACGCAGGAGGGGCCGCATCAGCAGCGACTGGGACCTGCTCCACTTCATCTCCGGAATCCACGCCCTGAGGGAGCGCCGGGAAATCCTCCTCCCGGAATAAGTTAACGGGCGCAGCAGGTGTCTCAGAGCACCCGGCAGCCTGATGCCCCAACTGGCCACACCGGAAACAAGTACGGGGCTGCCGGGCATAGTACACCCGAACGTAGTAGCCCAGCAGCCAGACAGAAGATGGGATATCCGACCGCAGGCACATACCTAATGTGCGGACGTTCGTCTGCTTCCCAGCATACTTCCCCGAGGACAGCTTGTTCACCCGCACACTGATGACTGCACCATACCTCCCGAAGAAGCGCCCGAGAAGGTTTTCAGGGAACTCCAGGGGCGCACCGTGCACACTGACATATGTCAGGGCACCACTTCGGTCCGAGATCGTAACGGAGCCGGCGCCATCCGGCAACTGCAATGAACGCCCTTCGTTCCGCCGGAGGAAGTCCCGATACTCCTCCTCCCCCACGAACTTGACAATCACCCGGTGGGCCGTAACAAGCTCAACGCCATACACAGCGTCCACCGGGACACGAAGCATGTCACACATAACTAACTCAACGGCCGGATAACCAGCCTTACACGTGAATTCCAGTCCCACGGAATTTACCCTCAACACAGGAGGAATAGCCAGGCCCCCCATGGCAAAACGGCCACGTCAGCACGCAACCAGGCAGGCAACAACACTGGACAGGGAGGGTAAGAGACCCCCACACCCCCTGCCGGCGAAAAGACTGCAACCTCCCCAAACTGCCGGAGTGTGCAGACGACACGTCTTCACCCTACGGCTGCTCAGGTGGAACCGTCATGTTAACATTGTAGATGCGTCATTTAAATCTACATTCAACTATATACCAAATCAGTCTACTTGTTAAAGTGTTTCAGTGTTAGCTCGCCTCTCATCCATTGTTCGCTGTTAAAATCAATAAGAATATATGTATCAAGGAAACTGACGAAAGCAGCTCATAGTCGTGGCAGCTCCTATTTATATCCAACAAAACTGCCTGTCAGACGATGAGTCATAATAACGTGGCTGAAGATATAATGACCAAATCACACATTAGAAGCGAAAGTAGTAACATCAGACACAAAACATACCCAACACGAACCTTAGTCGTGGCTTTGTTGCTGTTGAGTCTTACCTTTCACATACTTAAATGCTGTAGCCTTCTTAATATACTTAACCTGTGTGGGATAAATTCCAACATCATATATTAAATTTTTAACACAGCTTGTAGTAAGAAATTACTGCTGTTCAGTTAAATCATAAATTATATGTAATAGAAGTTACCCCCAAAGGAGGGCGGACGTGAGAATTTATCGTTGTTGTTTTAGATTCAGCTGATTGGCAAAAAATTCCATTTTTGATGCACTGGCTATGATGAGCCCGTAAGTGGAGGCTCTTGGAATCATTACCTGTATCAATAGCTGATCCTGGAGATGTGGGGGTGAGGTACGCGGACGCGCCAATCGAATTAAGACAATAAGTCTGGTCACACCAGTGAGTTGATGGGGTACACACGTCGCTCTCAGCTGAGTGCTACAGGAGTCAGCAGGGCTGTAGGCGGACTGGCCTACAGTCTCCCCCTTATCTCGGGGTGAGATGTCCGGGTGTTACAAGAGAATGGGTTTCCTAAGAGAATGTTGGTAATCTGGTAGAATTTCCTTCAAGGTTTCGTAGTCACGGTGGTTCTTGATGAGCAGAAAAACAAATAAGCAGAGTTTCTTTCACCCTGATGTGCTTGTTCACCTAGCAGTAAATAGGTACCTGGGAGTTAGAGTGATGAAAATGAAAAAAGTGAGAAAATGGGTTCTCAGAAAATGACAAGGAGGTGTGTAAAGAACTCAACAAGAATGATGATTGTAGGAATTCTTTACAATAGAGCATGGAAAGATCCCTGAACTAAGAGGGGTGGCGATAAATCAAGCAGACTCGGAAGTTATTGAAAGTACCAAAGATGGAGGTTAGGAGGTATCTGCTCGATCTAAACATTACTTAGGCTGATCGACCTGATAGAATCTTACCAAAAGAGGATGCAAAAAGAGGGAGCAGACGCACTTTACATGGCACTGTCTACGGCGTATAACAAGTCACTGGAAACAGGAGACCTACAAGAGGGTTAGAAAACAGATAACATACTCCCAATATACTAAAAGGGAGATAGGCAGGAGGCCCTACACTACAGGCTGGTGTTTTAGCTTATATACCATGCAAGGTGATGGAGACGAGCGAGAAATAAATTTGGAGGAAAGGACTTTGTAACATACCACTAGCATGGGTTTAGAGAAGGCATGTCTCACAGGTTTAACAGAATTCTATGAACAGCAACAAGCATTAAGAAAGAGAAGGATGGGCACACTGCATTTTCTTGGACTGTCAGAAAGCTTTTGACTCAGTACCCCATAAGAGACTGTTGCATATGTAGGGAAAACAATCTCAATGCAAGAAAAAATAATAGGTGGAAAGGTGCCCCTATGGATAAGGTAGATAGAGGGAGTGGTGTAGTTTGGTACCATCAACTCGGCTCACAGCCGAGCTGATAGTTCTACGGTCTCAAGCGCGTAGCGTCCGTTGTTCGCTAATATTTTGAACAATAGTTGTAACAAATAGTTGTAACAAATAGTTGTAACAATAGTTGTAACAAATAGTTGTAACAAATAGTTGTAACAATAGTTGTAACAAAGTTGTTCGCTAATATTTTGGACCCATATAGTCCAGGAGAATGGATTGTATCTCTATCATCATTACCTTGCCTTAAAACCTTAAATTTGTATGCATTAATTAAGCTGAATCTGCTAATATTAGGAATCTACTAATCTTATGATTAGCTTATGACCATTTCAAAACCTTATTTAGATCGTCTTGAAGTAGTGAGTCCTTTTCCGTGTTTATTTCCCTCCTGAGTTTTGTATTACAGGCAAACTTGCAAATATTGCTGCTCAAACCTGAATCTAAATCATTTATATATTAAACATTCTGGGTATATACTGGTTCTGTAACAGGGCTGTTGATTTGTGGAACCAATTAGTCAGACGCAGTCAGTCACAGTGTGTTAGCTGGAGCTCCAATTGTCTTGATACTAAAAATTAAAGGTGTAGTGATTAAACTGGTGGTAGTGAGAGAGATATGAAGAGACCTTAGGAGATAGTTGGAGTCTCTGCGGGTGGAGCTTAGGCAGATAAAACACCGTCAAGAGGAAGCACGGGAGGAGAGCAGCAGTAGAGGTTCTACTTCTTGGAATATCGTAGGGGACATGGGTCTTAAGAAGACTCTGACGAGGACGTCTTCAGATGTCATAAAGACTTCCAACTCATTCGCCGTGCTGGAAAACGAGTGCTGTACAGAGACTGCAGTTCGCTCGAAAGTGAAGGCAGCGAAGGGAACGCAGGTTCCCTTCGCTTCCCTTCGCAAGCTGTTCATTAAGTGAAGGAAGTAGATAAGCGATTTTTGGTTGTAGGAGATTTCCAGATAAGCTTTTCGTGCCAGAGATAGGGATAACAGGTTATCCTTGCTATCCAAAGGCAGGAATTGGTGATATACTAAACAACATGAAAAATATGATGGCTAGAAATGGGAACAAACCCAATATTTGTATCAGTGCAGGTGGAAATGATGTAAGACGAGTCTGGGGTAAGGCACTGTTACAGAGGTTTAAGACATCAGTAGAATCAGATATGAGCAAAGGAAGAATCCTGATCATATGTGGCATTCTTCCAAGAAAGGTAGTTGGGAATAAATAGTTGTCCAGGGCACTTCATGTCAATTGCCAACTGGACACATATTGTTAAAAATCAAATGCAATATCAAACGTTGATATCTGGGAACATTTCTATGGAAGAAATAAAATGTATGCTCGGGATGGGGTGCATTTATCAGGAGATAGGGCTGTTGCCAACTCGTCAGAACCTGTGGTTGGAGGGGCTAGTTTGGGTTTAAACTGTTAGAAGCTAGTGGTATGGGAAATGATATGGAGAAAGCAGGCAATATATGTATGTGTCGGCGGGGAAAAAAAAATGGCAAAATGAACAGGGAAGAAGGGCCTCAAATAACAATACACTTAAGATATATTACACGAACAGTAGGAATCTAAGAAACAAAATAAACTATTTAAATGCTCTTGTCTGCACGGAAACAATATATATTATTGCACTTACCAAAACAATGATGAATGTAGAAAACAGAGAACTTTTAACTGAATATCATATAAACAGATTTAAACTATTTCACACAGATGGATACTTTGGACGAGGAGGAGTAGCCATATATGTTAGGGAAAATTTGAAATGTAGTCTCAAAGAGCGAACCAACACTGAGCCACACAGAAACCATTTCGTTAGAATTAAATGAAAAACCAAAAATCTTAAATATGAGTTATAGTTATATACATGCCACCAAACTTAAGACAGAATAGAAGCAATAGAAGTATTTGTGTCATGGGTGACTTTAATTTTAGCGGAATAAACTGGCTTATAAGAACAGGGAATATTGAAGCAGAATATTTTCTGGCATAAATTGACGATTACTTCCTTAAAAAACACATTAAGGAACCCACGAGTAGCACTAATATTTTAGACTGTTTCAACTAACAGGAAAACACAAAATAATGACATCGAAATAGGGACTGAGCTAAGGAACAGTGATCACAAAGAAATCAGTCTTAGCCTAGAATGGAATAGATTTATAGGAGAAAATTATGTTAAAGTGCCAGGTTTTCGAAAAGCTGATTGTAATGGCCTAAGAAATTTTTGGGAGAAATAAATTGAAAAGTCCTGGCAATGAGGGCTGTGCTGGTTTGGAGTGAGACCCTTTTTTACATCATCTAGCACTGGGTGATGTAAAAAAGGGACTTCGATGTGAATTCAGACTAAAACTTATTTATAAATATTCTAAGCAAAGCACAGGAACGTAGTATACCATACAAATTGAATAAATCTAATAATAATGACCCGAAATGAATAACAGAAGATCTGATGAACCTTATAGGTAGAAAGAGAGCTTGGTACAAATGGATTAGGAATGGGGAAGTTAGTTTAGAACAAGAATTCGTCCAACTGGTTAGAAATGTTAAAAAAAAGAGATAAGTAGGACAAAAAGAAACTATTAAATTCGCATAGCAGGGCAAGCAAAGACAAATCTTAGAGTTTTTCAGTTATATCGAACAAAGATTAGGTAAAGAATAGGTCTGATAAAAAGTAAGACAGGTCAGTTAACTGATAGTGACGAAAAGATGAGTAGTATTTTGTTAAAGTACCAGGTTTTCGAAAAGCTGGTTTTAATAGCCTAAGACTTTTTTCGGTAAAATAGATTAGCAACTCCTGGGCTTGGAGGGGAGACGACGGTCCTGGAGTTAGACGTGAACACAGGAGTAAGAGCATATGAATGAGATTAAGTCATAGTGGGAAAGTGTTGTATGAAGATTAAGAAGGCATAATGTTATTATTATTAGATTTGCCGATGATACAAAAATTGGGAAGGAAATAAACACCGAAAAACATTCACTATCACTTCAAGACGATCTAAACAAAGTTATGAGATGGTCAAAAGACTGGCAGATGCATTTTAATGCTGACAAATGTAAGGTTTTAAGACTAGGTAATTGAGGCTGGATGATAGAGTTAGAAGATTCGAGCTAGATGGTGTTGAGATTGCGAAGTTGGATTGTGAAATGGATCTCGGAGTTAGGATTAGTAAGAATTTAAAATAAAAATCATTGCATAAATGTTCGTAATAAGGCAAATAGGTCACTAGGATTTATTTATCGAAGCGTTAGTACTAAGACACATGGTGTTGTTTTCCTGCTATATTTTTATCTTGTTAGAGAAATCTAAACTGCATTTAAATTTTGAAGTTCAGTTTTGGTCGCCATACTATAGAATGGATATAAATTCACTAGAACGCGTCCAGAGTAGGATGACGAAGTCAATCCCGCAAATTAGAATCCTGTCATATGAAGAAAGGGTGACAAAGCTCAAATTACATTCTCTAGAGAGGCGAAGTTTTTGGAGTGATATGATAAATGTGTACAAGTGGATGAAAGGGGATATTAATAGCGTATTTAAAGTATCAACACTGCAGTTAAGCCTTCTGCAGTTACCTTTACTTTTATGTTCCTATAACGGCTCGGAAAGCTCCTCTTTTTTTTTCTTTTAACACCCTGGCAAACACTTCGTCTGGCTCTGGCGATTTGTTTGGCTTGAGTTTCACTATTTGTTTAATAACATCTTCCCTGGTAACTGCTAAACTAGTCAGCTATCCTCTTTCCCACCCACATAGACTTGTTCGGCAGAAGGCATAATGTTAAGTTCCTCTTCAGGAAATTCTTAGATAGCATATTTATTACAAATACTGCTCATCTCTTCATCGTTATCAGCTATCTGACCTGTCTCAGTTTTTAATGGACCTATCCTTTCCTTAATCTTTGTTCGATATAACAGATAAAACTTTTAGGATTCGTCTTTGCTTTCCCTGCTGTGCGAACTTCATAGTTTCTTTTTGTCCTCCTGTTACGAACCCAAGTTCATCGTCAGAGCACGGAGCAGTGACGTCAACGCCATCTGTGAGTCCACTCCCAAAACCCACTGCAACATGGACGACGCCATCTAGGGGCGACAGGAATATACCGGCAAGAGACGCTAGATTCCTGTCCTAGTCGGCTCGAGAGGTAGCTGGGGCTGACCTCTAGTTAGGTGGCGCCTAGAAAATCAGCGCCATCTATTGAGCAAAATAAATACAGTACAATAAAACAGAAGCGACAAATAAGCAGGGAAAAAGCAGAAGTCCTCTCCTCCATTTTAAACTTAGACCTAAATATCACAGGAAAAAGGTTATCATGTATAACCAAACTCAATTACGGGCTCACCATAGCCCGTGCTACATGGACACTCCATCTTGAAAAGCTAAATCTTTAACAACAACAACATTGAGCGAAAGGGTTTACGTCTATGTCAGATGAAGTAAGTGTTATTTCCTAGTGTCCCAGTGTACTGATGACGTGTCTGTATTCACAGAGTCGACGTAGGGCTGCTGTGATACAAGAACAGTCAGTCTACCCAGGGGAGCCAAGGTCTCTACACCAGTGAGCTTCTGCTTTACAGAAGCAGTGAGCCGCCGCCGGAAGAGGATTGTGAAGTGTTCTACTGTCTGCCTGTGGAGTGGCAGTGACGGGATTCGCCGTACCCGGGGCTGGCTGGTAGAAGAAACGACTGACTAAGGTGCTGAAGAGGAGAGTAACCAGCGAGTTGCACGACACTCCTGCCTAGGGCTCGCTACACTAGTATCTGCACGCCCACTACACGCGCTCCACGCCCACTACGCACACTCCACGTCCACAACCCGCGGCCCACGCTCACGACACGCGCTCCACGCCCACGACACGCGCTCCACGCCCACGACGCGCGCTCCACGCCCACGACGCGCGCTCCACGCCCACGACGCGCGCTCCACGCCCACGACGCGCGCTCCACGCCCACGACGCGCGCTCCACGCCCACGACGCGCGCTCCACGCCCACGACGCGCGCTCCACGCCCACGACGCGCGCTCCACGCCCACGACGCGCGCTCCACGCCCACGACGCGCGCTCCACGCCCACGACGCGCGCTCCACGCCCACGACGCGCGCTCCACGCCCACGACGCGCGCTCCACGCCCACGACGCGCGCTCCACGCCCACGACGCGCGCTCCACGCCCACGACGCGCGCTCCACGCCCACGACGCGCGCTCCACGCCCACGACGCGCGCTCCACGCCCACGACGCGCGCTCCACGCCCACGACGCGCGCTCCACGCCCACGACGCGCGCTCCACGCCCACGACGCGCGCTCCACGCCCACGACGCGCGCTCCACGCCCACGACGCGCGCTCCACGCCCACGACGCGCGCTCCACGCCCACGACGCGCGCTCCACGCCCACAACACCCGCTCCACGCCCACAACCCGCGCTCCACGCCCACTACACGCACTCCACGCCCACTACACGCACTCCACGCCCACAACCCGCGCTCCACGCCCACAACCCGCGCTCCACGCCCACAACCCGCGCTCCACGCCCACAACCCGCGCTCCACGCCCACAACACGTGATTTACACCAAAAACACATGCCCTACACCCACAACACAGGTGTTGGGGCAGATTTCTCAGATTTAGTAGCCTTCAAAACACAATCTGAAACGTTATAAATTATCTAGGGGGGAACTTTTTGAATGTTAATAATGGTGCCTGGGCGTGCTGGCCCGCCCACAGATACAATGACAGGGCAAACATTAACTAGCATCACCTCACCCGTATTGTTGGAGGTCATCTTCCTGGTGTGTGGTGGACGCCAGCATGGTGCGGGTGTTCCTGGGCGGTCAGCAAGAGCACCGACCCCGTCGCCTGCACGCGTCATACTGACTGATTTCCCACTACCACGCTCCTCTCCTCCCACTACCACGCTCTTATACTATATACAAAGATATTACAAATATACTCCATAATTCTCTGCATGCTTTCATGTCTGTGGGACATTTAACAAATATTATGTTATAGAATATTGCAGAATGTTAATTTTCAAAAGTGTACTGCCGCGCACTCGTCGCTTCATTACAAACCTTCTGCCATTTTTGGGCGTGAAGATGGGCATAGGCGATATAAATTGTATTAATTTTTATAAAATATGTTTAACTGCAAATTGCGTAGAAATTTGCAACTGTAGTTGTTAGTAATTTGCAACTGAAGATGCTGGAATTTATTGCAGCTTCGCGCTTGCTAGTAAGTTGCAGCTGCAGTTGCTAGTAAGTTGCAGCTGCAGTTGCTAGTAAGTTGCAACTACAGTTGCTAGAGTTTACAACTGCAAGTTGCAGCCTATGGTGTGCATGTGCAGGGATACGTACATGTTAAGTGATAATAATAACGAGTGTGATAGGCGTAAGCCAATGTAACATAGAAATTGTAATGGCAATTAAATCTAAAGGATAATTTCTGATCAGGGGAAGGAAAACACCAACAGTATGGGGGCGTAATTTATTACGTAGAAGTACAGGATAAATAATTCTGCAGAAGTAAAACAGGCTTCTAAGTAAGTCTTAACAAATGTATAACATAGCCGTGGCTAACTCAAAGTACACGAAACAACTTAAATTGTACACCCATAGTAAAATAAAAGTAATTTTATAACCTAGTAAGGCAAGGAATTTACTGGGTTTGCAAAGATGACAGATTAATGTTAGAGAACATAACTAAACTGATGAAAAACATTCCCGAGTCACAGAGATTATCATTCACAGACAGGCTACCAGTGATATATGCGGACTGGGAAAAGTTAACATTGGATAACGAACAAAACTCAGGAACAGATAGTTTAGAGAACCGCAGCAGTAGTGTGGAGGAGGAGACTATTGTGGTAGAAAATAACAGCAATATTGCAGAGCCAGATAATATAAACGATGAGAGCAACAGTGAGACAGAGTGCATAGATGAAGGAATTGGGACGAAAAACGGAGATGGCTCCAATAAAGAGGTAGACAAGACAGTCACAGATATAAATACCTTGAAAAATGCAAAACCGGAACACATTTGCAAATTCTACGCTAAAGGAATATGCAAATATGGAAAATTAGGAGCAAAATGCCATTTTCTGCATCCTCGAAAATGCAGGAACATGTTGGAGAGGGGTACATGCCGTTTTGGAACAGGGTGTAAATACTTCCACACTAAATTATGTCAATTTTCAATTAGGGACAAAAAATGCTACAGTCTTCAGTGTCCGGAATTCCATGTGAGAGGTACAGAGCGTTATAGACGGGAAGATCAATATGACACTACTGGAATTTTTTTAGAGGAAGGCAGAAACAGAGTAGTAAATATAAGAGAGAGGAACAGTCAGATGGAACCACTACAGGATTACAGAGGGGAACGGAGATACCCACAAGACTGGAATTCAAATTATCAACAAGCACACAGGTACTACACCAGACAACACCCGTCCTACTACCAAAACTGGACGAATCACTTCCAAAACGACACACCCTGGACGCAAACACAGTGGCCTCCTTACCAGAGCCTCAGATATTAACACCAAGTAAGGCTTCCAGCACTTCCACTAACACGATAACATCATTTATATTTGCCAACATCCAGGGTATAAACACGCAAATCCAACAAAGTTCACTTTATAGATGGTCTCCTTCATGAGGCAAATGCAGTGTTTGCAGCCCTAACAGAAACCCACACAAAGGACTACCATGATGGTGAAATATGGATCTCAGAGTACAATCTTTTCAGATGTGATAGGAAACACCGGCTTCAGGGTGGGGTCAGCCTCTACATCAAAGACACACTCATCTGTACTGAGCTGCTAAACACCTCAAATAATATGGTGGAAGTGCTGATAATCAAAATAGAGATTGTAAATGTAGTTATTGTCCTTGTATATAAGTCACCGGAGGCAAACCCTCAGCAGTTTAAAGACCAACTAATGAAAATAGAACACTGCTTGGAAAACCTCACAAATCCAGCTCCGAACATCATCCTGCTTGGGGACTTCAACCTACGGCACCTGAAATGGAAGCACCTGGCTAATACAGTAATATCAGAAAGAATACCAGGAAGTAGCCTAAATGAACAGGCACATGCAAATGACCTGCTACGGATGTGCGACAGGTTTGCCGTAAACCAGCAAATAGTAGAAGCAACTAGGAAGGAGAACACGCTGGACCTCATTTTCACTAATAATGATGAATTGATCAGGAACATAATGATTACAAATACCTGTTACTCAGATCACAACTTAATTGAAGTTATGACAACTATGGGGAGTAGACCTTCAAAACCAGTCCAGATTCCCGGTGGAGGAGATTTCAGCAAATTTAACTTCAATAATAAACAGATAAACTGGGAGCAAATAAACCAGGACTTCACAGAAATAAACTGGGAAGAACATCTAGAAAATGCAAATCTGAACCAGTGCCTGGAAAAAATAAGCTCAGTAGCACTAGAAATATGTTCAAACCGCATACCTCTAAGAAAAAAGAGGAAGAGATGCAGATTGGAACGGGAACGTCGTTCCCTATATAGGCGAAGAAAACGAATCGCAGAACAACTTGAAAGTCACACCCTATCTCAAGAACAGCAAAGAAGGTTAGGTAGAGAAATAGAAACAATTGAACGGAAGCTACAAGAATCATACAAAACCCAGGAGAGGCAAAGAGAGCAAAAGGCTATCAGTGAAATAAAAAGAAAAACGAAATATTTTTTTCTCCTATGCAAAATCAAGATCAAAAACCTAGAGCTGATAAGTTAGCCAAAGAATCTGCCTTTAAAGGAGCAGTTGCGTGTAACCTTGGATTGTCAATGAGCAATCTGAGAGCAGCAGTACACCGAGAACTTCAACAAGATCTTGTAGATCTGAGGCAAAGTGAAATTGACACCAGTAATTCCATCTATCATCATACTATCATGCAAGAGGAGCCACACATCTATGGATCATCCAATAAAATCAGCAGACTTCTAGATGTTACTACTGCTCGGCTTAGACTCGGTTACAAGTATCTCTGGGAATTCTCATTATCTTCTGATGTAGACCTGACCAAATGTAAACCGTGTCAACAAAATTATTCGCACACCCTCCGTCACTATGTGATGGAGTGCGAAAAGATACATGAATTTAGAGACAATTCTATAACCAATGTTCCAGCGATGTGTCAATATTTCATTCAAAATGATCTGCTACCAGAAATTTTAGCCAAATATCCCCAGTTTGCTAACTGTAGGTAGTAACTAAGTGATTGTAACCTATCCACCGCTGCCCACTGGATGGGGTGCGGTGTGCAGGACAAACATATAAATTTTGACACTAGCTCTCCACATATGTCAGTTGCTTAATTTAGAACCTGTACTTGAGGTCGATCTCGAACCCATTGTTGATGTGATGACTTATATTGAATTTTGTAACTAGCTCATCAAGATTGTAACTTGCCTAGCTAAATGAATTGTGGGGTTCAGTCCCTGAGCCCATTATGTGCCTCTGTAACCCTTTCCACTACCGCCAACAAGATGGGTATGGGGTGCATAATAAATGAACTAAACTAACTAGTATCGGGCCCCTGCGAAAGGGAGATGGAACTTTCACCGATGACAACAAAGAAATGAGCGAGCTACTGAGGATGCAATACGACTCTGTTTTCAGCGAGCCATTAAACACACTAAAGATTGATAACCCAAATGAATTTTTCATGGATACGATACTGTTATAAATATAAATGGTGGTGGCTTGCTATGGGGAATTGGTACTATTAAGGGGTAAGGGTAGTTAGAAGACAGAGTATCAAATATGGGAGAGCTAAAAGGCCCGGCCCCCAAAATAAACTATCCACAGTAATAATACCTTGCTACTAGACCATATATGTCAGTCTAAGGGTTGATCAATGCACTCCCACACAGGAAGAAGGGATACTCCTATAATTCATGTACTTATTTATTAACCCCTTAACAACCCCCCATATACACTCACACCAATAACAATAATAATAATAACTTTACCACACTACCTTACGATAAAAGCCTTGGTCCACATAAACAGGATACAAGGTTTTACACTGAGCACAAGCTAGGGTAAAGCTCTACTATTGAATAACTTGAAGTTAGAGTCAGCTTAGGGTAGGGGACCACGTGGTTCCAATGGGATCCCCTTTAGAATAACTTGTAATATAAACCCTAAAAACACCTACTACACACAAAGTATACTACTAAACACATAGGACATGAGTATGCCAGAAATTGAATAATGTACACAGTATATACCTAGCTTGAACAAGACACAGAAATGAGGAAACGAAGAGGAAGGATAGGTTTCTTTCACTACAGCCAGCAACCAGAGAAGACCGCTTCAGTCCAGATCAGCCTCCCGCCAGCTGGCTCGTTGCCGGCAGACTGCTCAACTAGTCGTACCGCGGCCCTATACCAAGTTTACTCAGGTTTACTTTCCAAATGATTAGAGTATTATTAAACATAGTTGGAGCCTATGTTATTATTTAATAATCCACCCCCAGCTCAGTCTTTAAATGCTCTTTGAGAAACAAGAATAGTCTTACGTCTGGCAGGGAAGATACAAACAATTGCCGCTCGTGATGCACTCAACTGTACTATAAGAAAGTTTAATAGCTCAATTTTGACCTCTGGTTTCCACTGAAGAACCCAGTGTCGTATCACTCCTCCCCCCTTCAGAGAAAAAAAAAATGTGACTACTAGAATAGTAGTCATATTTTTTTTGTAAGAGTATACAGAAAATTAAAAGAAATAATATATGACAAAAACAAAAAATCAATCAAAAACAACAATTTCTCTGCAAGAAAAATACAAAGGAGTTCTCTGAAAGAAAAAAAAAACATACACACACAAAAAAAAAACAGGGAAGTAAATAATTTGGACACGGAATATTTAATGTCACAGGAGAACCTAAAAAAAAAAAACTAAAGCATGACAGTTGGTAAATGGCTTTCTGTGGCCTAGATGAATGTTATTCCGGCAACCTGGACAGAGCGTCGGCCATCACGTTGAGTCGGCCCGGTAGGTGGGTAATGGAAAGATTGAAGTCCTGTAGGTACAACGCCCCCCTGGGGATGCGTTTATTCTTACCCTTCATCTGAGTCAGGAAGACTAGTGGGTTATGGTCCGTGTACACTTCCACTATATTACCTGTGAGGTAAACTTCGAACTTTTTACATGTTAACACTAGCGCCAACGCTAGTGTTAACATGTAAAACATGTTAACACGTACTCTTTTTCTACCACTGAATAATTGCGTTGCACCTTGTCGAATTTCACAGAGTAATAATATACTGGGTGTTCCATTTGATCATCCCCAGTTTGCAACAACACTGCACCAGCACCTGAGTCAGACGCGTCCACATGAATTTTAAACGGTCAATCGAACCTTGGACTAGCAAGCCCTGGGGCGGAAGCCAAGATCAATTTCAAATTTTTAAATGCCTCTGCACAGTCTGATGACCACTTAAATTTAACGGCTTTCCGCAACAAGTCTGTGAGAGGAGTGGCAACACTGGAAAAGTTCTGACAAAAGCGTCGATAGTACGCACACATACCGATAAATCTTTGAACGTCCTTTTTAGACTTTAGTACTGGATACTCCAGAATGGCACTGATTTTATCTTGCCGAGGTAACACTTTTCCTTGGCCCACTTCATAACCGAGGTACGTCACTGTGCCTTGGCCAAAATGACACTTTTTAGCATTTAAGGTAAGATTTGCCTTTTTCAAGATTGCGAATACCTGGCGTAACCTAGCTATGTGGTCAGCCCAATTACTGTCAAAGAGCACGATATCATCTAAATACGCCCGAAAATTTGGCACCTTAGCGAGCAGAGAGTTCATGAGTCTCTGGAACGTGGCAGGGGCATTACGCAAGCCGAACGGTAACACTTGATACTCAAAAACACCCTCGGGTGTCACGAACGCAGTTAGTTGTTTAGCACGTTCAGTGAGTGGGATTTGATAATACCCCCTCGAGAGGTCGAATTTCGAAACGTACTTGGCGTTTCCCAGCTCGTCGATGCAGTCCTCGAGGAGGGGCAGTGGCTAGGCATCCACAATGGTCACCTTGTTGAGCTGCCGATAGTCAGTGCATAATCGCCAGGAGCCGTCTGGTTTAGGGACCAAAAGGCAGGGCGAGCACCAAGAGCCCTGGCTCGGCCGGATGAGGCCGTGCTGGAGCAAGAAGTCGACCTCCTTCCGTACGATGGCCTTCTTTTCTGGACTCATCCGATAGGGTTGAAGGCGAATGGGAGTGTAGTCCGTCAACTCGACATCATGGCAAATGGCATCAGTCTGGGTCGGGACCTCCCCGAACAGACTGAAAAATTCATCAACCAACGACTGCACCTCTTCACGTTGGGCCATCTGCAAATGGGACAGTCCCTCCTCCACAGCATTCACAGAACTAGAATTATTGAAAATAAGATTAGTTGGGTCCCCAGAACAATCATCCCCTCCATCACTGGAAATGGAAACATTGGTAAGTGCAATGGGCCTGGGGCCCTGGAACTTCTTCAGCCGATTTACATGTACAAGCATTACCTGGTTACATTTGTCAGAGTGCCTCACTTTGTACATGAGGTCCCCAGTCTTTTCTGTCACAATGTAGGGGCCTTCGTACTTGTGGGACATAGTGTTCCCTAGTCGAGGCTTTAATACCAGGACAGGGTCGCCAGGCTGAAATACCCGTAACATAGCTGTAGCATCGTTTCGGTCTTTCATCTTTTCTTGGGCCTTCCCAAGATACTTTAGTGCAGCCGCCTTGCAGTCCTTGAGTCTCTGGTGGTGTTGCGCAAAGAAAGCCGAACCTTCGGTTAACGTTACGTTCCCTAACAGATTCTCTTGTAACATTTGCAAGGGTCCCCGAACTTTATGGCCAAAGACTAACTCAAAAGGAGAACAACCCAGTGAACTTTGTAATCCCTCTCTAGCCGCAAACAAAACATGCGGTAAATTCTCATCCCAGAAGGTGTGGGAACTCTCGCACGATGTCTTCAACATCTGCTTCAAAGTTAGATGGAAACGTTCAATTACCCCCTGACTCTGTGGATGGTATGGGCTGGAAACCTTATGAGTTATTCCATGTTCCTTACAAAATTGCTAAAAAATATCAGAGTTAAAGTTAGTACCATTGTCAGTTTGCACGACCCGAGGCAGTCCAAAAGTGGAAAAAAATTGCAACATACGAGCAACAAGAGATTTTGCTCGGATGTTCCTTACAGCAAAAGCCTCGGGGTAACGAGTAGTGATACACATCATCGAGATTAGGTAAATATTACCAGACTTACTTCTAGGTAATGGTCCAACACAGTCCATTACCACATGAGAAAATGGTTCATCTGGCATGACAATAGGCCTTAGAGGAGCTTTAGGTGAAGTCTGGTTTGGTTTCCCAACCAGTTGACAAACAATACACACATTACAAAATTTTGCCACATAGCTTTTCAGCTTGGGCCAGAAAAAATACTTTAAAATTTTGTGATACGTAATATTAATACCTTGATGTCCCCCCATAGGATCATCATGAGCAGCTGCCAAAATTCTTTCTCTATAGCAGGTCGGCAACATAACCTGGTGGACTACCTCCCACTCATTTGACAAGGGAGCACTCTGTGGTCTCCATTTTCTCATCAAAATCCGATCATTGTAGTAGTACCCAGTTGCTGCGTCTACAATTTCCTCTATAGAGATGGCTGTCTCATGACAATCTGCAAGAGTGGGGTCAGCTTTCTGTAACTCACTCAAGGAGGCATCTAGGCCTTGGTCAGATGCCATTGGCCGAGGCTCAACAGTGTTCTCCTCCACCTCCCCACTACTCTCGGTAGATGGCGGTGGCAGGCTCTCCACAATGTCCTCGGCCACGTCATTGAGTTGGGCCATGAATGTGTCCGCGAGGTCCACTTGGTTTTCACCACTCGGAAAGTTCCTCGTGTCCTCGGGATTTACCACCTTGGCAAGCACAGGGCTGCCCTTACATATAAGTCCCATAGACCTGGTCACCGCGCACGCAGGGTACACAACACTATCCTCTGCGGCGGGTGGATCCAGGCCAACCTTAGGGGAAGGCAACATAATAGGCAGTTTGGAGTCCCCTACCTTATTCCCTGCTAAATCATTACCAACTATTACATCAACATTAGGGAAAGGTAGGTATGAAATGACTCCAACTGTACAAACACCCTTGTGGAAATCAGATTCCAGGGTAACCTTATGGAGGGGTACTGCTCGAGTATCACTAGTGACACCCTCTACCAGTACCACCTCTCCAGTGTCGAGAGTGTTGGCACCTTGCAACGCATTCTCTAAAATTAAAGTCTGGATGGTACCGGTGTCTCAGAAGATCACCACGTCCTTCCAGGAAGAACCCTCAGACAAAAGTAGTCTCCCTTTCGATAAAAATGGGGTAAGCAAGTCCAACCACTGTGGGTTGGAGGTCTTACTCCCTAACCCTTCCGAAGGCCTCAAGCCCTGTATCACAACTAGAGCATTGGGTCTTTTTTCCGGGTACAGTTGCCAACAACGGCTAATAGTGTGGTTTGGGTGTTTACAGTGACCACAAAAACGTCGGGGAGAAAAGACATTACTAAAAGAATTACCCTTCGGTTCACCCTTAGGTGCCGTGGGGCTAGACACTTAAACAGGGTTAGTTATGTCTGAAATCGAAGGTGCATTAGTTAAAGGGTTAGAATGAGCTGGTCTGGACTGGCTGTGGGTATAAGTTTGGTTACTCTGTGGAGTACAATTATTTTTATTGGGCCTTTTGCCCGCCAATTCATAAAGGAGGTAAAGTTCATAAAGGAGGTAATCCGGCAGACATAAACAACTATAGACCAATATCGAACCTACCCATACTATCAAAAATATTTGAAAAAATTATCTACAAACTGCTCTACTCCTATCTCGTAAAATTCGACATTCTTAGCCCCTGTCAGTTTGGCTTCCGCTCTCAAAAGAGTACCAACGATGCAATTATTAGTCTCCTTGATATAATTTACTCAGCCCTTGACAAAAATGAGTTTCCAATTGGACTCTTCATTAACCTGAGAAAGGCCTTTGATACTGTTACTCACGATTACCTCTTATGTAAACTCCATCATTATGGAATCCGAGGCCATGCACTGGAATATATCCAATCCTATCTTAGTGATAGACACCAATGTGTAGCCATCAATAATATAATCTCTCCCATTCTACCAATAACTGTTGGAGTGCCACAGGGCAGCATCTTGGGACCTCTTCTATTTCTTATATACATTAATGATCTGCCTAATGTCTCTAACATTCTGAAACCTATTTTGTTTACTGATGATACTACCCTCATCTACTCCAACCCCAACCCACATACACTAAATGATGTTGGTAATAATGAACTAAAAAAAGTCCACTTATGGATGTCAACCAACAAACTAACACTTAACATAGAAAAGACCTACTACATCCTATTTGGAAGCAAATCTACAAATGCAATTCAGCTTCAGATTGACAATGTAAAGATTAGCATTAAAAATGATGGAAAGTTTCTTGGCATATTCCTAGACAAGAGACTCAACTTCAGTACCCACATACAACACATAACTAAGAAAGTCTCTAAAACAGTTGGTATACTCTCCAAAATCAGATATTATGTACCTAACTCTGCTCTCATCTCTCTATATTATGCACTAATCTATCCCTATCTCAACTATGGTATCTGTGCATGGGGTTCAACCACTGCAAACCACCTCAAGTCCATCATCACCCAGCAAAAATCTGCTATCCGAATAATATCAAATTCTTCTTTCAGACAACACACAGCCCCCTTGTTTAACTCCCTAAACATGCTAAACATAATCTCACTCCACAAATTCTCTTGTGTCAACTACATTTACAAAACCCTGTTCTTAAATGCAAATCCTTGTCTGAAACTCTTCCTGGACAGATGTAATAGGACCCATTGTCACCACACCAGAAATAAATATCTCTTTGATATCCCCAGAGTTAAACTTAATCTGTGTAAACACTCTATGCAAATAAAGGGACCCAGTTTATGGAACTCACTCCCTACTGAATTGAAAAGCTGTCCAACTTTTGCATCATTCAAAATCAATACTAAAAAGTACCTAATTTCATCTTCATAGTTTTTCACTTTTTGCCTTAAAATTGCACTGTATCTATTGCTACCCAATCTCCCAACCTTTATGTTCCCAATTGGAACATCTTTACCATTGTGATAATTGCTGTCTTCTTATATGTGCTGCCAATCTGCTGTATGGTGTTTATAAATCTTGTTTATCTGTATCTTTTGCTACCTAGTCTCCCAATCTTTATGTACCCAATCTGATCATCTTTACCATTGTGATCATTGCTGCCTTATATGTGCTGTCAATCTGCTGTATGGTGTCTATTAATCTTGTTTAAATTACTAATCAAGCTGTCAATGTAATCAATCAGAGCTTTAATATAACAATGTGCTTTAATATGCTTACTAAGCTCTCTCATCACATTTTTCTCTTGCAATGTATCTTTATCATTTATCAATTCTGATAGAAATTACCTACTTAAAATTATCTGCTAGATTAAGGACCTGCCCGAAACGCTGCGCGTACTAGTGGCTTTACAAGAATGTAAATACTGTATTATCCAATGTATTCTCACAAACCCAATGTACCTTCTTGTATATATATAAATAAATAAATTGGTAGTTTTCTGCCAACTTGGCCAAATCCCCTATTTTAGAATTTACCTCTACCCTTCCTCTAATATACTGAGCTACAATGTCTGGCATACTATCTATAAACTGTTCGATTAACAAAGTATTCTTGAGTGCCTCGTATGTTTCGGCTTTAGCCGAGCGAATCCATTTATCAAACAATCTAATTTGATCATTAGCAAATTCAGTGAGCGGTTGGTTGTGAGTAGGCCTAAGGTTGCGATAAGCTTGGCGGTGAGCTTCAGGCGTAATTTCATATGCCCGCAAAATACGTTCCCTGACTTTATCATATTCAAAACACTCGTCGTCAGGCATGTTTATAAAAATATCTTGTGCTTTACCCCTAAGTCTTCCCTGTAGGATTTTCACCCACTCTTCCTTTGGCCAGTTCATGTACATGGCCAATCTCTGAAAATGGTTGAAAAACCTTTCAGGGTCCGATTCGGAAAATTCAGGCAAATTATGCTTTTTCTCATAATGCCTGGGGTTTGAATCCCCGGCAGGTGGAGGTCCAGTGGCATTCGCTCTAATTCTAGCCTCCTCGGTTTTGAGTCTTTGCTCCTCTAATTTTATTTTTGCTAACTCTAGAGCTAATTCTCTATCCCTATGAGTTGCACTTTCTGCTTGGCTAGGCTGGCATAAAGGTGTATCACTTGCCAATAGTTCTTTATCAATACAATGTTGTAATATTTCATTCATCAAAGTCCACTTTTTATCCGCGACATTTAATTCTAGGTCAAATTCCTTGCCTAACAATACTAAATTAGACTTGGTGAGTTTCTTTATCTCTACCACTGAAGGCTCCCTTGCCAGTCTCTGCATTTCAGATGACATCACTAATAATTTTAGCTCCCAGCCAAAGAAAAAATTAAAAAATAAAAATTGGAAAAAAAACAAAAATTTGCACGGCCCCTAACACAAGGCCACACTAACCTTAATCGTGAAGGGATCCAGCTGGGTGTCCAGTCAGTGCAAGAATGTCCTTTGCTAGATGAGCTGGACCCTAGGCTAGCACACAACCGTTCTGCGGAAAACAAAAAAATTTAGTTTTGGCACTCTAGAATCTAATTTTTTACACTTATAATGTTCCTCCCGGACAGGCCCCCACTTGTTATAAATATAAATGGTGGTGGCTTGCTATGGGGAATTGGTACTATTAAGGGGTAAGGGTAGTTAGAAGACAGAGTATCAAATATGGAAGAGCTAAAAGGCCCGGCCCCCAAAATAAACTATCCACAGTAATAATACCTTGCTACTAGACCATATATGTCAGTCTAAGGGTTGATCAATGCACTCCCACACAGGAAGAAGGGATACTCCTATAATTCATGTACTTATTTATTAACCCCTTAACAACCCCCCATATACACTCACACCAATAACAATAATAACTTTACCACACTACCTTACGTTAAAAGCCTTGGTCCACATAAACAGGACACAAGGTTTTACACTGAGCACAAGCTAGGGTAAAGCTCTACTATTGAATAACTTGAAGTTAGAGTCAGCTTAGGGTAGGGGACCACGTGGTTCCAATGGGACCTCCTTTAGAATAACTTGTAATATAAACCCTAAAAACACCTACTACACACAAAGTATACTACTAAACACATAGGACATGAGTATGCCAGAAATTGAATAATGTACACAGTATATACTTAGCTTGAACAAGACACAGAAATAAGGAAACGAAGAGGAAGGATAGGAGGTTCCTTTCACCACAGCCAGCAACCAGAGAAGACCGTTTGAGTCCAGATCAGCCTCCCGCTAGCTGGCTCGTTGCCGGCAGACTGCTCAACTAGTCGTACCGCGGCCCTATACCAAGTTTACTCAGGTTTACTTTACAAATGATTAGAGTATTATTAAACATAGTTGGAGCCTATGTTATTATTTAATAATCCACCCCCAGCTAAGTCTTTAAATGCTATTTGAGAAACAAGAATAGTCTTACATCTGGCAGGGAAGATACAAACAATTGCCGCTCGTGATGCACTCAACTGTACTATAAGAAAGTTTAATAGCTCAATTTTGACCTCTGGTTTCCACTGAAGAACCCAGGGTCGTAACAGATACCAACATCAAATCATATATCAGACGTCACCCTATCCCCACTGGATTTTGAAGAAGCCATAAACAGTATGCCTATGCACTCTGCACCAGGCCCTGATTCTTGGAACTCCATATTCATAAAGAACTGTAAAAAACCACTATTGCAGGCCCTCCACATTCTGTGGAGACAGCCTAGATACTGGCGTTATTCCTAATATACTAAAAACAGCTGTAGCGAGTAGATTATCCCAATAATATACTCGCTCCAAATGCATTGTTAATATTCCTGTCAACCTTTGGAGATGAATGAGGTGAGGCTTTGCCCGGGCAACACGGTGAGGTGTTGCCCGAGCATATAAGCAGCAGAATAGCAAACATTAACTAGTCTACTTTCAAGTGTGGTCTAGAGCAGACACTTGCGAGATACTGTACCAACGCTCAGTGCGCTCAACTCACACCAAAGAATCACCTGTGTACTTCTGTATATTCGACCAAATATATATATAGTATCTTAGTGTCTGTGTTTATTGTCACCATACTTTACGTAACAATAGAACCGTTACATTGGTGACCCCAGAGAGTTTCGACGATACCCAGCCACGATGGACTACAACATGGACTCTCACTGGACCTCTACTGCTACTGTTTGCTGTGATGGAAGACTGCCAACACCCTCGCCACAGCTATGATTTTCATCGCGTCCATCTCTGCATTTTCATCTACTATGGCTTGCTGCTCCACGATCGTTATTCACTCATCGGACAGCCTCATCAATGATTACATCATGTTGGATCTACAGCTTGTCCTGCCGACGCTCCGTCGCTGCCAGGGCACTGCTTGTCCTACGCCCACGACAGCTGCTCTGTCATCAGATTCATCTACACGTTCACTGCATTTTGATACTCGGCCGGCTCAAGCCCTTTGCGCAGTACAGGACTTACAGCTTGCGTTTCTGACACTTCGTCGCCTTCAGGACAATTCAGCTCTAGATGAGATTACCTCGTTGTCCTAACTACGTGCCTACATTACCTCCTAATGTCCTGGTGCCCGAGCCCATCTGCTCCAAAAATGCTCCACCAGCGACCCAAGCAACAATTATGCACATTCTTCTCTCCTGCTACACCGAGCTTGTCCACACACTGCCTACATCTTTTGGTACCAGACTACAATTTCCACAGTCAACAATGTAGTACTCGGCGTGTACAGTCCTAATCAACCCAAGATGCTACAGCTTCGACACAGAGCAGACAGCAGACTACGACCGCATCGAGATGCCACGCTCTCGCTCCCCGAGTTCAGACACTCACAATTCTCAATCGAGCCGCCACGCTCTCCCACATAGAGCTCCACAACTCCGGCCTCACTCAGCTCTCTGCTCTGCTCCAGGCTTCGTCTCAACGTCTGCGACACTGCTAAATCCAGAGACACATCCGCCGACTACGCAGTTCACTTTTCGACCACAGTTACCAGCAGCACCGCCACCTACGGCAACGGACGATCCTGTACGACCTCCCACCCTACAACCCCAGTTACCAGCCGCACCACAACCTGATCCTACAACGACGGACGATCCTGTGCGACCTCCCACCCGACGACCCCAGTTAGATGACATGAGCGAAGAGGAGGAAGTTAACTTTGATGGTTATGTAACGCGAGCAGGGCGTACAATTCACCGACCAGCTAAGTTCCTTGATCAAGTATTTTTCCTTTCATCCCCTGGGAGGGGGAGTTCTGTAGCGAGTAGATTATCCCAATAATATACTCGCTCCAAATGCATTGTTAATATTCCTGTCAACCTTTGGAGATGAATGAGGTGAGGCGTTGCCCGGGCATATAAGCAGCAGAATAGCAAACATTAACTAGTCTACTTTCAAGTGTGGTCTAGAGCAGACACTTGCGAGATACTGTACCGACGCTCAGTGCGCTCAACTCACACCAAAGTATCACCTATGTACTTCTGTATATTCGACCAAATATATATATAGTATCTTAGTGTCTGTGTTTTTTGTCACCATACTTTACGTAACAATAGAACCGTTACACAGCAGAAATAGCACCACTTCATAAAGGAGGAAATAAGGCAGAGGCAAAAAATTACAGACCGATAGCACTAACATCGCACATCATAAAAATTTTTGAGAGAGTGCTAAGAAGTAAGATCAGAAAATACATGGAATCACAGCATCTCCATGACCCCGGACAACATGGTTTCAGAACAGGGCGCTCTTGCCTATCGCAGTTGCTGGACCACTATGATATGGCATTAGATGCTATGGAAGACAAACAAAACGCTGATGTAATTTACACAGATTTCGCAAAAGCTTTTGATAAATGTGACCATGGTGTTATTGCACATAAAATGCGTTCAAAAGGAATTACTGGAAAAATAGGCAGACGGATCTACAATTTCCTGACCAACAGAACCCAATGTGTAATATTCAACAAAATAAAATCCAGCCCATCAACCGTGAAGAGCTTCGTCCCCCAGGGTACTGTGCTTGCTCCAGTACTTTTTCTCATCCTCATATCGGACATAGACAAGAACACAACCTATAGCACTGTATCATCCTTTGCAGATGACACTAGGATCTTCATGAGAGTAGGCAACATAGAGCACACGGCGAACCTCCAGTCAGATGTAGATCAGGTCTTTCTATGGGCTACAGAAAATAATATGGTGTTTAACGAAGATAAGTTCCAGCTCATGCGCTATGGAAAAAATGAAAATATAAAAACGGAAACCACGTACAAAACTCAGGCAAATCATAACATAGAACGAAAAGGCAATGTAAAGGATCTGGGTGTACTCATGTCGGAAGACCTTACCTTTAAAGAACACAATAAAGTAGCCGTCACAACTGCAAGAAAAATGAACGGTTGGATAACAAGAACTTTTCACACTAGAGATGCTATACCGATGATGATACTTTTCAAAACGCTTGTGCTCTCTAGAGTGGAGTACTGCTGCACAATGACAGCACCTTTCAAAGCTGGAAAAATTGCTGACCTGGAGAGCGTGCAGAGATCCTTTACTGCTAGAATCCACTCAGTAAAACATTTAAACTATTGGGACCGACTAAAGAGCCTAAAACTGTACTCTCTTGAGTTCTGGTGGGAGAGGTACATAATAATTTACACGTGGAAAATATTAGAGGGGGTGGTCCCAAACCTGCACACAGAAATAACATCACATGAGACCAGAAGACATGGCAGGATGTGCAGAATACCCACGTTGAAAAACAGAGGTGCAACTGGTACTCAGAGAGAACTCTATCAACATCAGAGGTCCGAGACTGTTCAACACGCTTCCACTACACATAAGGGGCATAACTGGCCGACCCCTCACAGTGTTCAAGAGAGAACTGGATAAGCACCTCCAAAGGATACCTGATCAACCAGGCTGTGACTCATACGTCAGGCTGCGAGCAGCCGCGTCCAACAGCCTGGTTGATCAGTCCGGCAACCAGGAGGCTGGTCGACGACCGGGCCGCGGGGACGCTAAGCCCCGGAAGCACCTCAAGGTAACCTCAAGGTAAGGTAGTAACAAACTCTGCAGATACCTAATGGCCTATTGTCTAGAATTAGCAGTGAGGCGAATGTAACAAATCTAACTCTAAGTATAACAGTCAGGACACCATAAGTGAACAACATAATATAATGGTAAACCCTAGCTGGAAAATGGAAATTAATCAGGCGGCAGAAAATTACATAGAGACTGGGAAAGCCTGATATGAATTTGGAGAAAATGACCCCAGGCCAGAGGCCGTGCCGCCAAGGAAAAAGGAGAAAGAATTTCCTGACTTAAGGTAGGGCTTACTAATAGAATGGCTGTAAAGTCAAAGTAGTAGCTGCGGACAGCGGAACACTTGGGGACCGGCGCTGCACCCTCCCCCCTCCCCAGTAAAACGGGAGGAAAGACGTGAGGAACAACGACTGACGTAGTCAAAACGGGGGAGGAGAGCGGGCACTTCGTGAGTCGCGGACCGTGGCGGGAATGGAGTGAGGGCGAGACCTCACCTCCCGCGCTATTTATACCACCCAGACTGGCCGCACCGCGCCTTGTGGAACGCGGTGCGCAATTGTCTCTTCCTTCCCAATCAGAAACTCCACCGCCTTTCGTGCCTAAAGGCAGTGTCCATATCTTTATACAATAAATAACCAAAATTTACCCGAGGGCCGCTAACACTCTAGTGGCCTGGACGACGACAGGAAGCCGGCGGCTTGTTAAAGGTCCCACGATTCATCCTGATAATTTTGCACAGCTGTATTTTAAAGTTCAGCAGAGTCTTAACATTTGCAGCTTTGGCGGGTAGGCTGTTCCATGGGTTTATAATCCTGTGAGTCAAAAAACATTGCCTGTTCTCAGTCCTACACTGTGGCTTGTTGAGCTTGAAAGCATTTGAAGAAGAAATTATCCGGTTCAACAATTGCCAAATTTAAGAGAGAATCCAGGAAGTTTTTTAGTTTAGTTCTATTATTATGCACCACATACCCATCTTGTGGGCGGTAGTGGAAAAGGTTACAGAGGCAGATAATGGGCTCAGGGTCTGAATCCCAGAATTCATTTAGCTTAGAAAGTTACAATCTTGAAATATTTGAACATCTTTGGAACATGTTACAGAATTGTCTAAATTCACGTATCTTTTCGCAATCCATCACATAGTGACGGAGGGAGTGCGAATAATTTTGTTGACACAGTTTTCATTTGGTCAGGTTTACATCAGCAGATAACGATAATTCCCAGAGATACTTGTAACCGAGTCTAAGCCGAGCAGTAGTAACATCTAGAAGTCTGCTGATTTTACTGGATGAACCATATAGATGTGTGGCTCCTCTTGCATGATCGTATGATGATAGATGGAATTACTGGTGTCGATTTCACTTTGCCTCAGACGTACAAGATTTTTTTTAAGTACTTGGTGTAATATTGCTCTCAGACTGCTTATTGACAAAGATTATAATCAATTTCTCCTTTAAAGACAGATTCTTTGGCTAACTCATCAGCTCTATCATGCATTCGGAGGCCAACATGAGATAGAGTCCACATGAAATAGACTGTTACCATCATTATTAATTTTGTTGTATTTGTGTCTAGCTTCAGACACGAGCATGTTACAGTTATGTCTTAAAGAGTTGAGAGCAATTAAGGATGATAAAGAGTCACTTATAATTAATGTATCAAGTTTGGAGACTTGCACACATTTCAGTGCAAGAACTACGGGCTCACCATAGCCCGTCCTATTTGGAACTGTTCCAAGTAGCGAATCTTTAACAACAACAACAGTGCAAGAAGCAAGGCAAAAAGTTCTGTCTGAAGGGTAGAGGCCCAGTTGTTTATACGGACTCCCCACTCAAAATATAAGCCATCGCCCATTGTCAGGACAACTACACTTCCAGCTGCATCCGAGGGGCGGTGTATGGAACCATCAGTGTATATGATTTGAGAGAGAGAATGCCCTGTGGACAGAGCATCAATATGGCTTAAGACGTTGAGCTTTGCCTCAAGACTAAGCTTGGGCTGATTTCAAATTGGCGTCTTGGGTGGAAAGAGAGGGATTAAAATGTGAAAAGATGTAATCTCCCAGGGTGCAGGAAAGTGCCATTGTTGTCTCTCTTGGTACAAATTATAAATCTGAAACATTCTGAGTTCAGTTCTAGTTTTAGTTATTCATTTGGAACAATGTTGACCTTCAATTAAAAAATTTTGGAGGGCTTCTGTGCAAGGGTTAGGATGAGCTATCCTAAGTATTTTTATACTAATATGACAGTTAATTTCAGTAACACGATGAACAATTAACGCTCGTTAAGTTCCTTTCTCACGTTAATTATCTTTGTGGTACGAGGGCACCCAAGGATTATCCTCAAGGCTCCGTTCTGCAATTTTTCAAGCCCTCCAAGCTTTCTTTCAGGCATCGAGGCAACCAGCTGGCAGAGGTGCAGCATAAGCCATTAAAGATCTGATGTATGCAAGGTACATAATTTTGACAATTCTGACATTGGCACCATAGCCTGAGTGATAATCTGTAACAGCCTTGAGAGCTCTGAGCCTCTCTTTATTCAAATCAAATCAAATCAATCAAATCAAATGTTTATTAAGGTAAGGTACATACATACAAGAGATTTTACAAAGAGTGATGGATTTATAGATAGAGCTAGTACATACAATGCCTAAAGCCACTATTACGCAAAGCGTTTCGGGCATGAAAAACTTAAATGACTAAAGCTTAATACTAATTGAGCATAAAGAGTAAAATGAAAACATGGAATGAAAACATAGCTGAAAAAGCAGCACAAATACAATTCTGTCGACAAACAGCGCTCTTTAAAAGAAACAGACATTGGTTGACAATAGAGGGGTAAGGTAGGTTACAGGAAATGTATTAGGTATAGCTTCGTTTTTATCTTAAACTGGTTGAGAGAGGTACAGTCTTTAACATGGTTGGGAATGTCATTCCACAATCTGGATCCCTTGATTTGTAGAGCATTTCTAGTTTGATTAAGTCGTACTCTAGGAATATCAAAACTGTATTTATTTCTGGTGTGGTGCTCATGGGTTCTGTTACAACCTTCTATGAAGCTTTTGAGGTCAGGATTAGCATTACAGTTTAGCGTTTTATATATGTATAATACACATGAGAGAATGTGCAGTGACTTAATGTCTAACATATTCAGAGATTTGAGTAGGGGTACCGAGTGATGTCTGGGGCTAGAGTTGGATATTGTCCTAATAGCAGCTTTGTGTTGAGTAATTAGAGGACGTAAATGATTTTGGGTAGTAGAGCCCCAAGCACAAATACCATAGTTGAGATATGGATAGATGAGGGAGTAATAGAGAGTCACCAGGTCAGGGCGGGGTACATAATATCTGATCTTATAAAGAATGCCAACAGTTTTTGAAACTTTTTTTGATATATTTAGAATGTGTCCCTGGAAATTCAGCTTGTGGTCAATGAGAATGCCAAGGAATTTGCCATCTAATTTCTTACAAATTTGGGTATTGTTTATTTTGAGATTTATTTGATTAGAGGATTTATTGCCAAACAGAATATAGAAAGTTTTGTCAATGTTAAGGGTGAGTTTGTTGGCAGTTAGCCAAAGATGGACTTTATTTAGCTCAGTATTTACTGTGGCATTTAGAGCAAGGGGGTCAGGACTGGAGTAAATGAAGGTTGTGTCGTCAGCAAATAGAATTGGTTTGAGGTGTTGGGAGGCATTCGGAAGGTCATTAATGTAGATGAGAAAGAGGAGAGGGCCAAGTATGCTGCCCTGTGTTTATATTCTGGCATATTCTGACTACAGTCTGAATACAACAGGATTATACAGTGGCACCTCAAGGCCAAGGTATTTGAAACTGTTTACATAGTCAAGCTGGGAGCCATCATACAGTTGTATCTTGCGAACAGCTCCTCCCTGCCTGGGTGGGCGCCGATTTAGTATCTTTGTCTTCTCTGCTGAGATGACTAAACCTAGGTCCTGACATGAATCTAATACAGAGTTAAGAGTGTTCTGCGTGTTAGCATACCCAATGGTGTGTATCTACATCAGCATAGCTAATGATGTGGACGTTTGGTTTGCGAATTTGCAACATAGTTTAACAGCGTGTTTATTAAGACTCAACAAAAAATAATAAAAAAATATTAAATTCAAATTCAAAATAGATATTAAATAATGTAGGACTGATGACACCTCCCTGTGGAGTATCCGGTTCGAAGTCTCTTTTGTTATACCTTGTATAGTATAACAAGTTATACTATACGATATACGTATAGTATAACAAGTTATACTATACTTGTTATACTGTCTATATAATAAATAAATGAATAAATAAATAAATACATTTTTATTCAGGAAAAGTACATACATGGTTGATTTACAAACATAATGTTGGATTTATAGATAGAGCTAGTACAAGAACACTGTTTTTCCCCAAAACGGTGGGTTTTCTGAGGGAAGAGAAATTGTATGTCTGGAAGCTGACTGTTACGACCCTGGGTTCTTCAGTGGAAACCAGAGGTCAAAATTGAACTAAATAAGCTACGTTAGATTAGCAAAACGCAACTCGATGTGTCTTTGTTTGTATCTTCCCTGCCAGACGTAAGACTGTTCTTTTTTCTCAAAGAGCATTTAAAGACTGAGCTTGGGGTTGATTATTAAATAATAACATAGGCACCAACTATGTTTACTAATACTTTAATCATTTGTATAGTAACAATACGTTGCATAGGGGAAGATTTTTAATGTGCTTAGCTGCACGATCAATTAGGCTCCTTCCGGCACCACCACATGCGGGAGGCCTAAGCTGGTCGCTGGGAGCGTTCTGCTCTGGTTGCTGGCTGTAGTGAAAGGAACTTCCTCTCCTTCCTCTTCGTTTCCTTATTTCTGTGTCTTGTACAAGATAAGTATATACTGAGTACATTATTCAATCTCTGGCATACTCATGTTCTATGTGTAGAGTATTATACTTTGTGTGTAGTAGGTGTTTTTAGAGTTTATATTACTAGTTATTCTAAAGGGGGTTCCATTGGAACCACGTGGTCCCCCTACCCTAAGCTGACTCTAACTTCAAGTTATTCAATAGTAGAGCTTTACCCTAGCCTGTGTTCAGTGTAAAACCTTGTATCCTGCTTATGTGGACCAAGGCTTTTAACGTAAGGTAGTGTGGTAAAGTTATTATTATTATTGTTATTGGTGTGAATGTATATGGGGGCTGTTAAGGGGTTAATAAATAAGTACATGAATTATAAGAGTATCGTTCTTCCTGTGTAGGAGATCTTGATCATTCCCTAGACTGACCTTGTTGTGTAGCCAAGTAGTCAGCACTACTTCTAGTTTCCATGGGGGCCGGGCCTCACTGATCTCCCCAAATAGATACATCTTTATTCTGGCTGACCTGACCCCTGAATAGCACTAGATTCCCCATAGTACAGACACTCCTTTTATTTAACACTGACTTTAACCGCCCCAAGCTGCGCACGCAACGAGCCGAGGTTATATAAACCCGGACGCAGACTGCGTGGCCCCTCTTCCCGACAAGCCAGCAGCTGCTCTCTTACAAAACACTCCTAGCGTCCCTTACATGCTCCCAGCATGGAGCCTACACCAGTTCCTATCGACAACGACTCGGATGCGACCCATCAGGGGCGTCCTGCCCTTCTCAACATTTAAGGTAGTGTTTGTGTTGTTTGCGCGCCATACCAGTCTTTGTGTTGTTGGCGCGCCGTACCAGTGTTTGTGTCTGTGTTGGCGCGCGCGCCCCTGAAGCACGCCTGTTGGTTCAGCCTTGGTGACCAAATGCAGGTGCAGTGGACCTAGAGGGGAAGGTGACCCTCGGTGTTATGGGGCACTGGTTTTCTCCAGTAGGTGGCTGTTATTTGAAGCACAATCGGGAGGAGGCCTGTCCACCACCCCACCTCCCCCAACTGCTCAGCCCTGTACCTTAAGCTCCCTCACCCAGTCGACGTGAGGTCTGCTGCTTGGGCGACTTCTGTTGTGCCGTTAATTATTATTTATGTTCTTTATATCAGTGCTTCTTTACAGTCTGACTGTTAGTCACAGCATGCTTCCTCACGCTACAATATTTACTGTAATTTTACCTTTGCTTTCGCCCCATGCCTATGTTTATATATTGGGTAGTGCTGTTATTGTTGTTCCAGGACATTTAATGCTCAAGCCAGCTCCTATTTAGTGCTGTTGCTTTACCTTACTCTAAACGCTGGCTCTATATAAAATTTTATATTATTGTCTTTCAGTTACAATGTGTTATGCCTCACAATTTATTTATCCGCAATTTATTTATCTTGGACCCGTGATGCGGGTCCAAGCCTCTTGCTGTTACCTTCCTTGGGCTTGCAACTACGATTTGTTTCTCTCTGCAATTTATTATTACAATTTATGCATTGCCCCCGTGCATGTTTTATTAACTTATTAAAACTCTGGCTTCTGGTATTGAGTTATTTATTAAGTAAAGTAACCTAGGTTGTGCTAGTTCCTGAGTTACAAGCCTCATGCCTTTGACTTTAAGATTATCTTGGTATTGCGTACCATTAATTTACCTCAATTTATTATGTAGCAAGTAGATTATCCCAATAATATACTCGCTCCAAATGCATTGTTAATATTCCTGTCAACCTTTGGAGATGAATGAGGTGAGGCGTTGCCCGGGCAACACGGTGAGGTGTTGCCCGAGCATATAAGCAGCAGAATAGCAAACATTAACTAGTCTACTTTCAAGTGTGGTCTAGAGCAGACACTTGCGATATGCCTGTACCCTGCCAACACTTACCTCGGAGGCTATGCACACTGCCTCCGCTGTCATCACCGCACCATCACCGGACACCAGGACGTACACTGCATTGAAGGCCGCTCTTCTACAGGCAGCAATGAAACGCCGCATTCAACAAAGGGACCAACTCCTCACTGACAAAAGATTAGCAGACAAAACACCAGCTCAGCTTCTGCGGCATATTCAGTATGTGATGCATACTGCAACTGGCCCAGCCCCCAGCGAGATTGTGAGATCACTGTGGATACAACTCTGTCCAAAACACATTCAACCGGCCCTATTCAGTATGGCTGACGACACCCCATTAGCCCAGCTGGCTACACTGGCAGACCGGCTTCATACGACGTCTGATAACGCTACGCTGTCCCATCCCAGTGTAACACAGCAGACTACAGACACGCAACAACTCGACGTCCTCCAGAACCGGCGTTTCTTCCACCCAGGGAGGACGTACCATGCGAATCCAGTATCAGTCTCTAGGCGACAGCGAGAACATCGGGGAGAGCTTTGTTCTTACCACCAGAAGTTCGGACACCAAGCCCGCAACTGTAGGGCTCCTTGCTCCTGGTCGGGAAACTACTTCGACGGGGACTGTTAACGGCCAGTGACCCCGCCATTTCAAACACTACACTGCTCTACATATCTGACATCATAACCCAACGCCGTTTCCTCATTGACACAGGTGCAGCAGCTAGTGTGTTGCCTCCCCCACTGGTCAAACCAACCCGTACTCCTGGTTTGGACTTACGAGCCGCCAATGGTACGTCCGTCCGTACATATGGGACCCGCGCCCTGGTTCTCGAGTTCACCTCTCTGGGTCGCTTTACGTGGACTTTCCTCATAGCGGATGTGGAACAACCCATTCTTGGATGGGATTTCCTGCAACACCATCGACTTATTGTGGATCCCGCAGGTGCAGTACTTCGAGCCTCTCCTAGTACCTCTACACAAGTTAACATCGTCACCCCAGTCGCATCTACGGAACTTCAAGCACTCCTGGATGAATTCAAAGATGTGACCCAACCCGCCAGCCCTCGACCAGAGGTGCAACATACGATTACGCATCACATTACTACAACGGGAGCACCTACCTTCGCCAGACCACGCCGCCTGGCACCGGAACGACTGGCGGTAGCACGTGCTGAATTCAATAAGCTACATGAGGCGGGAATAATCCGCCCTTCGAACAGTCCATGGGCTTCACCTCTCCATATGGTCCCGAAAACAGCCCCAGGGGAATGGCGCCCTTGCGGAGACTACAGGGCTCTCAACGTTCGTACTCTGCCGGATCGCTACCCAATACCACACATCCAGGATTTCTCACAGGGATTGAGCAACGCAACCGTTTTTTTCGAAAATTGACCTTGTGCGGGCATTTCACCAGATCCCTGTGGAACCGGCAGACATTCCGAAAACAGCGATCACAACACCTTTTGGACTGTGTGAATTCGTCCGGATGCCTTTTGGTCTACGGTATGCAGCCCAGACATTCCAACGCTTCATCGACCAAGTAGTTAAGGACCTTCCTTTTTGCTACGCCTACATTGACGATCTGCTGGTGGCCAGTACATCACCAACAGAACATCTGCTACACCTCCGACTCCTTCTCACCCGTCTGCGCAACTTCGGCTTGCAGCTCAACTCCGAGAAGTGTATTTTCCATGTTCCAGAGCTGGATTTCTTGGGACACCGTGTGTCAGCAGCAGGGGTCCAACCATTAGAGAAGAAAATCGAGGCAATCAAGGAATTCCCGCGCCCATCTACTCCAAAGAAGTTGCAAGAATTTCTTGGTGTAGTGAATTTTTATCATCGATTCATCCCACATTGTTCGGACATCTTGCGACACTTATACGACCTCTTACGTGGTCGGAAACTCACGTCCCGTCTTCCATTGGAGTGGACTCCCCAGGCAGAGACAGCATTCACCGACATAAAACACAAGCTGGCGGAATTCACCTTGCTCGCACACCCAGTGTCTGACGCTCCCACCAATCTATCTACCGACGCTTCAAACACAGCAATTGGTGCTGTACTACAACAGCTCGTTGAAGGAGAATGGCGCCCAATTGCATTCTTTTCAGCGCGCCTGTCACCCACTGAAGAGAAGTACAACACTTTTGATAGGGAACTGCTCGCCATCTACTCAGCCATACAACATTTCCGGCACTTTCTCGAGGGGCGGAACTTCCACATCCTCACAGACCACAAACCTCTCACTTATGCGCTGGCGGCCAAGGGTGATGCTCACTCTCCTCGAGTAGCCAACCACCTGGGATTTATTTCCCAATTTACCTCGGATATCCGTCATGTCAAAGGAACAAATAATGTCATAGCTGATGCACTGTCTCGACCCACCATAAACCACGTCGTGACAAACCCAGCTCAGGTGGACTATTGTGTAATCAGTAAGGCCCAAAGGGAAGACCCTGATCTGCAGCGATTACGAACATCTGACACAGCTCTCCGGTTCATCGAGATTCCCATGGAAGGTGGCGGAAGTATAATCTGTGACACCTCACGGACGGGAGCACTTAGGCCCTACATTCCTGGCCAGTTTCGCTGGAAAACGTTCTCAGTATTTCACTCCCTAGCACACCCAGGAGTACGTGCTTCCCAGAAACTACTAACGGAGCGTGTTGTATGGCCAAGAATCAATGCCGATGTTCGACGATGGACTCGCTCATGTCTCCAGTGCCAGCGAGCGAAAACACATCGTCACACAAAGAGCCCTCTTCAACAGTTTCCGTTACCTTCTGACCGTTTCGAGGTGGTGCATGTAGACATCGTTGGACCATTACCGTCGGCAAGAGGATATTCTTATCTACTCACCTGCATCGATCGATTCTCCAGATGGCCGGAAGCAATCCCATTAATCAACATCTCAGCTGAGTCAGTGGTCCAGGCTTTCCTCTCTGGATGGGTCGCCCGTTTTGGCAGCCCCTCTGTCATCATCACCGACCAAGGACGACAGTTCGAATCATATCTATGGAAGGAACTTATGGAATTCCTCGGCACCACACATAACCGAACCACAGCATACCACCCTGAGTCGAACGGAATGGTAGAACGCTTTCATAGACAACTAAAAGCTGCCCTAAGAGCTCAAGCACGCCCTGATGATTGGATCGACAACCTTCCATTAGTCTTGCTTGGCATCCGTTCGGCCACGAAGGAGGGCAGTGGATTCTCGGCAGCAGACTTAGTATACGGATCTAGCCTGCGGCTTCCGGGCGAATTCTTAACCCCAACGCCACTTATCACACCCCCAGACCCCACTTTTGTCCAGAAATTACGGGCGGCCATGACAAACATTCGGCCTACACCACCACGCCAACCGACAACTCGTGCTACATATGTGCCTCATGAGCTCCACACAACTGAACACGTGTTTGTAAGAGTCGACGCTGTTCGACGCCCTCTACAGTCACCTTACGAAGGACCATTTAAAGTGGTTTCTCGAACACCGAAGTTCTTCACCATTGAACGCCGAGGACAGCGGGTAAACATCTCCATCGATCGCCTTAAACCAGCACACTGTGACGCTGCCCCAGACATCCCTCCAGAGACACATCCGCCGACTACGCAGTTCATTTTTCGACCACAGTTACCAGCAGCACCGCCACCTACGACAACGTACGATCCTGTACGACCTCCCACCCTACAACCCCAGTTACCAGCCGCACCACAACCTGATCCTACGACGACGGACAATCCTGTGCGACCTCCCACCCTACGACCCCAGTTAGACGACATCAGCGAAGAGGAGGAAGTTAACTTTGATGGTTATGTAACGCGAGCAGGGCGTACAATTCACCGACCAGCTAAGTTCCTTGATCAAGTATTTTTCCTTTCATCCCCTGGGAGGGGGAGTTCTGTAGCGAGTAGATTATCCCAATAATATACTCGCTCCAAATGCATTGTTAATATTCCTGTAAACCTTTGCAGATGAATGAGGTGAGGCGTTGCCCGAGCATATAAGCAGCAGAATAGCAAACATTAACTAGTCTACTTTCAAGTGTGGTCAAGAGCAGACACTTGCGAGATACTGTACCGACGCTCAGTTCGCTCAACTCACACCAAAGTATCACCTGTGTACTTCTGTATATTCGACCAAATATATATATAGTATCTTAGTGTCTGTGTTTATTTGTCACCATACTTTACATAACAATAGAGCCGTTACAATTACTGCAATTTATGTGGGTCAAGCTGCACGTTATTTACTCTTACTGGTTTTGCAATTGTGATTGTTTAACTATTGTTTGCCATTAAGTTATCAAGTAACTCAGCTAGGCTGTGATAGGCGTGGAGTACGGCCCCCCACCCCCCTTGCCTCTTGCTTTAAGATTACTGGCCCTGCATTTACGTTTAGTTACATCAGCTAACTATTCCCGCAAATTATGCAGCGTCTTGCTGCATGTGTATTTATTTATTACTGGTTTACAATTATGTTTGTTTATCATTTTGCTTATCGCTTTTAAGTTATTAGGTAAAGTCAGCTAGGTTAGGCTAGCTGTTGTGTCACAGGCCGCCGGCCCCTAGCTTTAAGTTTTCATGGACTTGTATTTTCCATAAGTTTCCTTAATTTATTCTGAATTTTATGCAGTGTCAAGCTGCATGTTTTCTTTTGCTGGTTTTACATTTAGGTTTGTTTAACTTTTGCTTATTGCCTTTAAGTTATTAGGTAAAGTCAGCTAGGTTAGGCTAGCTGCTGTGTCACAGGCCTCCGGCCTCTAGCTTTAAGTTTTCATGGACTTGTATTTTCCATAAGTTTCCTTAATTTATTAATGAATTTTATGCAGTGTCAAGCTGCATGTTTCTTTGCTGGTTTTACACTTGTTTGTTTAACTTCTGCTTTGCCTTTAAGTTATTATGTAAAGTCAGCTAGGATGTGATAGTTGCAGGGATTGGGCCCTTGCCTCTTGCTTTAAGTTTATTCTGGCCCCTGCATTTACGTTTAGTTTCCTCTGCAAATTTCCTGCATTTTACATCGCTCTTGCTGCATGTTTTTACTTTACTGGTTTACAATTATGTTTGTTTAACTTATGCTTCAACTTTAAGTTAAGCAAAGTCAGCTAGGATGTCCTAGACGCTGTCTTCGGGCCTCATGCCTCTCCCTTTAAGTTTCTTGGACTCGTATTATGATTAGTTCCTTCAGCAATTTATTGCTAGTTATGCATTGCTTAAGTGCATGTCATTTTACTTACCGTTTTACCTTTATACATGTTTTCTTTACTTTGTTATTAAGTTACTAAGTACTGACAGCTGGACAGTACCAGTTTCGTTTACCAGTACCAGTAAACGTTTCCAGTCGTTTTGTCTGCCCGGTGTAGCCCGAAAGAATCTGCAGCCTCCTGGCTGCTGGTTTATCCAGACATGTGTGGCCTCCCAGGCCGCTGGTTATCCGACGTGTTGTCTGCTAGGTGTAGCCCGGAAGATACTGCTGCTTCCCAGGCCGCTGGTTTATCCAGACGTTTTTGTCTGCCCAATGTAGCCAGGAAAGTTATAATAATAATAATAATAATAATAATTTTTATTTAGGTAAAGGTACATACATAAAGAGATTTTACAAAGTTTGTTGGCTTTATAGATAGAGCTAGTACATACAATGCCTAAAGCCACTATTACACAAAGCGTTTCGGGCAGGAAAAAACACTAATGACTAAAGATTAAAACTAATGGGTAAAAAGAAAAAAATGCGTTGAGTACAAATAAAAATAGAGGTAAAAGAGGGGGGAACATTGTTGAAAAAGCAGCACAAATACAATTACAAATTATTACAGAAAATTACATTCAAACAGCGTTGATTTGAAAAACAAAAAAAACAAAAAACATACATGGGTTGACAATAGAGGGGTAAGGTAGGTTACAGGGAATTTATTAGGTATAGCTTCGTTTTTAACTTAAACTGGTTGAGAGAGGTACAGTCTTTAACATGGTTGGGAAGGTCATTCCACATTCTGGGCCCGTTGATTTGTAGAGCATTTCTGGTTTGATTAAGTCGTACTCTAGGAATATCAATACTGTATTTATTTCTGGTGTGGTGCTCATGGGTTCTGTTACAACCTTCTATGAAGCTTTTGAGATCAGGATTGGCATTATAGTTTAGCGTTTTATATATGTATAATACACATGAGAGAATGTGCAGTGACTTAATGTCTATCATATTCAGAGATTTGAGTAGGGGTACCGAGTGATGTTTGGGCCAGAATTGGATATTGTCCTAATAGCAGCTTTGTGTTGAGTAATTAGAGGACGTAAGTGATTTTGGGTAGTAGAGCCCCAAGCACAAATACCATAGTTGAGATATGGATAGATAAGGGAGTAATAGAGAGTCACCAGGGCAGGGCGTGGTACATAATATCTGATCTTAGAAAGAATGCCCACAGTTTTTGAAACTTTTTTTGATATGTTTAGAATGTGTCCCTGGAAATTCAGCTTGTGGTCAATGAGAATGCCAAGGAATTTGCCATCTAATTTGTCACAAATTTGGGTATTGTTTATTTTGAGATTTATTTGATTAGAGGATTTATTGCCAAACAGAATATAGAAAGTTTTGTCAATGTTAAGGGTGAGTTTGTTGGCAGTTAGCCACAGATGGACTTTATTTAGCTCAGTATTTACTGTGGCATTTAGAGCAAGGGGATCAGGACTGGAGTAAATGAAGGTTGTGTCATCAGCAAATAGAATTGGTTTGAGGTGTTGGGAGGCATTTGGAAGGTCATTAATGTAGATGAGAAAGAGGAGAGGGCCAAGTATGCTGCCCTGGGGAACACCAATGTTGATGGGTAGGGTGGGAGAAATTGTATTATTCACAGAAACACATTGGAGCCTGTCAGTAAGGTAGGATTTGAGGTATTGCAGGGAGTGTCCTCTGACACCATAATGATGTAATTTAAGAAGAAGGTTTTGGTGGTTGACAGTATCGAAAGCTTTACGCAGGTCCACAAATAACCCAACAGGGAACTCATTTTTATCAAGAGCTGTGTGAATCGAGTTAAGCATACTAATAAGTGCATCGTTAGTGCTTTTTTTTGGGCCTGAAGCCATATTGGCAAGGGCTAAGTATATTGAGTTTGGCTAGATATGAGTAAAGCTGCTTATAGATTAGTTTTTCAAAATTTTTTGACAAGTTTGGCAGGATTGATATAGGTCTGTCGTTGTTAACATCTGTGAGATCACCACATTTGTGGACAGGCGTTACTCTCGCTTTTTTTAGAATATCTGGAAAGGTTTGGAGTTCAAGTGACTTGTTGAAGAGCAAAGCAATAGCAGGGGCTAAAGATCTGGAGGCCTTTTTGTAGATTAAAGTTGGTATCTCCTCAAGGGCACCAGACTTGGTTTTAAGGGAAAGGATTATCTCATTGACGTCAATGGAATTAATAGGCTTTAGGTACAGAGACTGGGGATAGTTCCCTGTAAGATAGTCCTTAATGTCAGTACTGGAAGATGGAATATCATTAGCAAGGGATGAACCAATGGAAGAGAAGAACCTATTGAACTCAATAGCAGAATCAGAGGCTGAAAGCTGACCATCGTTATTAGACAGGAGAGTCGGTTTGTTATTTAAAGACTTCTTTGATCCCAATATTTGTGAAATTGTTCTCCAAGTTTGTTTAATGTTGCTCTTTATTTGGGTAAATTTATCTTCGTAGTATTTAGTTTTGGCTCGTCTAATTATCTTAGATAGCAATAATGAGTAATTCTTTGAGAATTCTTTGGAGACAATTCCTAACCTATACTTCTTCTCAAGGTCATGTTTTTTATTAATAGATTTAAGTATTCCCTTTGTAAGCCAGGGATTGTTAAGCCTTTTGGTTGTGACTTGTTTTGTAAGCATAGGACAGTGGGTATTATAAAGGCTAAGAGTTTTTTGAAGAAAAGATTGAACTGCTAGGTTGATGTCCTCTATGTTACCTAACTCGGACTCCCAGTTGACATTATCAGTAGCAGTTATAAAATTGACTATAGCAGTTTCATTGTGTAGTCTAAAACGTATCTCTCTTGACTCAAGAGGTGGTTTGCTAATGTTAGTTAAGAGAAATGTGGGGTAATGGTCTGTTGTGCTATCGGTGATTATACCTGAAGTAAGCGGAGAGGTTATGTTTGTCCAGATGTGATCTAGAGTCGTGGCAGTGCTATCAGTGATTCTAGTAGGTCTAGTGATTAAGGGTATGAGGAAGCAGGAATTCATACAGTTGAGGAAGCTAACAGCAGTAGGGTGTTCTGGCTCGCAGAGGTCAATATTAAAGTCCCCTGCGATAATTAGGTGGTTTTTGTTCAGTCTGTTATCAAGTATTAGATTTCTAAAGTTTGAGTTGAATTCGGACACATCAGTGTTAGGAATTCTATAAACTGCACCCACAGACAGGATAGACTCGGCACCCTTGACTCTGAAGCTGGCGAAGATATACTCCCCATAGCAGTCTCTAGTTCTAATTTCTTTTAAGCATGTTAGTTCTTGGTGGTAGTAAAGAGCAGTGCCACCACCTCTCTGAAGTTGACGACAGTTGTGGATTGCTGAGTAGTTAGGCATGTTAAAGAGTTGAGTAGTATCCTCTTTCAACCATGTTTCAGTAAGTATAATAAAAGAAAATTTGTTGTCAATAGCTTCAATCAAGGCACTAACATCATCGAAGTGTTTACCTAGGGATCTAACTTTCAAATTGATTACAGAGATATTGTGATTATGAGTTAATACATTGTTTACATCATGTGCTGCAAAATATCTGCAATTTAGATCATTAAAGTGATTATTGTCATAGATAGGGGATAAGAGGTTAAGTTCTGGGTCTATACTTGACTGCATAAAAAAGCTGATTGCAGGAAAAAACAAGAAAAAAAAGAAAAAAATGTACACAATACTGTACCAAACAAACACAAAAGGGGCTTACAGGGGTACAATGGAGTAAGGGAGTATGGCTAGGCTAGGAAACCTAGGTAATAAATGAGATTAAAGAAAAAAAACGTATAAACATGGACTATACAAAACACAAGATATAGATATACAAAACAAAAATATAAACAAGACTAAGCAATACAAAAAAAAATTTAGCAAAAATGAAAAAATGAGGTAGATTGCTTACAGGTACTCTCAGGTACACTGTAAGTAACAATAGACAGATAATATATATCAATATAGAAAAGAATGTCACGATACAATAAGATAAGCAATTACATGAACAGATGAAAGACAAATCTGCTGTAAAATAGAAAGTAATTATAGCAAAACACAACAATATAATAATATAACAATACAATAAGAGCTTACAAAGTATTGTCTGCTAAATTAGAGAATAATTATGGCAAGACACAACAATAAATGCAAGTAAACAAAGAATTGAAACAATTAGAGGTAGAATTAAGGTCACTAGATAGCCATGGAGGATACACAAGTTTGGTGGAGAGAACAAAAAATCAGTAGAGACTGTCAAGATGAATATATAAGAAAATTTGACAAATGATAATTGTAAAGTAAAATAATCTTAAAGATAATAAATTTTATTAAGCTTAGTTTTAACTTATAATTAGCATGAACTTAATTAAAAGAACAAAAATGAGATCAATAATTTATTTCAATAAATGACATAGATCAATACAAATAAATTTAAAATATAAATGGAATAGGGTAAGATTAGATTTAAGAGTAAAATTTTACAATGAAACTGAGGTAGATGCTTGCATAAGTGCATGGAGACTTGATGGATTATTTAGGAAATTATATGAATAAGAGAACATTAGGTAAATGGTAAGGCAGAGACAGCACCTTAGACAAAGTTAGATTAAGTTAGGTTAGGCTCAGGCACTGAAAGAGTTATTTTAAGTACTGGCATTGGTCGGGTTCAGGTTTTCAGATATACCGCAATCACTTAAGAAGGCCAGGAGTTGTTGGTCACGCTTTATTTCATATCTTTTTCCTGTACCTTCTTTCTTCGCAAAAATCGTACCATTCCTAGTGTAGCACTGCTTGATAAGACCAGGTTTTTGATAAGACCAAGTTGTCATAGCCACTGCCGTCTTAGCTGACTGCGTTCAGGGGCTGCTCTCCAGCCAACGTTCTTCCTGTGATGAGTTAAGCCGGCGATGTTATTCTGGTATTATATTTATATTGGTCATATAAATATGCGGCCTTCCAGGCCGCTGGTTTATCCAGACGTGTTGTCTGCCCGGTGTAGCCCAGAATATACTGCGGCCTCCCAGGCCGCTGGTTTCTGCAGACGTTTTGTCTGCCCAATGTAGCCAGGAAGGTTGTCATAGCCACTGCCGTCTTCGCTGTCTGCGTTCGGAGGTTCATGTCCAGCCGACGTTCTTCCTGTGATGAGTTAAGCTGGCGATGTTATTCAGGTATCTTATTTATATTGGTCATATAAATATGCGGCCTTCCAGGCCGCTGGTTTATCCAGATATGTTGTCTGCCCGGTGTAGCCCGGAAGTAGCCAGGCAAAATCTCTTTTTTAAACTGTGTGGCTTCTGCAAAAATTCCCCTACAATTAAACACTGTTTTGTGCGAGATGGTAAAATTATAGCTAGGAGGACTGACACTGGAAAAACCTTTTCAATAACCACTGAAGCTCACCTTAATTCTTTCCTCAGTGACTGTGGGATAACTGCTGTATAGCCTGAATTCAAATTATAATCTCATTTAACTACCTTTGTGTGCTTTAGCTCTGCCTTTCCTTTCAAAAGGTTTTAACTTTAGTTAAAAAAAATAAAAAAAAAATAATAATATTGTCATCTTTATTATTGTCTTTTATCCTTTTTACTCCCATGTTCCATAGTTCACTGGCTTTGCCTGTGTCCTCTAGTATTAACTTCATTATCCAGTGTTCCTGAGTGTATCTCTATTTAAACTACCTCAGTTTGTCTTAGTGTAACTTTAGTATTCAACTATAGTGTACTTATAATAGTATAGTAAGCAAGCTTTTCATTTTATAGATTTCATAATTGCTTTTTTACTTTTTTGGTCATCTATTGTTATTAATTAATCTAGTTAAATTTTTACATTCCTAGTTTCCATTAAGTTTTTTTTTTTACTTAAAATTACCATTAAGTTTATATTACTTTAGAATTTTTATTCTACTTTTTTCTGTTTTCTATTTTGTAATTTGCCATTCTTGCCTTGTTTTCCTGCAAACAGCCTTTTTATGCAGACAAGTATAGACCCAGAACTAAACCTCTTATCCACTATCTATGACAATCATCACTTAAATGATCAAAATTGCAGATATTTTACTGCACATGATGTAAACAATGTATTAACAGGTAATCACAATATCTCTGTAATCAACTTGAACGTTAGATCCCTAGGTAAACACTTCGATGATGTTAGTGCCTTGATTGAAACTAATGACAACAAATTCTCTTTTATTATACTTACTGAAACGTGGTTGAAAGAGGATACTACTCAACTCTTTAACATGCCTAACTACTCGGCAATTCACAACTGTCGTCAAATGCAGAGAGATGGTGGTACTGCTCTTTACTACCACCAAGAACTAACATGCTTAAAAATAATTAGAACTAGAGACTGCTGTGGGGAGTATATCTTCGCCAGTTTCAGAGTCAAGGGTACCGAGTCTGTCCTGTCTGTGGGTGCAGTCTATAGAATTCCTAACACTGATGTGTCCGAATTCAATTCAAACCTTAGAAATCTAATACTAGATAACAGACTGAACAAAAACCATCTAATTATCGCAGGGGACTTTAATATTGACCCCTGCGAGCCTGAATACCCTACTGCTGTTAGCTTCCTCAACTGTATGAATTCCTGCTTCCTCATACCCTTAATCACTAGACCAACTAGAATCACTGATAGTACTGCTACGACTCTAGATCACATCTGGACCAACATAACCTCTCCGCTTACTTCAGGTATAATCACCGATAGCACTACAGACCATTACCCCACATTTCTCTTAACTAACATTATCAAACCACCTCTTGAGTCAAGGGAGTTAAGCTTTAGGCTGCACAATGAAACTGCTATAAACAATTTTATAACTGCTGCTGATAATGTCAACTGGGAGTCCGAGTTAGGTAACATAGGGGACATCAACCTAGCAGTGCAATCTTTTCTACAAACAACTCTTAGCCTTTATAACACCCACTGTCCTACGCTTACAAAACAAGTCACAAACAAAAAGCTTAACAATCCTTGGCTTACAAAGGGAATACTTAAATCCATTAACAAAAAACACGACCTTGAGAAGAAGTATAGGTTAGGAACCGTCTCCAAAGAATTCTCAAAGAATTACTCGTTATTGCTATCTAAAATAATTAGACGAGCCAAAACTAAATACTATGAAGATAAATTTACCCAAATAAAGAGCAAAATTAACAAAACTTGGAGCACAATTTCACAAATATTGGGATCAAAGAAGATTTTAAATAACAAACCAACACTCCTGTCCAATAACGTTGGTCAGCTTTCAGCCTCTGATTCTGCTATTGAGTTCAATAGGTTCTTCTCTTCCATTGGGTCATCCCTTGCAAATGATATTCCATCTTCCAGTACTGATATTAAGGACTATCTTACAGGTAACTATCCACAGTCTCTGTACCTAAAGCCTACTAATTCCACTGATATCAATGAGATAATCCTTTCCCTTAAAACCAAGTCTAGTGCCCTCGAGGAGATACCAACTTTAATTTACAAAAAAGCCTCCAGATCTTTAGCCCCTGCTATTGCATTGCTCTTCAACAAGTCACTTGAGCTCCGAACCTCTCCAGACATTCTAAAAAAAGCAAGAGTAACCCCTGTCCACAAATGTGGTGATCTCACAGATGTTAACAACTACAGACCTATATCAATCCTGCCTAACTTGTCAAAAATATTCGAAAAACTAATCTACAAGCAGCTTTACTCTTTTCTAGCCAAACACAATATACTTAGCTCTTGTCAATATGGCTTCAGACCCAAAAAAAGCACTAACGATGCACTTATTAGTATGATTAACTTGATTCATGCAGCTCTTGATAAAAAGGAGTTCCCTGTTGAGTTATTTGTGGACCTGTGTAAGGCTTTTGACACTGTCAACCACCAAAACCGTCTTCTTAAATTACATCATTATGGAGTCAGAGGACACTCCCTGCAATACCTCAAATCTTATCTTACTGACAGGCTCCAGTATGTTTCTGTGAATAATACAATTTCTCCCACCCTACCCATCAACATTGGTGTTCCTCAGGGCAGCATATTTGGCCCTCTCCTCTTTCTCATCTACATTAATGGCCTTCCAAATGCCTCCCAACACCTCAAACCAATTCTATTTGCTGACGACACAACCTTCATTTACTCCAGTCCTGACCCCCTTGCTCTAAATGCCACAGTAAATACTGAGCTAGAGAAAGTCCATCTTTGGCTAACTGCCAACAAACTCACCCTTAACATTGACAAAACGTTCTATATTCTGTTTGGCAATAAATCCTCCAATCAAATAAATCTCAAAATAAACAATACCCAAATTTGTAACAAATTAGATGGCAAATTCCTTTGCGTTCTCATCGACCACAAGCTGAATTTCCAGGGACACATTCTAAATATATCCAAAAAAGTTTCAAAAACTGTTGGCATTCTTTCTAAGATCAGATATTATGTACCCCGCCCTGCCCTGGTGACTCTCTATTACTCCCTCATCTATCCATATCTCAACTATGGTATTTATGCTTGGGGTTCTACTACCCAAAATCATTTACGTCCTCTAATTACTCAACACAAAGCTGCTATTAGGACAATATTCAATTCTAGCCCCAGACATCACTCGGTACCCCTACTCAAATCTCTGAATATGTTAGATATTAAGTCACTGCACATTCTCTCATGTGTATTACACATATATAAAACGCTGAACTGTAATGCTAATCCTGACCTCAAAAGATTCATTGAAGGTTGTAACAGAACCCATGAGCACCACACCAGAAATAAATACAGTTTTGATATTCCTAGAGTACGACTTAATCAAACTAGAAATGCTTTTCAAATCAAGGGACCCAGAATGTGGAATGATCTTCCCAACCATGTTAAATCCAGTACCTCTCTCAACCAGTTTAAGATAAAAACGAAGCACTACCTAATAAAAGCTATACGAAGCTATACCTAATAAATTCCCTGTAACCTACCTTACCCCTCTATTGTGAACCAATGTCTGTTTTTTAAAGAGTTCTGTTTGTCGACAGAATTGTATTTGTGCTGCTTTTTCAGCTATGTTTTCATTTTACTCTTTATGCTCAATTAGTATTAAGCTTTCGTCATTCAAGTTTTTCATGCCCGAAACGCTTTGCGTAATAGTGGCTTTAGGCATTGTATGTACTAGCCCTATCAATAAATCTATCACTCTTTGTAAAATCTCTTGTATGTATGTACCTTACCTAAATAAACATTTGATTTGATTTGATTTGATTTGTATGTCTGGAAGCTAACTTTAACCGCCCCAAGCTGCGCGCGCAACGAGCCGAGGTTATATAAACCCGGACGCAGACTGCGTGGCCCCTCTTCCCGACAAGCCAGCAGCTGCTCTCTTACAAAACGCCCACCCTCCTCCCGGGATCCTCTGCATCCTCTGTTTTATTTTTGAAAGGGACGGCCCACAGACGTGCTCAAGGGGCACTTGTTCTAGCATGCTAAGCATTTGCTGTATCTTTGGGGGTGCTCCGCCGGAACCCCCAAAGTGATAAGCCTGCAGATAGCTAAGAAATATTCCCTTGAATTGTAATTAGTGTAATTAAATTAATGCAACTTTCATTTACTACCTATGGATGTAGTTATTAATTGTAATTGATTTCTACTCTATCATTAAGGATTATTCATTATAATTATTCCTTAATACTTTATTGTTATGCACTAGTCAATAATTATTTATCATTCATCCTAATTAGCTATTTGATTCATTAAAAATAATTGCTTATCATTATACTATTTGTTATTATTATTATTTATTATATAATAATAATTAATTTATTATTTATTATATATTAATTTATTATTTACCATTATAAAATAAACAAGTCCCCAATCTGAGCACGTTTTCTTCCAACCTCAGAAAATACAATATCTAAAGTCACTAATACGCATATAGCGTTTTGGGCAAGGTGTGGGGAAAAAACACTTAGGCTAAAAATTAATAGTAATTGGGATTAGGTATAAATTGTGTTGAAAAAAGGAATAAAAATAAAAAAGAGGGAACATGGCAGAAATCAGCAATTGTACAAATCAAATCAAATCAAATCAGCATTTTTAGTTTGGTTAAGTCGCACTCTTGGAATATCAGATAGGTATTTATTTCTGGTGTGATGCCCATGAGTTCTGTTACAACCTTCTAGGAAGCTTCTAAGGTCAGGATTGGCATTGTAGTTCAGAGTTTTAAATATATAGAGTACGCATGAGAGGATGTGCAGTGACTTAATATCTAACATATTCAGAAATTTGAGTAAGGGTGCCGAGTGATGTCTGTTGCCAGAGGGGCTATACAAAACTTTCTATATTTTGTTTGGGAATAAATCCTCAAATCAAATAAATCTCAGGATAAATAATACCCAAATTTGTAACAAAGTAGACGGCAAATTCCTTGGCGTTCTCATTAACCTCAAACTGAATTTCTAGGGACACATTCTAAATATATCAAAAAAGTTTCAAAAACTGTAGGCATTCTTTCTAAGATCAGATATTATGTACCTCGCCCTGCCCTGGTGACGCTCTATTACTCCCTTGTTATAATATAAATGGTGGGCTTGCTATGGGGGATCTTGTGCTATTCAGGGGTAAGGTCAGTCAGAATAAAGATGTATCTACTTGGGGAGATCAGTAAGGCCCGGCCCCCATGGAAACTAGACGTAGTGCTGACTACTTGGCTACACAACAAGGTCAGTCTAGGGAATGATCAAGATCTCCTACACAGGAAGAACGATACTCTTATAATTCATGTACTTATTTCTTAACCCCTTAACAGCCCCCCCATATACATTCACACCAATAACAATAATAATAATAACTTTACCACACTACCTTACGTTAAAAGCCTTGGTCCACATGAGCAGGATACAAGGTTTTACACTGAGCACAAGCTAGGGTAAAGCTCTACTATTGAATAACTTGAAGGTAGAGTCAGCTTAGGGTAGGGGACCACGTGGTTCCAATGGAACCCCCTTTAGAATAACTAGTAATATAAACTCTAAAAAACCCTACTACACACAAAATATACTACTCTACACCTAGAACATGAGTATGCCAGACATGCATAATAACTCAGGGGTACTTATCTTGAACAAGACACAGAAATAAGGAAACGAAGAGGAAGGGTAGGGGATTCCTGTCTACACCACGCCAGCTCAGAAAAAGATCGCTTCAGCCCAGATCAGCCTCCCGCCAGCTGGCTCGCTGCCGGCAGACTGTTCAACTAACCGTACCACAGCCCTATACCAAGTTTACTCAGGTTTACTTTACAAATGATTAGAAAGTATTAGTAAACATAGTTGGTGCCTATGTTATTATTTAAAAATCAACCCCCAGCTCAGTCTTTAAATGCTCTTTGAGAAACAAGAATAGTCTTACGTCTGGCAGGGAAGATACAAACAATGACGCATAGAGTTGCGTTCAGCTATACTATAGGAAAGTTTAATAACTCAATTTTGACCTCTGGTTTCCACTGAAGAACCCAGGGTCGTAACATCCCTCATCTATCCATATCTCAACTATGGTATTTGTGCTTGTGGTTCTACTACCCAAAATCATTTACGTCCTCTAATTACTCAACACAAAACTGCTATTAGGACAATATCCAACTCTGGCCCCAGACATCACTCGGTACCCCTTCTCAAATCTCTGAATATGTTAGATATTAAGTCACTGCATATCCTCTCATGTGTATTATATATATATATATATGTATATATATATATATATGTATATATATATATATATATATATATATATATATATATATATATATATATATATATATATATATATATATATATATATACAAACAATGATACAAACAAATGATACAAACAAAACCCAGTATATAGGCAAGACAACAACATCTCTTTCTAGGCGTTTAACGATGCATAAGCAACAGGGCTCCATTAAGGAACATATAATCTCTTCCCACAACCAAACCATCGCCAGAGAAATCCTAGTAAACAACACAGAAATCATCGATAGATACAGCGATAGCAGGCGGCTTGACGTTTGCGAGGCACTACACATCAAGAAGTCAACACCAGCAATCAACAGCCAATTATTGCACAACTATATTCTACCCACCTCAAGACTCCGCTCCAATATAGAAGCATCAAGAAATATGGACCAATAGGCTTTCTACAAACACTTCTATTCAATACCCATTGTTTGTGTTCTGTCTTGTGTTGATACTTTTAATACCCTATTAATATCCCCTCTTGTTCTGTCTTGTGTTAATGCCACATCACCCCTCCCACCTCACTCAAATGTAGATATAAAATCGGAGATACGTAATCAGTTGTGTATTTGTGAACTAAAGTCTTTGAAAATGTAATAAGTTTTACGAAACGCGCCCGTGTTGCGTCAGACTAGAAATAAAAATTAATTTTGGAGAATTGATTTTTGATTTACCTCCAACAGTGAAGCGCAATGTACGAAAGATTGAGAAAATTCGTGTTAGAATTATTAATCTTACTTTTTCGGTCATATTTAATAATATATATATATATATATATATATATATATATATATATATATATATATATATATATATATATATATATATATATATATATATATATATATATATAAATATATATATATATATATATATATATATATATATATATATATATATATAAATATATATATATATATATATATATATATATATATATATATATATATATATATATATATATATATATATATATATATGTATATATATATAAAACGCTGAACTGTAATGCCTATCCTGACCTTAAAAAACAGTCTCCGTGGTGTAGTGGTAAGACACTCGCCTGGCGTTCCGCGAGCGCCGTGTCATGCGTTCGTATCCTGGCTGGGGAGGATTTACTGGGCCCAATTCCTTAACTGTAGCCTTTGTTTAACGCAACAGTAAAATGTGTACTTGGATGAAAAAACGATTCTTCGCGGCAGGGGATCGTATTCCAGGGTCCTGCCCGAAACGCTACGCGTTCTAGTGGCTGTACAAGAATGTAACAACTCTTGTATATATAAAAAAAAAAAAAAAAAAAAAAAACTTCATTGAAGGTTGTAACAGAACCCATGAGCACCACACCAGAAACAAATATCTTTTTGATATTCCAAGAGTACGACTTAATCAAACTAGAAATGCTCTGCAAATCAAGGGACCCAGAATGTGGAATGACCTTCCCAACCATGTTAAAGACTGTACCTCTCTCAACCAGTTTAAGATAAAAACTAAGCACTACCTAATTAACTCCCTGTAACCTACCTTACCCCTATAATGTCAACCCATGTCTGTTATTTTTAAACAATGCTGTTTGTCGATCAAATTATATTTTTGCTGTTTTCCTGCCATGTTCCCCCCTTTTTTACTTTTATATTTTCTTAACACATTTTATACTTTTATTAATCTCAATTAATATTAAGTTTTAGTCTTTAGTGTTTTTCCTGCCCGAAACGCTTTGCGTAATAGTGGTTTTAGGCATTGTATGTAATAGCTCTATCTATAAATTCATTAATATCTGTATCACCCCTTGTATGTATGTATTTACCTAAATAAACATTTGAATTTGAATTTACTGAGAGTTTTTTGAAGAAATGATTGCACTGCTAAGTTGATGTCCCCCTATGTTACCTAATTCGGACTCCCAGTTGATATTAGCTGCAGCAGCTATAAAATTGCCTAGAGCAGTTTCATTGTGCAGCCTAAAGCTTGTCTCCCTTGTCTCTAGAGGTAGTTTGTTAATGTTGGGTAGGAGAAATGTGGGGTAATAATCTGTAGTGCTATTGATGATTATCCCTGAAGTAAGTGGAGATGTAATGTTGGTCCAGATGTGATCAAGAGCCGTGGCAGTACTATCAGTGATTCTAGTAGGTCTAGTGATTAAGGGTATGAGGAAGCAGGAATTCATACAGTTGAGGAAACTAGCAGCAGGGGGGGGGAGGTTATCAGGCTCGCAGAGGTCAATATTAAAATTCCCTGCGATAATTAGATGGTTTTTGTTCAGTCTGTTATCTATTATTAGATTTCTAAGGTTAGAGTTGAATTCGGACACATCAGTGTTAGGAATTCTATAGACTGCTTCCACAGTCAGGACAGCCTCGCTACCCTTGACTCTGAAACAGGCAAAGATATACTCCCCCACAGCAGTCTCTAGTACTAATTACTTTTAAGCATGTCAGTTCACGGTGGTAGTAAAGAGCAGTACCACCACCTCTCTGAATTGGTCGACAGTTGTAAATTGCTGAGTAGTTTGGCATGTTAAAGAGTTGAGTGGTATCCTCTTTTAACCACGTTTGAGTAAGTATAACAAAAGAGAATTTGGTGTCAACAGTTTGAATCAAGGCACTAACATCATCAAAGTGTTTGCTTAGAGATCTTACATTCAAGTTAATTACAGAGACAATTGTGATTATGTGTTAATATATTGTTTACATCTTGTGCTGTATAATCTCGGCAGTTTTGATCATTAAAGTGATGATTGTCATAGATACTGGATAAGAGGTTTTATTATATATATAATAAAAACAAATAATATAAAATGAAGATCACGGAAATGAAACAGTAATAGCAAAATAAGAATTAAATTATAAAATAATAGCTTACTTTAATAAAATAATTGTACTATAGTTAATTACTAAAGTTAAACTAAAACAAAAACGAGGTAGTAGTAAAGTAGTAGGCTGTAGTAAAGTAGTAGGCAGTAGTAAAGTAATAGGCAGTAGTAGAGTAGTAGGCTGTAGTAAAGTAATAGGCAGTAGTAAAGTAATAGGCAGTAGTAGAGTAGTAGGCAGTAGTAAAGTAATAGGCAGTAGTAAAGTTGTAGGCTGTAGTAAAGTAATAGGCAGTAGTAAAGTTGTAGGCTGTAGTAAAGTAATAGGCAGTAGTAGAGTAGTAGGCAGTAGTAAAGTAATAGGCAGTAGTAAAGTTGTAGGCTGTAGTAAAGTAGTAGGCTGTAGTAAAGTAGTAGGCAGTAGTAAAGTAATAGGCAGTAGTAGAGTAGTAGGCAGTAGTAAAGTAATAGGCAGTAGTAAAGTTGTAGGCTGTAGTAAAGTAATAGGCAGTAGTAAAGTTGTAGGCAGTAGTAAAGTAATAGGCAGTAGTAGAGTAGTAGGCAGTAGTAAAGTAATAGGCAGTAGTAAAGTTGTAGGCTGTAGTAAAGTAGTAGGCTGTAGTAAAGTAGTAGGCTGTAGTAAATTAGTAGGCTGTAGTAAAGTAGTAGGCTGTAGTAAAGTAGTAGGCTGTAGTAAAGTAGTAGGCTGTAGTAAAGTAGTAGGCTGTAGTAGAGTAGTAGGCTGTAGTAAAGTAGTAGGCTGTAGTAAAGTAGTAGGCTGTAGTAGAGTAGTAGGCTGTAGTAAAGTAGTAGGTTGTAGTAAAGTAATAGGCAGTAGTAAAGTAGTAGGCTGTAGTAAAGTAGTAGGCTGTAGTAAAGTAATAGGCAGTAGTAGGCTGTAGTAAAGTAGTAGGCAGTAGTAAAGTAATAGGCTGTAGTAAAGTAGTAGGCTGTAGTAAAGTAGTAGGCTGTAGTAAAGTAATAGGCAGTAGTAGAGTAGTAGGCAGTAGTAAAGTAATAGGCAGTAGTAAAGTTGTAGGCTGTAGTAAAGTAGTAGGCAGTAGTAAAGTAATAGGCAGTAGTAAAGTAGTAGGCTGTAGTAAAGTAGTAGGCTGTAGTAAAGTAGTAGGCTGTAGTAAAGTAGTAGGTTTTAGTAGAGTAGTAGGCTGTAGTAAAGTAGTAGGCTGTAGTAGAGTAGTAGGCTGTAGTAAAGTAGTAGGCTGTAGTAAAGTAGTAGGCTGTAGTAAAGTAGTAGGTTGTAGTAAAGTAATAGGCTGTAGTAAAGTAGTAGGCTGTAGTAGAGTAGTAGGCTGTAGTAAAGTAGTAGGCTGTAGTAAAGTAGTAGGCTGTAGTAAAGTAGTAGGCTGTAGTAAAGTAGTAGGCTGTAGTAAAGTAGTAAAGTAATAGGCAGTAGTAAAGTAGTAGGCTGTAGTAAAGTAGTAGGCAGTAGTAAAGTAGTAGGCTGTAGTAAAGTATTAGGCAGTAGTAAAGTAGTAGGCTGTAGTAAAGTAGTAGGCTGTAGTAAAGTAGTAGGCTGTAGTAAAGTTACAGTTAATCCGTAACATTTAGTCAGTAGACACAGTTGGTCAGAGGTTAACTAAGTATTTTGATCAGTACAGTAATAGTCATCAGAAATTAAGCGTGTTGCTGTAGAGGATGCTAAAATGCACACAAAAATGTCCCTGATTTATGTGCTTCTGAAGCTCTGTCACGCCTTGTGTAGCCCACAGCTGGGAGAATGCCAGCTGAACATATCTTAAAAAAACTCGCCAGAGGAATACAAGGGACATTGTGCGAGAAGTCTATGCTACTCTTTCCAACTTCAGAATCGATTTTAAATTCATGGATGGTGAAATACCAAACAAACTGCTCACAATAAAAGCCCAGTTGCCCAGGTGAATGGAAACTGTTCACAAATTTTGCGAGGCAAAAATTTCAATATGCCGCAGTTGTATGGTGTCCATATCTCAAGAAGCACACCAATAACCTGGACAAGATGCAAAGGCATGCTACAAAATGGCTTCCAGAACTGAAAAACAAGAGTTATGAGGAGAGGCTAGAGGCGTTAAATATGCCAAAGCTAGATAATAGAAGAAAAAGTGGTGATATGATCACTACTTGCAAAATAATAACAGGAATCAGCCAAATTGACAGAGAAATTCCTGAAACCAGCAACATCAAGAACGAGAGGACATAGAGTCAGGCTAAGAAAACAAAGGTGCCACAAAATAAATTATAATTTTTTTTTTGCAAACAAAGTGGTAGACGGTTGGAACAAGTTAAGTGAGAAGGCGGAGAAGACCAAAACTGTCAATAGTTTCAAAGCATTATTTAACAAAGAGTACTGGGAAGACGGGACATGCGAGTGTAACTCTCATCCTGTAACTACACTTGAGTAGTTACATACAGTAAGAAAACTCACTGTTACATCAAGGAGCCTTATGAAAATACTTAATGGCCTAAGTATTGAAGAACAGGATGAGGACTGTGAGTGGTCCCAGGAAACTTGGAGGTATGGGAATTTGAAAACTAACTAAAACAAATTTGCAAAGGTGAGTGAAAAATTTGGATAGGTAAAGTCGTTATTTCAAAACAAAAGCAGAGTCAACAACAAAGATGGCCACTATAAGGCAGGAACACATAACAACAGATGAACTTTTCAAGGGTTTCACTGTGGAAGAAATAATGAAAGGTTCTCTTGGCAGGTTAGTGATGACTGAGGATTTGCTAAAAATTTATGAAAAAAATCTAAAATTAGAACAGGAAACTGAATGTCGCAGGAGTGAATTTAATAATTTAAATGGAAGTGCTTTGCAGCTTGACTGATAAGGCAAAGAGACAAGAGATCACACAGTCACAGGGCACCAGCCCTCAGACCACAGTCACAGGGCACCAACCCTCAGACCACAGTCACAGGGCACCAACCCTCAGACCACAGTCACTGGGCACCAACCCTCAGACACAGTCACAGGGCACCAGCCCTCAGACCACAGTCACAGGGCACCAACCCTCAGACCACAGTCACAGGGCACCAGCCCTCAGACACAGGGCACCAACCCTCAAACCACAGTCACAGGGCACCAGCCCTCAGACCACAGTCACAGGGCACCAGCCCCCAGACCACAGTCACAGGGCACCAGCCCTCAGACACAGGGCACCAACCCTCAAACCACAGTCACAGGGCACCAGCCCTCAGACCACAGTCACAGGGCACCAGCCCCCAGACCACAGTCACAGGGCACCAACCCTCAGACCACAGTCACAGGGCACCAACCCTCAGACACACAGTCACAGGGCACCAACCCTCAGACACACAGTCACAGGGCACCAACCCTCAGACACACAGTCACAGGGCACCAACCCTCAGACACACAGTCACAGGGCACCAGCCCTCAGACACACAGTCACAGGGCACCAACCCTCAGACACACAGTCACAGGGCACCAACCCTCAGACACACAGTCACAGGGCACCAGCCCTCAGACACACAGTCACAGGGCACCAACCCTCAGACCACAGTCACAGGGCACCAACCCTCAGACCACAGTCACAGGGCACCAACCCCCAAGACACACAGTCACAGGGCACCAACCCTCAGACCACAGTCACAGGGCACCAACCCCCAAGACACACAGTCACAGGGCACCAACCCTCAGACCACAGTCACAGGGCACCAACCCTCAGACCACAGTCACAGGGCACCAACCCTCAGACCACAGTCACAGGGCACCAACCCCCAAGACACACAGTCACAGGGCACCAACCCTCAGACCACAGTCACAGGGCACCAACCCTCAGACCACAGTCACAGGGCACCAACCCTCAGACCACAGTCACAGGGCACCAACCCCCATGACACACAGTCACTTATGAGGTATATACACAGAGAAGACGGGTGTATATATATACACATAAGCAGCGTACTCCGCTTGTTCTCTACACTATTCAAACCGTTACACAATTTGTATCAATGTATACTAATTCAAATAATATAATTAAACAAAACTTTATTTTATTTTTATTTTGTGTTCAGTTTTTAGTACTGTTACTGGAAAGTTGTTGTTGTTGTGTTGATTTAGGGGCGACGACGATCGTGGGATCGGAAGCGCCCCGGCTGCCCGATACCGGGAAATAGCGGAGGGATGGGGTCCCTATAGTCTTTTCAGGCCATAGACCCTACAAACTCCTCAGGCCACAAATTTTACAGTCTCTTCAGGCAACGGACATGACGGATGAAGCGGAAGGTATGGCGAAGGATGTCATGATGGACGTCTTCGTCCATCATGACACCTCTCGCACCTGCCCCGTCAAGGAGAACAGGAACTGTGAGGCGGGGAATATTCATCCTACGAACGGCACTCTGTAGTCTGACGCGAGCGCTATGAAATCGAGTGGCAGTGAAGAAGAAGGTGCTTCACTGTATCCTCCTGGGTCGGACACCACTGACAGTATGGGGAATCTACCAGCTATTGACGATGGAGATGTGCGGCCAGGCAGGTGTGCCCAATCCGGAAACGAGTGATGGCAGTGTCGAGGAGTCGAGAATGATGACGAGTCCATGGACGCGGGGAGGAGTCCTCCCGGAGATCCGCCAGAGAGGAGGGCCTGAGTGTTGGCTCCATCATTGCCTCCCAACTCGCGAGGCAAGCCGCCCGGAGTTGCGGGAGAATTTCGGAAAGGTCTGGAGCCACATTTGTAGAGTCATGGAGAGCATGCGCCATCCCTGCTGCTGCGTCGGCCACCTCATTGCCATTACTACCGACATGTGATGGAACCCATTGGAGATAGATGGACCAACCCGGAGTAACAGAGTATGACCGCAGTTCTCCACGGATCTCTGACACAGTATGACGATGGACTCGTGGACGCCGAGATGATATGAGATATAGAGCTGTAACTGAGTCCACGTAGAAAACGACTGCAGAGGGCCCTGAAACTTGTCGAAGGAGTCATAAGGCTAGTAAGATTGCAAATAGTTCCCCAGCTAGGCACGAATGAGCAGGGGAGAGTTTCCACTTTTGACAGAAGGAAAAAGGAGCAAAGTATGCTGCCACAGATGTAGACGGTGGCTGATCTTTGCGGGACTCATTGGTGTAAACCTCCAAGTATCCAGAGTATAAGGAGGCTCGTAGGTCTGTAAAAATTAAAGGGGCCAAACCCTCTAAATCTCTCTTCCGACGAGGAGGCTTGGAAAAGTCAAAAGAAACCCGAATGAGCTCTTCTGCCCACGGAGGCACCGATGAGATGATCGGGCCAGGGGTGAGTACAGGGACGGGAAGGGAAAACTGTGAATATGCATCCAAGGCCCAGACGACGAAAGGCAACTGACGACGTCGGGAGCGTCCAGCCGGCACATTCCACCAGTTAGCCTCGAGCTGGAGGCGAGTAAGTGGATGGGTAACAGGGAGACGCACTATCCGTTGAAACTGGCGGCAGTGGACGAGAAGACGTTCGAAGCTCATGGGCCATAGCCCTGATTCGGCATGGAGAGAAAGAACTGGCGAGGAGGGCATAGCTCCTAGCGCTGAGCAAAGGGCACCATTTTGAATGGGATCCAGCCTTGCCAAGACAGAAGCTGCTGCTGAGCCATAGACTTCACTCGCATGCATGATCTTGCTGCGAATGAAGGCCTTATAGAGAGCTAGGAGCGACTCCCGTGAAGCCCCTCATGCCGCACCAGAGAGCCGTTTCATGATGTTCACGCGACAAAAGCATGAGGCCCGAAGGTAGTCCACATGATGCCTCCACGTCACCCGAGGGCTATCTAGAACGACCCCCAGCCACCTGTGTTCTGTAGCGACCGGGAGACGACAGCCCCCGACGGTCACCACTGGCTGGTCTGGTAAGCGGGTCCAGGTGAAACTCATGACGCAACTTTTCACAGGGTTAATGGAGAGACCCTTCCCCAGCACAGTTGCTGAGAACACAGTCACGGCATTTTGCAGGAAGCCTTGTGCCTCTAGGAGAGTGGCACCATCCACCACAAGGGTTACATCATTGGCATAGGCTAAAACTTGAACCCCCCCAGAATACAGGGAGATCAGACAGAAGAATAGAGAATAATAGTGGGCTCAGAATCGCTCCCTGGGGGACACCACGTGAGACAGGGCGGGACGTAAAGACGACTCCACCAACCGCCACTTTGAATGAGCGGCCCTGTAGATAGTTCTGGAACCACCTCAACGCCGGACCCGAGAAACCTAGTCGAGCCAGACTCTGAAGGACAGCAGAATGAGACGCAGAGTCAAATGCACTCTTGATGTCTAAGAATGCTGCAAGGAGCACTCTTCTCCGGCGATAAGTGTCCATTATTCGATGTTCCAAGGAGAGGAGGCAGTCCATCGTGCTTCTTCCCGGCCGAAATCCACTGATACCCTCTGGTAGAAGACCTGAGGTTTCCACCACCCATTGTAGCCGGGTGTGAACAAGACGTTCCATCAGTTTCCCGAGACATGGAAGCAGATTTATGGGCTGATATGAACTCGGGACAGACGGATCCTTCCCTGACTTGGCCAATGGTAGAAGAATGGCGTGTTTCCACGGGGCAGGGAAGACACCAGAGGACCAGCAGGATTGTAGAAGTGAAGGAGGTGGGACTGAAGGATCTTGGGTGCCCTCCGAACAAATTTATATGGAACGTTGTCTATCCCTGGCATAGTGCCCGACCTAGAGAGTGACAGAGCGTCCTTCAGCTCAACAGATGTAAATGGATGATCCAGGTCCTGAGCTAGTCCTATACCCTGTCGGGAGTCCCATCCTATAGAAATCACAGAAAGGAGCGGGGAACGGTAAACATCTTCAAAGTGGTCAGCCAAGAGTTCAGCTATTTGTACTTCCCCCAGGCCCCCATTACCACTGGGGTCTCTGAGTGGGATGGAAGGCTGGGAGTACCTACCTGTCATCTTGCGAACAAAGGCCCAGGCTCCCGCAGAGGAGTCGAATAGGAGAGAGGCACAGTAATCATCCCAGGCCTTGCGTTTGGCAAGGAGGACTGTTCATCTACACCTGGCGTTCGCCCTGCGGAAGGTCTGTCGCTGCAGTAGAGTAGGGTGGCGCCGCCACGAATTCCATGCACGTCGCCGGTTCAGTACTGCCTGCCGACATTCAAGAGTCCACCACGGTGCCCCACGGCGGGAAGGATTGGTTGTCTGGCCACTAGTCCTCCTGAAATGCCGAGAGCCTACAATGAAGAGGGACTCGGAGAGAGCATCCGCTGACCCATGCAGATCTGCAGTAACTGCGGGAAGGGTCGATCAGTCATCCTCCTCATAGCCATGCCACCCCTCTTCCGAGAAGATCCATTTGGATCTTTGGGAGGTCAGAGCAGGACGAACAGTACCCCCGAAGGAAGTGACGATGGGCAGGTGATCACTACCCAGGTACGGCCAGGTCTATATCTGCGCCATCATGAAGGGGCCTCTTCCAATGCAAAGATCGAGCGTTGAAGTATGTCCATTTAGCGGGTCTATCCGAGTTCCCAAACCTGGCGGCGTCAGTAAGGAGAGGTCTGGGGATTCAAGGAGAAACTGAAATAGGGCTCGGCCAGCCATGTTGTGGTGGCGACCCAATAGCATAGGTTGCCATGATGAGTGCCGAGCGTTAAAGTCACCCATGACGAGGCAGGTGTCTGTGATCTGACCAAAATAGTGTTCTAGTTTCTTCTTCATTACCGGTAGACAGGGATTATACAGAACTCCAAAGGTGCCCCACCCATGGGAGAGGGCCACCTTCATTGCCATGAATTCTAAATGCCCACCCGGGAAGGAGTGAATTCGGAGCAAGGAGCTGGGAACTGAGTCCCTGATCAAGAGAGCAAGTCCCCCTCCACCCCGTACTGGCCGATCTTGTCTATAGACCGAATACCCCGACACTGTGAAGGAAAGATCGTTAGTAAGCCGTTGATCATGGGACTCACAGAGTCCCATGATCAACGGTGGTGCGCTGGCGATAAAATTGCGTAGAAATTGCGTCTTCTTAAAAAGAGAGCGGGCATTCCAAAACACCACAGTATTCTCAGGATGGGGCGCCATTATCCCTGAAATACAACAGCTAACTTTTTGACCACCTGTGCACAGACATCTCCAAAGGGGAAACCACTAGAAAAAGCCATAAAACCCTCATTTTATGCCCGAAACGCTTTGCATAATAGTGGCTTTAGGCATTGTATGTACTAGCTCTATCTATTAACCCAACAAACTTTGTAAAATCTCTTTATGTATGTACCTTACCTAAATAAAAATTTATTTATTTATTATTCATACAAAGTAAGTAAAATGTGTGGTATCAATGTCAGCCAATCTAGAGGATGTTGATCAATGCTTCTCTCTGCCTGACGGAAGTGGTGATCGGCTCGCGAACTCTCTTGACGGCGCCTGCGACTGTTGGGTGCTTCACTCAGGGCCTCATGTTCCACCGGTGTCACAATCCCCTGGGAAAGTGCCTGGGGGACCAGAGGATCATCAGGGCTATCTGTTGGAGCAGTACCTCTTGATCGATGGGTGTGTCGACGACGCCAGTGTTGGCTTCTTTGGGGAGAGGCCGGAGGGTGATGAGTGCCGGGCTCCGGCCGAGACTGAGCGTCCATGTCTGTATCCGTGGATGAGTTTCCGTCAGTGTCAAGGCTACCCAGGAGGGAAAATCGATTAGCAACCTGGGCGTATGAGGCATGTAACTGGGACAGGCAAGAGCGTCTGCTAGTTCCTACTTGTGAAGAGGCCCGACCAGGGGAAACCTGCAGGCGAGAAGAAGCGATAGGCTGATTGAGGGCGCGCAGCCTCTGGAACAGCTCCTGTCGAGGGGTCCCCGCTGTTTTATGATCGATGTCCAACTGGAGGGCCTCAAGATATACAGGGCAACTCTTGGTCGTAACCTTATGATGGCCATAGCATAAAAAGCAGCGAGGTGCAGTAGAGCACCCACTGTTATCTCTGTCTGAATGGCCTGTTTTGCCGCAGTTTGCACAACGTCCTGCATTACGGCAGGTCAGGCGACTGTGGCCCAATAGATGACAAGCGTAACATCATAACACAGGGAAGTTGTAGAGCTGGACCTGATACGAGGTCCTGTGTAGTGCCACCCGGTCAGGGAGGTGCCCATCGAACTTTACATGGACCATGGATGTTGGCCCTGCTGCTCCACGAATCCTGGTAACTTCCAATAATCCCGCTGATGCACCCCCTTACACCTGCAGAGCGGCCTGGATGTCATCCACATCAACACTCTGGTCAATTGGGCCAATCTTCCCATACCGGGCCCGAGACTCCTCCTCCTGCGACAATACCTGTCGGCACCTGACAGGCCAGTCCCCCAACTTAATAATGTCGGATACACGGATGTGTGATAGAGCCTCCTATCTGATGTGTAGCTTCAGTGCTGCACCCCTACCCAGGGTACGTATTGTCTCGGGAATACCTGGGTATATACATACCTGGGCAGGCAATATTGCCACAATACCGAAGCCTCAATTGCTGCACCTAAGGTACGAGGATTAGCAAACACACACTGACCTAATTCTGTCTGGATTAGGACAAACACAAACGAGGAATGGGGTACCACAAGAATATGGTCATCTGAAGGCGAAGACATTCTCTTAGCATCTCGCTCTGGGGCAGCATCAGCCGACTCATTTTCCAGCAGATGTTTTCCTCTCTGGGACTTGCTGTCAACATCCATGGCGCCCCCACTCGGGAAGGCGTCCATTAGGGAGGCTCTGGCCTACCCCAGTGCTGTGAGCCCCTGGGTAGCTGCAGTGAGCACACACTGGCCCAAAGAAGCCAGCTGAATTCAAAGACAAGCTCCAGATAAAGTGTGGAAAGAAAGTCCAGCCAGGAGCGTTCAATCCGCGCGCCAAGATGGCCGACCTTCGGGTGGGAATATGGAAAGTTGTTCTGATGTCATTGGAAAGACCAAAGTTCTGTAGTTGACTAATTTATGTTTTTAAATACTCGGCATTCTTTTTTTTTTAAATAAACATACACCTTAATTAAAAAAAAAAAGTTATTATGTTCATAATTACCTGAAAGTGAATTGTAAAAATTTCTTGATTTCTGTCATGTTTGAAAATTTCATCAAAATCCGATGGAAACTGTCGGAAAAGTTCCTGAAAAGCTTAAAGAAAACAGTGTTTTGATATTTGAATTTTCCCGGCAAAAATACCGCACCTCTACTTCTCAAGAATGTTATTTATAATTATAGAACTTGACTTTGTGTATTCTTTCTAATACTTTCTAATATTTTGTATTTTATTTATCTCATATTTTATGCTTTCAGAGCATGAAAAATACTAGTTAGCAACTCGCAATTATTACCAGATTTTCTTGAGACTTAAAAGAATACAACGTTTACAGATTTCTTTAAAATAAAGACCAAAATGTACCTAAAAAATAACTTTGGAGTGACACGGAATCTTTATGTATGTTGATATATATCTAACTTGCATCACTTATAACTTGTTTACATGTATATAGAGCCCTCAGTCAGGACCAGGACTGTTTCTGACAATTATAAACATTTATTTATAATTGAGTCCGTTCTATTCGAATTTTTTTGGGACTTTTTTAATCAATATTTGAACTTTTTTTTATATCGTTATGTTTTTGACAATTATTTTCAGATAGAATCATGAGCTTGGGAAGGTTTAGGAGAGTTTTCTGCAGCATCCAGTTGACTCACTCTCCATACCTGGCGCAGGGATGATGACACCAGCTGTCACACACTCCATACCTGGCGCAGGGATGATGACACCAGCTGTCACACACTCCATACCTGGCGCAGGGATGATGACACCAGCTGTCACACACTCCATACCTGGCGCAGGGATGGTGACACCAGCTGTCACACTCTCCATACCTGGCGCAGGCATGATGACACCAGCTGTCACACACTCCATACCTGGCGCAGGGATGATGACACCAGCTGTCTGTACCTCCATACCTGGCGCAGGGATGATGACACCAGCTGTCTGTACCTCCATACCTGGCGCAGGGATGATGACACTAGCTGTCTGTACCACCATACCTGGCGCAGGGATGATGACACCAGCTGTCACACACTCCATACCAGGCGCAGGGATGATGACACCAGCTGTCTGTACCTCCATACCTGGCGCAGGGATGATGACACCAGCTGCCTGTACCTCCATACCTGGCGCAGGGATGATGACACCAGCTGTCACACTCCATACCTGGCGCAGGGATGGTGACACCAGCTGTCTGTACCTCCATACCTAGCGCAGGGATGATGACACCAGCTGTCACACACTCCATACCTGGCGCAGGGATGATGACACCAGCTGTCACACACTCCATACCTGGCGCAGGGATGATGACACCAGCTGTCACACACTCCATACCTGGCGCAGGGATGATGACACCAGCTGTCTGTACCTCCATACCTAGCGCAGGGATGATGACACCAACTGTCACACACTCCATACCTGGCGCAGGGATGATGACACCAGCTGTCACACACTCCATACCTTGTGCAGGGATGATGACACCAGCTGTCACACACTCCATACCTGGCGCAAGGATGATGACACCAGCTGTCACACACTCCATACCTGGCGCAGGGATGATGACACCAGCTGTCACACACTCCATACCTGGCGCAGGGATGGTGACACCAGCTGTCACACACACCATACCTGGCGCAGGGATGGTGACACCAGCTGTCACACACTCCATACCTGGCGCAGGGATGGTGACACCAGCTGTCACACACTCCATACCTGGCGCAAGGATGATGAGACAAGGAGGAGCTCTGCCAGCTTAATATATGTATATGTATATATGGCAGCTTATTCTGTATTAATTATTTTTCTTATATGATTAGTGCTCTTGCATCTTGGTGTAATTGTAAGAGGAGTTCTCCAAAAGTCATCTTCGTTCGAGGTGAAGAAAAAAGAGATAAATAACTGTAGAATGTATTACACTTATTATAAAAATACACGTTTCGAACCAACATGGTTCATTCTCAAGTGATAGGAAAGTACACGGCATATTGGATTTATTCCATTAGGGGGTCAGGTGTAGACAAGTAGATCAATACAAATAATAGAATAAGGTCAAGAATAAGGCGTAAAGGGAAGAAAAGTAAGGCGTTAAAGTTTGGAGAAAGAGGCGAAAATGGGGTACGATTCACATACAAAGATTAATCAGGTGTATTGGGCGTAGCATGTTGGGCAGTGTCCTCTATGTTGGCATCTTCATGTTCCGGTCTTGTTCTTACTCTCATGGTGGGCAGAGTGAATAGTTCTATAATATGGGTATTTATGGTAGGTTGTTCTATTTTTATGTAGAGTGATCAAAAATTTGTAATCTTCTTACATCTTGGATTGTGTCTATTATACAAGTATTTTTATTCAACATTTCTCTTGTTAGGGTGATGTCATGGGCTTGTCTCGTGTGACTTTTGAGGGCACCTGTCAAATGCCTCTTCAGCCATAAACAAAAAATAATCAATACAGAATATGATATAATATATATACACATAAAAATTCCACACCCCCAGAGGGATTCGGACCCCAGACAGCTAGGAGCATTGTGTACCTTTGTGTACCTGGTACCTTAACCACTTGACCACACTGAATGTACAAAAATGTTGGAAGTCCTGAGACTTATTTACCCAACACCCGACAGCACTCGGTGGTAAGCTTGGGCATAGTTATTTCATCGAATAACCTCACTTGGTGGGGCCAGGTGAGCAACACAAATGTGAACAAGCTAGAACAGTCCCCAAGCCAATATGCAACTGAGAACTCCCCACCCCAGAATAACGGGGTGTGGGCATTAGTGTGGTCAAGCGGTTAAGGAACCAGGTACACCAAGGTACACTCTGATCCTACCTGTCTGGGTTCGAATCCTTCTGGGGTGTGGAATTTTAAGTTACATATTGGCTTTGGGACCATTCAAGCTTGTTTGCATAAATAAATAAATAAATAAATAAATATATATATATATATATATATATATATATATATATATATATATATATATATATATATATATATATATATTTATATATATATATATATATATATATATATATATATATATATATATATATATATATATATATATATATATATATTGTGACGATAATCTCTTTCAAGAGAGATTGAGCCTGCTCTTCCCTACAACATTTACGTCATTCAAGTACAAGATACTATATTGAAGATACGTCCACCAGTATCGCCAAACGTTTTGCCCAGGAAGCAAAGCATACCTTGCACCACCAGACACACCGGCTCCCGCCCGCTGTCAAACCAGCAAACTACTCATTCTTCGCCTGCCTGTTCCTGATTGGCTGGTGTGTCGCCGCACCTGAACTCACGCCATTACCTGAGTCAACGTCTGGGCCAGCAGCACGCCGTACTCTTCAGAATATCCCTGTGCTCCTTGGAGTTGACATCTCTCTATAGTAGACAAAGCTCTGGCTGTCGTGTACTAAGGGAGGTGGCAGCTTGAAGCCAGTATTCTCAGCACCTGACCTGATTTATATTACTATCATTATTACCTGCACTTTATTGTCTTAGAGTAAATTTTTACTGCCATTATTTATTCATGTTGTTTTGTTAGTTGACTTGTTTTGAATTTTACGTAAGCCAAGAGATTGTCTTTATTCATATCTTGTTTTCTAGAGTAATTAAAATTTCATTGTTTATACTTTGTGTTTTGTGTGTCTTCCCATTACCTTACCACAGACAAAATGACAAACGATCTTCTTTTTTTTTGTTATGTGATGAGGCCCTGCCCCCAGCTATTGAAACAGCCGAACACCAAAGCTTTGCCGTCACATTTCATGGGGGCCTGTCCACGGAGCTTCACTCAGGTACTGGTACCAGATAGTAAATTTGTGGTAAGCGTACTTGGCTTTGGTAAAGTAGCTTTTCACTATTTTCAATATTCAATTTTATTTTCATATGGTGCTGTGTGTATTGTGCATTCCGAGAGTAGCATACGGTGAAGGTGAGACAACTTTGGATTACGTGGTGACTGTAGGCCTCAGTCATTCTCTTAATTGGTCATCTCTCCCTCCGTGTTATTACTCGTGTTTACCATCTTTTGTCCCTAGGATATTTCTCATATTTTCGGCAGATCATCATATTGGTACCCTGGTACTGTGGTCTGTCCCCCGGGTCAAGTGCACCTAATCTTCGGCAATCCGACGGTAGGAGGATAAAGAGGGCCATAGTTCCTCTAGCACGAACTTTAGTTGCTGAATTGGGACCTCAGCAGCAGTTCTCGTCACCAGTTGACACCTCGCACCCCTACACGTCGATCAGAGATGATGATATTTACATTGGTAGGGAATTAGCCTTCTTTTTCAGAGCACAAAAGTTCGCTAATTCTGTAAGTATCATATTCATTTCAGTGGGAAAAACTTGCTTATGTCCTATAGACTCGGCAAGGTATGCCTACATTCTTGGACTACCTACTTCACTTTTGAGGCAATTAACTGTTTCATTTGTTTTAGAAACTCAGTTTCGCTTGTTTAGTAGGATTTTCTTGCCCTTATCCTCTTACATTGAGTACCGGGTACAAGATTTCCTGCGACCTTGATTTATTAATCATTTATTATCTTGAAATTAACATTAATTGTTAACGATTTCACAGGATAGGTACCAGTTGCCACGTTGTCCTGTTTCTGACATTCACCATATCACAACAGTATATTCGTTGTGCATTTATTTGCTAATTTCACCATGTTTCGTTTCCAAGCTTTCCGTGCAGATCCAGCAGGTGCAATAGGGACCTTAAGTCGTGCCAAGAGGACTGAATTACAAACTCTTGCACATGAGTATCAACTAGAAGTTCCCTACCAAGCCAACAAAAATGAACTACATAACCTGTTACTGGATCATCTCTTAGAGGAAGGTAAGATTAACTCTGAAACTCACGAAACTTACTTTATTGCAGATAAAACTGATTTGGCAACGATGAAACTTAAACTAGAGCTGGCCAAGATCGAACGCGAACAACAAAAAGAAGCTCTACAACTGAGGAAAGAGGAAGCCGCCTTGAGGAAAGAAGAACAGGAACGTGAAATCGCCCTCAAGGAACGTGAGATTGCAATACTCCGTGAGCGGGAACGAATACAGCTTGAAACAAAACAACGCCAATTGGAGATGCAACGCGAGCATGACAAACAACAAGCAACTCTGGCTATGGAATGTCGTCAACAAGAATTCGCGTTGGAAACTACACACCTCGCTCAACGCCAGCAAGCTACCGCCAGTCTTCCTGTCAGTTTCTATATCTCACATGCAAGTAAGTTAATGCCACCATTCGTAGAGACAGAAGTTGATGTATTTTTCACCACCTTTGAGACCCTTGCTAATCAACTTAGTTGGCCTGCCGACCAATGGGCAACCCTTCTCAGAGTACATCTCACAGGTAGAGCTGCAGTTACACTCAGTACTTTGGCGTCTGAGAATGACTACCAGACTCTGAAACAAGCAGTGTTGGACGCCTACCTTCTCTCCACCGAAAGTTATCGAAGGAAATTCCGTGACCATCTGAAGGCAAGTACCACTACCTTTCTCGAATTTGCTAATACCAAAAGGAGATATTTTATGAAATGGCTGGAAGCAGCACAAGTCTCTACCTTTGCAGAACCCGTCAACCTCATGCTAGTTGAAAAATTCTTGAGGCGTGTGCCGCCTCCTGTCCGTTTATATTTAGCAGATAAAGAAGAGACCGACTACCTAAAGTGTGCTAAGTCGGCTGACACTTACAGCCTCATCCACCCGCTGACACCCGAACCACCTTCCAGTAAGAAGTCTTGGTACAGTTACGAGAAAGTGAGTACCGATCAAGCTGGCTCGCAATTGTACTGTAAGATTGTAGACTCTATGGACATACCATAGATAAATGTGGTAAGTCTCAATACAAAGGTAATACTGAATCAACTAAACCCAAACAGACTCCTCCTAAGTCCGGTAAGCCTGTGATGAATGTTGGTGTTCATGTTAATGATCTTTCTCTTTTCAGTAAACACCTGTATACTGGAACTGTTCAAAACCAACGGTTCAAATCCGGAGGGACGTTTCAAACTGAAGATCTTGAGGGACACAGCGGCTCTTAAATCAATTATTTTGAAGTCGGCTGTGCCCAACATCGCCTACACCGGAGAAACTGTCTTCATCACTGACCTCACTGCTACCACTCATTATCCTCTCGCCAGAGTCCACCTGCATTGTCCCTTCGTGACCGGAGAAGTCCAAGTCGCCATCAGGGAAAAGCCTTTTCCCATGCCTAGAGTGCAACTTCTCCTGGGCAACGACTTGGCAGAAGACCTGCAACCGACCAACTTGATCGTCATGGACAAACCCCAGGTGTACCTCTGTAATGGATAATCCCATCTTTGAGTATGTTCCAGCAAAGGTTCAAGAGAGTGATGAAGTTTCTCCTCCGGTTTCAGTGACCACCCGTGCACAAGCTGCACGACCACAGCCAGCTGACTCTACTGCTACCGCTGTCCCTCAAGACCCTCAGAAACTACCCCCGAATCTGACCAAGTTGGAGTTCCATAAGTTACAGAGGGAAGATCTTACCTTGACACCATTATTTTTCCAGGCTGAGACTCAACCTGACAGTATTCCTGGGTTCTTTCTAGAGAACGAGTTGCTCTACCGCAGATATAGACCCAGTAAACTGAAGGACGAGGACGATTGGGCCAACGTCGAACAACTTGTGATTCCTGCCAGCCTGCGGCCCACTATTCTACACCTGGCCCACGGAGCACTCTCCCACTACGGATTTAACAAGACCTACCACGGAATCCGTCAAGACTACTACTGGCCAGGTATGGTAAATAGCGTCAAACAGTACGTCAAACAGTGTCATACATGTCAGATGGCAGGTAAACCGAACATCTCTATCCCCAGAGTACCACTGACTCCCATACAGGTGCCTGCGGAACCTTTCTACAGACTTATTATAGACTGTGTTGGTCCTTTACCTCGGACCAGTTCAGGTAACGCCTATATCCTAACCATCCTGTGTCCTACCACCAGCTTCCCCATAGCAGTTCCAGTAAAGAACATTACGGCTGCTACGGTTGTGAAACACTTATTGAAGATCTTCACCCAGTATGAATTTCCAAGGGAGGTTCAGAGCGACTGTGGCACCAACTTCACCAGTGATCTCTTCAAGAGGACACTGGAAGAGTTCAACATGAAACAGGTATTGTCCAGCCCCTATCATCCTGCTTCACAGGGTTCTCTTGAGCGTAGTCATCAGACTATTAAAGCACTCCTGAAGAAGTTTTGCAATGAAACCTCTAAGGATTGGGATAAGCAAATTGATTTGATAATGTGCATCTATAGAAGTCTTCCCAATGAGTCTCTAGGAGTATCTCCTTATGAGATGCTCTACGGACGTAAGTGCCGTACTCCTCTCAAAGCTTTCAAAGACTATCTACGTGATGCCACCTTCAGTGAGCATCAGAATGTGCCCCAGTTTCTTCAAAACCTACAACACATTCTAGAGAGGGTACATAATTTTGCCAAATATAATCTATTGAAAGCACAGGAGAGGATGAAGACTCATTACGACCAGACCAGCAAAGTAAGGAAATTTAAACCGGGAGACTTCATACTTGCTTATTTCCCTATCCCAGGTTCTCCTTTGCAAAACAGGTTTTCAGGACCCTACCGCATCAAGGAGTGCAGAAACAACCACAACTACGTTCTAGAGACTCCAGATATGCGGCGGAAGACCCAGTTGTGCCACGTCAACCTCCTGAAGCTATATAACGGTACTCCTCCCACTGTAATGATAACATATTCTTCCTTTAAAGAGCCATACATCCACAGTGAGACCTTCCCTGCTTCTCCTCCCGAAAGCACTGACACGGAGTCAGCGCTTTCCAATTCGGAAATCCTAACTGATCTTCATAATTATTTTCAGGACAATCATAGTGCACTTCTCATCAAAATCTTCAAAGAACATCAGGAGTTGTTCCGAGATGATCCACAAGAGTGTAATGTTACCCAGCACGACATCCAACTGCTCCCTGACACCCGGCCGATTCGTCAACCCTTCTACCGAATCAGCCCTAGCAAGAAGGAAGTCATGCGTGCTGAGGTACAGTACCTCTTGGATCATGGACTGGCTACACCTTGTGAGTCCCCCTGGGCCTCACCCTGTATCTTGGTGCCAAAACCCCAAGGAAAGGTTAGACTGTGCACTGACTATCGTAAGTTAAATAATGTGACTGTCAAGGATGCATCCCCCTTGCCAAGGATAGATGACATTCTTGACGCCATTGGTAATGCCCAGTACTTGTCCCAAGTGGACTTGCTCAAGGGGTATTATCAAGTGTGTTTAACAGATCGAGCCAAAGAAATATCTGCCTTTATCCCTCCCTTTGGACTTTTCAGGTATGAACGCCTTCCTTTTGGACTATGTAATGCCCCGGCCACCTTTCAGGGAGCTGTCAACCGCGTCATCCAGGGCTTGGATAACACCTACGCCTATTTGGATGATATCGTTGTAGCATCCAACACCTGGAGCGACCATCTGCTCCAGCTGCAACGACTGTTCGCCAAGCTCCTGACAGCCGGCCTCACCATCAACCTGGGCAAGTCCACATTTGCCAAAGGTAAAGTGCTTTATCTGGGTCATGTAATAGGGAGTGGCAGCCTAGCTCCGTTAAACACACACACTCAAGCCATCAAGCATTATCCACAGCCTACCTCCAGGAAGCAGCTCCTGCGCTTCCTTGGTCTTGCCTCCTACTACCGTAGGTTTGTGAAGAATTTTAGTACGGTAGCAACACCATTAATCACTTTAACCAGTCCCAAGCAACGATATAATTGGACCATGCAGCAAACCGTTGCTTTCGAACAACTCAAATTCCTCCTCTGTTCTAATCCTATTCTCGCCTCGCCAGATATCACCAAGCCTTTCATCCTTCATGTCGACGCCAGTGGTACCGGCATCGGGGGTGTCCTGATGCAGCAACGAGGCGAGGAGGTTCTACCTGTCAGCTACTACAGCTACAAGTTGAAACCCCACCAGAGGAACTACAGCACTATCGAGAAGGAGCTATTCTCCATCGTCCTGAATCTCCAGCACTTTGCTCCATACCTACAAGGTGCCAGGTCTACCACCATCTACTCAGACCACAATCCTTTCCGCTTCTTACATCAAGCCCAATTCAATAACCAATGTCTTCTACGTTGGGCTTTATATCTGCAAGATTTCAACCTGGAGATCCGCTATATCAAGGGTTCTGACAACATCATAGCCGACGCCCTCTCCAGAGTCTACGAAGTAGAAGCAACTCCAACTATCACTCTACCACATGAAGACGTAACTTCTTCCAGAACCGCAGGCTTCGGGGGAGAGTTAATTGTGACGATAATCTCTTTCAAGAGAGATTGAGCCTGCTCTTCCCTACAACATTTACGTCATTCAAGTACAAGATACTATATTGAAGATACGTCCACCAGTATCGCCAAACGTTTTGCCCAGGAAGCAAAGCGTACCTTGCACCACCAGACACACCGGCTCCCGCCCGCCGTCAAACCAGCAAACTACTCATTCTCCGCCTGCCTGTTACTGATTGGCTGGTGTGTCGCCGCACCTGCACTCACGCCACTACCTGAGTCGACGTCTGGGCCAGCAGCACGCCGTACTCCTCAGAATATCCCTGTGCTCCTTGGAGTTGACATCTCTCTATAGTAGACAAAGCTCTAGCTGTCGTGTACTAAGGGAGGTGGCAGCTTGAAGCCAGTATTCTTAGCACCTGACCTGATTTATATTACTATCACTATTACCTGCACTTTATTGTCTTAGAGTAAATTTTTACTGCCATTAATTATTCATGTTGTTTTGTTTGTTGACTTGTTTTGAATTTTACGTAAGCCAAGAGATTGTCTTTATTTATATCTTGTTTTCTAGAGTAATTAAAATTTCATTGTTTATACTTTGTGTTTTGTGTGTCTTCGCATTACCTTACCACAGACAAAATGACAAACGATCTTTTTTATTGTTATGTGATGAGGCCCTGCCCCCAGCTATTGAAACAGCCGAACACCAACGCTTTACCGTCACAATATATATATATATATATATATATATATATATATATATATATATATATATATATATATATATATATATATATATATATATATATATATATATATATATATATACACATACACTATTTTTTCAATGCTTTTGTGTTATGGTAAGTTGAAGTACTGAAACACACCCACGTGTACTCCACCACTGGAACAACACCCACGTGTACTCCACCACTGGAACAACACCCACGTGTACTCCACCACTGGAACAACACCCTCGTGTACTCCACCACTGGAACAACACCCACGTGTACTCCACCACTGGAACAACACCCACGTGTACTCCACCACTGGAACAACACTCACGTGTACTCCACCACTGGAACAACACTCACGTGTACTCCACCACTGGAACAACACTCACGTGTACTCCACCACTGGAACAACACTCACGTGTACTCCACCACTGGAACAACACCCACGTGTACTCCACCACTGGAACAACACTCACGTGTACTCCACCACTGGAACAACACCCACGTGTACTCCACCACTGGAACAACACCCACGTGTACTCCACCACTGGAACAACACTCACGTGTACTCCACCACTGGAACAACACTCACGTGTACTCCACCACTGGAACAACACTCACGTGTACTCCACCACTGGAACAACACTCACGTGTACTCCACCACTGGAACAACACCCACGTGTACTCCACCACTGGAACAACACTCACGTGTACTCCACCACTGGAACAACACCCACGTGTACTCCACCACTGGAACAACACCCACGTGTACTCCACCACTGGAACAACACTCACGTGTACTCCACCACTGGAACAACACTCACGTGTACTCCACCACTGGAACAACACCCACGTGTACTCCACCACTGGAACAACACTCACGTGTACTCCACCACTGGAACAACACCCACGTGTACTCCACCACTGGAACAACACCCACGTGTACTCCACCACTGGAACAACACCCACGTGTACTCCACCACTGGAACAACACTCACGTGTACTCCACCACTGGAACAACACTCACGTGTACTCCACCACTGGAACAACACCCACGTGTACTCCACCACTGGAACAACACTCACGTGTACTCCACCACTGGAACAACATTAACGTGTACTCCACCACTGGAACAACACTCACGTGTACTCCACCACTGGAACAACACTCACGTGTACTCCACCACTGGAACAACACCCACGTGTACTCCACCACTGGAACAACACTCACGTGTACTCCACCACTGGAACAACACTCACGTGTACTCCACCACTGGAACAACACTCACGTGTACTCCACCACTGGAACAACACTCACGTGTACTCCACCACTGGAACAACACTCACGTGTACTCCACCACTGGAACAACACCCACGTGTACTCCACCACTGGAACAATACCCACGTGTACTCCACCACTGGAAAAACACTCACGTGTACTCCACCACTGGTGAGACACCCACGTGTACTCCACCACTGGAACAACACCCACGTGTACTCCACCACTGGAACAACACTCACGTGTACTCCACCACTGGAACAACACCCACGAGTACTCCACCACTGGAACAACACCCACGTGTACTCCACCACTGGAACAACACTCACGTGTACTCCACCACTGGAACAACACTCACGTGTACTCCACCACTGGAACAACACTCACGTGTACTCCACCACTGGAACAACACTCACGTGTACTCCACCACTGGAACAACACTCACGTGTACTCCACCACTGGAACAACACCCACGTGTACTCCACCACTGGAACAACACCCACGTGTACTCCACCACTGGAACAACACCCACGTGTACTCCACCACTGGAACAACACTCACGTGTACTCCACCACTATAACAACACTCACGTGTACTCCACCACTGGAACAACACCCACGTGTACTCCACCACTGGAACAACACCCACGTGTACTCCACCACTGGAACAACACTCACGTGTACTCCACCACTGGAACAACACTCACGTGTACTCCACCACTGGAACGACACCCACGTGTACTCCACCACTGGAACAACACCCACGTGTACTCCACCACTGGAACAACACCCACGTGTACTCCACCACAGGAACAACACCCACGTGTACTCCACCACTGGAACAACACTCACGTGTACTCCACCACTGGAACAACACCCACGTGTACTCCACCACTGGAACAACACTCACGTGTACTCCACCACTGGAACAACACTCACGTGTACTCCACCACTGGAACAACACCCACGTGTACTCCACCTCTGGAACAACACCCACGTGTACTCCACCACTGGAACAACACCCACGGGTACTCCACCACTGGAACAACACCCACGTGTACTCCACCACTGGAACAACACCCACGTGTACTCCACCACTGGAACAACACCCACGTGTACTCCACCACTGGAACAACACCCACGTGTACTCCACCACTGGAACAACACTCACGTGTACTCCACCACTGGAACAACACCCACGTGTACTCCACCACTGGAACAACACCCCACGTGTACTCCACCACTGGAACAACACCCACGTGTACTCCACCACTGGAACAACACCCACGTGTACTCCACCACTGGTGAGACACCCACGTGTACTCCACCACTGGAACAACACCCACGTGTACTCCACCACTGGAACAACACTCACGTGTACTCCACCACTGGAACAACACCCACGTGTACTCCACCACTGGAACAACACCCACGTGTACTCCACCACTGGAACAACACCCCACGTGTACTCCACCACTGGAACAACACCCACGTGTACTCCACCACTGGAACAACACCCACGTGTACTCCACCACTGGAACAACACCCACGTGTACTCCACCACTGGTGAGACACCCACGTGTACTCCACCACTGGAACAACACCCACATGTACTCCACCACTGGAACAACACCCACGTGTACTCCACCACTGGAACAACACCCACGTGTACTCCACCACTGGAACTACACTCACGTGTACTCCACCACTGGAACAACACTCACGTGTACTCCACCACTGGAACAACACCCACGTGTACTCCACCACTGGAACAACACCCACGTGTACTCCACCACTGGAACAAAACCCACATGTACTCCACCACTGGAACAACACCCACGTGTACTCCACCACTGGAACTACACTCACGTGTACTCCACCACTGGAACAACACTCACGTGTACTCCACCACTGGAACAACACCCACGTGTACTCCACCACTGGAACAACACCCACGTGTACTCCACCACTGGAACAACACCCACGTGTACTCCACCACTGGAACAACACCCACGTGTACTCCACCACTGGAACAACACTCACGTGTACTCCACCACTGGAACAACACTCACGTGTACTCCACCACTGGAACAACACCCACGTGTACTCCACCACAGGAACAACACCCCACGTGTACTCCACCACTGGAACAACACTCACGTGTACTCCACCACTGGAACAACACTCACGTGTACTCCACCACTGGAACAACACTCACGTGTACTCCACCACTGGAACAACACTCACGTGTACTCCACCACTGGAACAACACCCACGTGTACTCCACCACTGGAACAACACCCACGTGTACTCCACCACTGGAACAACACCCACGTGTACTCCACCACTGGAACAACACCCACGTGTACTCCACCACTGGAACAACACTCACGTGTACTCCACCACTATAACAACACTCACGTGTACTCCACCACTGGAACAACACCCACGTGTACTCCACCACTGGAACAACACCCACGTGTACTCCACCACTGGAACAACACTCACGTGTACTCCACCACTGGAACGACACCCACGTGTACTCCACCACTGGAACAACACCCACGTGTACTCCACCACAGGAACAACACCCCACGTGTACTCCACCACAGGAACAACACCCCACGTGTACTCCACCACTGGAACAACACCCACGTGTACTCCACCACTGGAACAACACTCACGTGTACTCCACCACTGGAACAACACCCACGTGTACTCCACCACTGGAACAACACTCACGTGTACTCCACCACTGGAACAACACCCACGTGTACTCCACCTCTGGAACAACACCCACGTGTACTCCACCACTGGAACAACACCCACGGGTACTCCACCACTGGAACAACACTCACGTGTACTCCACCACTGGAACAACACCCACGTGTACTCCACCACTGGAACAACACCCACGTGTACTCCACCACTGGAACAACACCCACGTGTACTCCACCACTGGAACAACACCCACGTGTACTCCACCACTGGAACAGCACCCACGTGTACTCCACCACTGGAACAACACTCACGTGTACTCCACCACTGGAACAACACCCACGTGTACTCCACCACTGGAACAACACTCACGTGTACTCCACCACTGGAACAACACCCACGTGTACTCCACCACTGGAACAACACCCCACGTGTACTCCACCACTGGAACAACACCCACGTGTACTCCACCACTGGAACAACACCCACGTGTACTCCACCACTGGTGAGACACCCACGTGTACTCCACCACTGGAACAACACCCACGTGTACTCCACCACTGGAACAACACCCACGTGTACTCCACCACTGGAACAACACTCACGTGTACTCCACCACTGGAACAACACCCACGTGTACTCCACCACTGGAACAACACCCACGTGTACTCCACCACTGGAACAACACCCCACGTGTACTCCACCACTGGAACAACACCCACGTGTACTCCACCACTGGAACAACACCCACGTGTACTCCACCACTGGAACAACACCCACGTGTACTCCACCACTGGAACAACACTCACGTGTACTCCACCACTGGAACAACACCCACGTGTACTCCACCACTGGAACAACACTCACGTGTACTCCACCACTGGAACAACACCCACGTGTGCTCCACCACTGGAACAACACTCACGTGTACTCCACCACTGGAACAACACTCACGTGTACTCCACCACTGGAACAACACTCACGTGTACTCCACCACTGGAACAACACTCACGTGTGCTCCACCACTGGAACAACACTCACGTGTACTCCACCACTGGAACAACACTCACGTGTACTCCACCACTGGAACAACACTCACGTGTACTCCACCACTGGAACAACACTCACGTGTACTCCACCACTGGAACAACACTCACGTGTACTCCACCACTGGAACAACACCCACGTGTACTCCACCACTGGAACAATACCCACGTGTACTCCACCACTGGAAAAACACTCACGTGTACTCCACCACTGGTGAGACACCCACGTGTACTCCACCACTGGAACAACACCCACGTGTACTCCACCACTGGAACAACACTCACGTGTACTCCACCACTGGAACAACACCCACGAGTACTCCACCACTGGAACAACACCCACGTGTACTCCACCACTGGAACAACACCCACGTGTACTCCACCACTGGAACAACACTCACGTGTACTCCACCACTGGAACAACACCCACGTGTACTCCACCACTGGAACAACACCCACGTGTACTCCACCACTGGAACAACACCCACGTGTACTCCACCACTGGAACAACACTCACGTGTACTCCACCACTGGAACAACACTCACGTGTACTCCACCACTGGAACAACACTCACGTGTACTCCACCACTGGAACAACACTCACGTGTACTCCACCACTGGAACAACACTCACGTGTACTCCACCACTGGAACAACACTCACGTGTACTCCACCACTGGAACAACACCCACGTGTACTCCACCACTGGAACAACACCCACGTGTACTCCACCACTGGAACAACACCCACGTGTACTCCACCACTGGAACAACACTCACGTGTACTCCACCACTATAACAACACTCACGTGTACTCCACCACTGGAACAACACCCACGTGTACTCCACCACTGGAACAACACCCACGTGTACTCCACCACTGGAACAACACTCACGTGTACTCCACCACTGGAACAACACTCACGTGTACTCCACCACTGGAACGACACCCACGTGTACTCCACCACTGGAACAACACCCACGTGTACTCCACCACTGGAACAACACCCACGTGTACTCCACCACAGGAACAACACCCACGTGTACTCCACCACTGGAACAACACTCACGTGTACTCCACCACTGGAACAACACCCACGTGTACTCCACCACTGGAACAACACTCACGTGTACTCCACCACTGGAACAACACTCACGTGTACTCCACCACTGGAACAACACCCACGTGTACTCCACCTCTGGAACAACACCCACGTGTACTCCACCACTGGAACAACACCCACGGGTACTCCACCACTGGAACAACACCCACGTGTACTCCACCACTGGAACAACACCCACGTGTACTCCACCACTGGAACAACACCCACGTGTACTCCACCACTGGAACAACACCCACGGGTACTCCACCACTGGAACAACACTCACGTGTACTCCACCACTGGAACAACACCCACGTGTACTCCACCACTGGAACAACACCCCACGTGTACTCCACCACTGGAACAACACCCACGTGTACTCCACCACTGGAACAACACCCACGTGTACTCCACCACTGGTGAGACACCCACGTGTACTCCACCACTGGAACAACACCCACGTGTACTCCACCACTGGAACAACACTCACGTGTACTCCACCACTGGAACAACACCCACGTGTACTCCACCACTGGAACAACACCCACGTGTACTCCACCACTGGAACAACACCCCACGTGTACTCCACCACTGGAACAACACCCACGTGTACTCCACCACTGGAACAACACCCACGTGTACTCCACCACTGGAACAACACCCACGTGTACTCCACCACTGGTGAGACACCCACGTGTACTCCACCACTGGAACAACACCCACATGTACTCCACCACTGGAACAACACCCACGTGTACTCCACCACTGGAACAACACCCACGTGTACTCCACCACTGGAACTACACTCACGTGTACTCCACCACTGGAACAACACTCACGTGTACTCCACCACTGGAACAACACCCACGTGTACTCCACCACTGGAACAACACCCACGTGTACTCCACCACTGGAACAAAACCCACATGTACTCCACCACTGGAACAACACCCACGTGTACTCCACCACTGGAACTACACTCACGTGTACTCCACCACTGGAACAACACTCACGTGTACTCCACCACTGGAACAACACCCACGTGTACTCCACCACAGGAACAACACCCCACGTGTACTCCACCACTGGAACAACACTCACGTGTACTCCACCACTGGAACAACACTCACGTGTACTCCACCACTGGAACAACACCCACGTGTACTCCACCACTGGAACAACACCCACGTGTACTCCACCACTGGAACAACACCCACGTGTACTCCACCACTGGAACAACACCCACGTGTACTCCACCACTGGAACAGCACCCACGTGTACTCCACCACTGGAACAACACTCACGTGTACTCCACCACTGGAACAACACCCACGTGTACTCCACCACTGGAACAACACTCACGTGTACTCCACCACTGGAACAACACCCACGTGTACTCCACCACTGGAACAACACCCCACGTGTACTCCACCACTGGAACAACACCCACGTGTACTCCACCACTGGAACAACACCCACGTGTACTCCACCACTGGTGAGACACCCACGTGTACTCCACCACTGGAACAACACCCACGTGTACTCCACCACTGGAACAACACCCACGTGTACTCCACCACTGGAACAACACTCACGTGTACTCCCCCACTGGAACAACACCCACGTGTACTCCACCACTGGAACAACACCCACGTGTACTCCACCACTGGAACAACACCCCACGTGTACTCCACCACTGGAACAACACCCACGTGTACTCCACCACTGGAACAACACCCACGTGTACTCCACCACTGGAACAACACCCACGTGTACTCCACCACTGGAACAACACACACGTGTACTCCACCACTGGAACAACACCCACGTGTACTCCACCACTGGAACAACACTCACGTGTACTCCACCACTGGAACAACACCCACGTGTGCTCCACCACTGGAACAACACTCACGTGTACTCCACCACTGGAACAACACTCACGTGTACTCCACCACTGGAACAACACTCACGTGTACTCCACCACTGGAACAACACTCACGTGTGCTCCACCACTGGAACAACACTCACGTGTACTCCACCACTGGAACAACACTCACGTGTACTCCACCACTGGAACAACACTCACGTGTACTCCACCACTGGAACAACACTCACGTGTACTCCACCACTGGAACAACACTCACGTGTACTCCACCACTGGAACAACACCCACGTGTACTCCACCACTGGAACAATACCCACGTGTACTCCACCACTGGAAAAACACTCACGTGTACTCCACCACTGGTGAGACACCCACGTGTACTCCACCACTGGAACAACACCCACGTGTACTCCACCACTGGAACAACACTCACGTGTACTCCACCACTGGAACAACACCCACGAGTACTCCACCACTGGAACAACACCCACGTGTACTCCACCACTGGAACAACACCCACGTGTACTCCACCACTGGAACAACACTCACGTGTACTCCACCACTGGAACAACACCCACGTGTACTCCACCACTGGAACAACACCCACGTGTACTCCACCACTGGAACAACACCCACGTGTACTCCACCACTGGAACAACACTCACGTGTACTCCACCACTGGAACAACACTCACGTGTACTCCACCACTGGAACAACACTCACGTGTACTCCACCACTGGAACAACACTCACGTGTACTCCACCACTGGAACAACACTCACGTGTACTCCACCACTGGAACAACACTCACGTGTACTCCACCACTGGAACAACACCCACGTGTACTCCACCACTGGAACAACACCCACGTGTACTCCACCACTGGAACAACACCCACGTGTACTCCACCACTGGAACAACACTCACGTGTACTCCACCACTATAACAACACTCACGTGTACTCCACCACTGGAACAACACCCACGTGTACTCCACCACTGGAACAACACCCACGTGTACTCCACCACTGGAACAACACTCACGTGTACTCCACCACTGGAACAACACTCACGTGTACTCCACCACTGGAACGACACCCACGTGTACTCCACCACTGGAACAACACCCACGTGTACTCCACCACTGGAACAACACCCACGTGTACTCCACCACAGGAACAACACCCACGTGTACTCCACCACTGGAACAACACTCACGTGTACTCCACCACTGGAACAACACCCACGTGTACTCCACCACTGGAACAACACTCACGTGTACTCCACCACTGGAACAACACTCACGTGTACTCCACCACTGGAACAACACCCACGTGTACTCCACCTCTGGAACAACACCCACGTGTACTCCACCACTGGAACAACACCCACGGGTACTCCACCACTGGAACAACACCCACGTGTACTCCACCACTGGAACAACACCCACGTGTACTCCACCACTGGAACAACACCCACGTGTACTCCACCACTGGAACAACACCCACGTGTACTCCACCACTGGAACAACACTCACGTGTACTCCACCACTGGAACAACACCCACGTGTACTCCACCACTGGAACAACACCCCACGTGTACTCCACCACTGGAACAACACCCACGTGTACTCCACCACTGGAACAACACCCACGTGTACTCCACCACTGGTGAGACACCCACGTGTACTCCACCACTGGAACAACACCCACGTGTACTCCACCACTGGAACAACACTCACGTGTACTCCACCACTGGAACAACACCCACGTGTACTCCACCACTGGAACAACACCCACGTGTACTCCACCACTGGAACAACACCCCACGTGTACTCCACCACTGGAACAACACCCACGTGTACTCCACCACTGGAACAACACCCACGTGTACTCCACCACTGGAACAACACCCACGTGTACTCCACCACTGGTGAGACACCCACGTGTACTCCACCACTGGAACAACACCCACATGTACTCCACCACTGGAACAACACCCACGTGTACTCCACCACTGGAACAACACCCACGTGTACTCCACCACTGGAACTACACTCACGTGTACTCCACCACTGGAACAACACTCACGTGTACTCCACCACTGGAACAACACCCACGTGTACTCCACCACTGGAACAACACCCACGTGTACTCCACCACTGGAACAAAACCCACATGTACTCCACCACTGGAACAACACCCACGTGTACTCCACCACTGGAACTACACTCACGTGTACTCCACCACTGGAACAACACTCACGTGTACTCCACCACTGGAACAACACCCGCGTGTACTCCACCACAGGAACAACACCCCACGTGTACTCCACCACTGGAACAACACTCACGTGTACTCCACCACTGGAACAACACTCACGTGTACTCCACCACTGGAACAACACTCACGTGTACTCCACCACTGGAACAACACTCACGTGTACTCCACCACTGGAACAACACCCACGTGTACTCCACCACTGGAACAACACCCACGTGTACTCCACCACTGGAACAACACCCACGTGTACTCCACCACTGGAACAACACCCACGTGTACTCCACCACTGGAACAACACTCACGTGTACTCCACCACTATAACAACACTCACGTGTACTCCACCACTGGAACAACACCCACGTGTACTCCACCACTGGAACAACACCCACGTGTACTCCACCACTGGAACAACACTCACGTGTACTCCACCACTGGAACGACACCCACGTGTACTCCACCACTGGAACAACACCCACGTGTACTCCACCACAGGAACAACACCCCACGTGTACTCCACCACAGGAACAACACCCCACGTGTACTCCACCACTGGAACAACACCCACGTGTACTCCACCACTGGAACAACACTCACGTGTACTCCACCACTGGAACAACACCCACGTGTACTCCACCACTGGAACAACACTCACGTGTACTCCACCACTGGAACAACACCCACGTGTACTCCACCTCTGGAACAACACCCACGTGTACTCCACCACTGGAACAACACCCACGGGTACTCCACCACTGGAACAACACTCACGTGTACTCCACCACTGGAACAACACCCACGTGTACTCCACCACTGGAACAACACCCACGTGTACTCCACCACTGGAACAACACCCACGTGTACTCCACCACTGGAACAACACCCACGTGTACTCCACCACTGGAACAGCACCCACGTGTACTCCACCACTGGAACAACACTCACGTGTACTCCACCACTGGAACAACACCCACGTGTACTCCACCACTGGAACAACACTCACGTGTACTCCACCACTGGAACAACACCCACGTGTACTCCACCACTGGAACAACACTCACGTGTACTCCACCACTGGAACAACACCCACGTGTGCTCCACCACTGGAACAACACTCACGTGTACTCCACCACTGGAACAACACTCACGTGTACTCCACCACTGGAACAACACTCACGTGTACTCCACCACTGGAACAACACTCACGTGTGCTCCACCACTGGAACAACACTCACGTGTACTCCACCACTGGAACAACACTCACGTGTACTCCACCACTGGAACAACACTCACGTGTACTCCACCACTGGAACAACACTCACGTGTACTCCACCACTGGAACAACACTCACGTGTACTCCACCACTGGAACAACACCCACGTGTACTCCACCACTGGAACAATACCCACGTGTACTCCACCACTGGAAAAACACTCACGTGTACTCCACCACTGGTGAGACACCCACGTGTACTCCACCACTGGAACAACACCCACGTGTACTCCACCACTGGAACAACACTCACGTGTACTCCACCACTGGAACAACACCCACGAGTACTCCACCACTGGAACAACACCCACGTGTACTCCACCACTGGAACAACACCCACGTGTACTCCACCACTGGAACAACACTCACGTGTACTCCACCACTGGAACAACACCCACGTGTACTCCACCACTGGAACAACACCCACGTGTACTCCACCACTGGAACAACACCCACGTGTACTCCACCACTGGAACAACACTCACGTGTACTCCACCACTGGAACAACACTCACGTGTACTCCACCACTGGAACAACACTCACGTGTACTCCACCACTGGAACAACACTCACGTGTACTCCACCACTGGAACAACACTCACGTGTACTCCACCACTGGAACAACACTCACGTGTACTCCACCACTGGAACAACACCCACGTGTACTCCACCACTGGAACAACACCCACGTGTACTCCACCACTGGAACAACACCCACGTGTACTCCACCACTGGAACAACACTCACGTGTACTCCACCACTATAACAACACTCACGTGTACTCCACCACTGGAACAACACCCACGTGTACTCCACCACTGGAACAACACCCACGTGTACTCCACCACTGGAACAACACTCACGTGTACTCCACCACTGGAACAACACTCACGTGTACTCCACCACTGGAACGACACCCACGTGTACTCCACCACTGGAACAACACCCACGTGTACTCCACCACTGGAACAACACCCACGTGTACTCCACCACAGGAACAACACCCACGTGTACTCCACCACTGGAACAACACTCACGTGTACTCCACCACTGGAACAACACCCACGTGTACTCCACCACTGGAACAACACTCACGTGTACTCCACCACTGGAACAACACTCACGTGTACTCCACCACTGGAACAACACCCAAGTGTACTCCACCTCTGGAACAACACCCACGTGTACTCCACCACTGGAACAACACCCACGGGTACTCCACCACTGGAACAACACCCACGTGTACTCCACCACTGGAACAACACCCACGTGTACTCCACCACTGGAACAACACCCACGTGTACTCCACCACTGGAACAACACCCACGTGTACTCCACCACTGGAACAACACTCACGTGTACTCCACCACTGGAACAACACCCACGTGTACTCCACCACTGGAACAACACCCCACGTGTACTCCACCACTGGAACAACACCCACGTGTACTCCACCACTGGAACAACACCCACGTGTACTCCACCACTGGTGAGACACCCACGTGTACTCCACCACTGGAACAACACCCACGTGTACTCCACCACTGGAACAACACTCACGTGTACTCCACCACTGGAACAACACCCACGTGTACTCCACCACTGGAACAACACCCACGTGTACTCCACCACTGGAACAACACCCCACGTGTACTCCACCACTGGAACAACACCCACGTGTACTCCACCACTGGAACAACACCCACGTGTACTCCACCACTGGAACAACACCCACGTGTACTCCACCACTGGTGAGACACCCACGTGTACTCCACCACTGGAACAACACCCACATGTACTCCACCACTGGAACAACACCCACGTGTACTCCACCACTGGAACAACACCCACGTGTACTCCACCACTGGAACTACACTCACGTGTACTCCACCACTGGAACAACACTCACGTGTACTCCACCACTGGAACAACACCCACGTGTACTCCACCACTGGAACAACACCCACGTGTACTCCACCACTGGAACAAAACCCACATGTACTCCACCACTGGAACAACACCCACGTGTACTCCACCACTGGAACTACACTCACGTGTACTCCACCACTGGAACAACACTCACGTGTACTCCACCACTGGAACAACACCCACGTGTACTCCACCACAGGAACAACACCCCACGTGTACTCCACCACTGGAACAACACTCACGTGTACTCCACCACTGGAACAACACTCACGTGTACTCCACCACTGGAACAACACTCACGTGTACTCCACCACTGGAACAACACTCACGTGTACTCCACCACTGGAACAACACCCACGTGTACTCCACCACTGGAACAACACCCACGTGTACTCCACCACTGGAACAACACCCACGTGTACTCCACCACTGGAACAACACCCACGTGTACTCCACCACTGGAACAACACTCACGTGTACTCCACCACTATAACAACACTCACGTGTACTCCACCACTGGAACAACACCCACGTGTACTCCACCACTGGAACAACACCCACGTGTACTCCACCACTGGAACAACACTCACGTGTACTCCACCACTGGAACGACACCCACGTGTACTCCACCACTGGAACAACACCCACGTGTACTCCACCACAGGAACAACACCCCACGTGTACTCCACCACAGGAACAACACCCCACGTGTACTCCACCACTGGAACAACACCCACGTGTACTCCACCACTGGAACAACACTCACGTGTACTCCACCACTGGAACAACACCCACGTGTACTCCACCACTGGAACAACACTCACGTGTACTCCACCACTGGAACAACACCCACGTGTACTCCACCTCTGGAACAACACCCACGTGTACTCCACCACTGGAACAACACCCACGGGTACTCCACCACTGGAACAACACTCACGTGTACTCCACCACTGGAACAACACCCACGTGTACTCCACCACTGGAACAACACCCACGTGTACTCCACCACTGGAACAACACCCACGTGTACTCCACCACTGGAACAACACCCACGTGTACTCCACCACTGGAACAGCACCCACGTGTACTCCACCACTGGAACAACACTCACGTGTACTCCACCACTGGAACAACACCCACGTGTACTCCACCACTGGAACAACACTCACGTGTACTCCACCACTGGAACAACACCCACGTGTACTCCACCACTGGAACAACACCCCACGTGTACTCCACCACTGGAACAACACCCACGTGTACTCCACCACTGGAACAACACCCACGTGTACTCCACCACTGGTGAGACACCCACGTGTACTCCACCACTGGAACAACACCCACGTGTACTCCACCACTGGAACAACACCCACGTGTACTCCACCACTGGAACAACACTCACGTGTACTCCACCACTGGAACAACACCCACGTGTACTCCACCACTGGAACAACACCCACGTGTACTCCACCACTGGAACAACACCCCACGTGTACTCCACCACTGGAACAACACCCACGTGTACTCCACCACTGGAACAACACCCACGTGTACTCCACCACTGGAACAACACCCACGTGTACTCCACCACTGGAACAACACTCACGTGTACTCCACCACTGGAACAACACCCACGTGTACTCCACCACTGGAACAACACTCACGTGTACTCCACCACTGGAACAACACCCACGTGTGCTCCACCACTGGAACAACACTCACGTGTACTCCACCACTGGAACAACACTCACGTGTACTCCACCACTGGAACAACACTCACGTGTACTCCACCACTGGAACAACACTCACGTGTGCTCCACCACTGGAACAACACTCACGTGTACTCCACCACTGGAACAACACTCACGTGTACTCCACCACTGGAACAACACCCACGTGTACTCCACCACTGGAACAACACCCACGTGTACTCCACCACTGGAACAACACCCACGTGTACTCCACCACTGGAACAACACCCACGTGTACTCCACCACTGGAACAACACTCACGTGTACTCCACCACTGGAACAACACCCACGTGTACTCCACCACTGGAACAACACCCACGTGTACTCCACCACTGGTGAGACACCCACGTGTACTCCACCACTGGAACAACACCCACATGTACTCCACCACTGGAACAACACCCACGTGTACTCCACCACTGGAACTACACTCACGTGTACTCCACCACTGGAACAACACTCACGTGTACTCCACCACTGGAACAACACCCACGTGTACTCCACCACTGGAACAACACCCACGTGTACTCCACCACTGGAACAACACCCACGTGTACTCCACCACTGGAACAAAACCCACATGTACTCCACCACTGGAACAACACCCACGTGTACTCCACCACTGGAACTACACTCACGTGTACTCCACCACTGGAACAACACTCACGTGTACTCCACCACTGGAACAACACCCACGTGTACTCCACCACTGGAACAACACCCACGTGTACTCCACCACTGGAACAACACCCACGTGTACTCCACCACTGGAACAACACCCACGTGTACTCCACCACTGGAACAACACCCACGTGTACTCCACCACTGGAACAACACCCACGTGTACTCCACCACTGGAACAACACTCACGTGTACTCCACCACTGGAACAACACCCACGTGTACTCCACCACTGGAACAACACCCACGTGTACTCCACCACTGGAACAACACTCACGTGTACTCCACCACTGGAACAACACTCACGTGTACTCCACTACTGGAACGACACCCACGTGTACTCCACCACTGGAACAACACCCACGTGTACTCCACCACAGGAACAACACCCCACGTGTACTCCACCACTGGAACAACACCCACGTGTACTCCACCACTGGAACAACACTCACGTGTACTCCACCACTGGAACAACACCCACGTGTACTCCACCACTGGAACAACACTCACGTGTACTCCACCACTGGAACAACACCCACGTGTACTCCACCACTGGAACAACACCCACGTGTACTCCACCACTGGAACAACACCCACGGGTACTCCACCACTGGAACAACACTCACGTGTACTCCACCACTGGAACAACACCCACGTGTACTCCACCACTGGAACAACACCCACGTGTACTCCACCACTGGAACAACACCCACGTGTACTCCACCACTGGAACAACACCCACGTGTACTTCCACCACTGGAACAACACCCACGTGTACTCCACCACTGGAACAACACTCACGTGTACTCCACCACTGGAACAACACCCACGTGTACTCCACCACTGGAACAACACCCCACGTGTACTCCACCACTGGAACAACACCCACGTGTACTCCACCACTGGAACAACACCCACGTGTACTCCACCACTGGTGAGACACCCACGTGTACTCCACCACTGGAACAACACCCACGTGTACTCCACCACTGGTGAGACACCCACGTGTACTCCACCACTGGAACAACACTCACGTGTACTCCACCACTGGAACAACACCCACGTGTACTCCACCACTGGAACAACACCCACGTGTACTCCACCACTGGAACAACACCCCACGTGTACTCCACCACTGGAACAACACCCACGTGTACTCCACCACTGGAACAACACCCACGTGTACTCCACCACTGGAACAACACCCACGTGTACTCCACCACTGGAACAACACTCACGTGTACTCCACCACTGGAACAACACCCACGTGTACTCCACCACTGGAACAACACTCACGTGTACTCCACCACTGGAACAACACCCACGTGTGCTCCACCACTGGAACAACACTCACGTGTACTCCACCACTGGAACAACACTCACGTGTACTCCACCACTGGAACAACACTCACGTGTACTCCACCACTGGAACAACACTCACGTGTGCTCCACCACTGGAACCACACTCACGTGTACTCCACCACTGGAACAACACTCACGTGTACTCCACCACTGGAACAACACCCACGTGTACTCCACCACTGGAACAACACCCACGTGTACTCCACCACTGGAACAACACCCACGTGTACTCCACCACTGGAACAACACCCACGTGTACTCCACCACTGGAACAACACTCACGTGTACTCCACCACTGGAACAACACCCACGTGTACTCCACCACTGGAACAACACCCACGTGTACTCCACCACTGGTGAGACACCCACGTGTACTCCACCACTGGAACAACACCCACATGTACTCCACCACTGGAACAACACCCACGTGTACTCCACCACTGGAACTACACTCACGTGTACTCCACCACTGGAACAACACTCACGTGTACTCCACCACTGGAACAACACCCACGTGTACTCCACCACTGGAACAACACCCACGTGTACTCCACCACTGGAACAACACCCACGTGTACTCCACCACTGGAACAACACCCACATGTACTCCACCACTGGAACAACACCCACGTGTACTCCACCACTGGAACTACACTCACGTGTACTCCACCACTGGAACAACACTCACGTGTACTCCACCACTGGAACAACACCCACGTGTACTCCACCACTGGAACAACACCCACGTGTACTCCACCACTGGAACAACACCCACGTGTACTCCACCACTGGAACAACACCCACGTGTACTCCACCACTGGAACAACACCCACGTGTACTCCACCACTGGAACAACACCCACGTGTACTCCACCACTGGAACAACACTCACGTGTACTCCACCACTGGAACAACACCCACGTGTACTCCACCACTGGAACAACACCCACGTGTACTCCACCACTGGTGAGACACCCACGTGTACTCCACCACTGGAACAACACCCACATGTACTCCACCACTGGAACAACACCCACGTGTACTCCACCACTGGAACTACACTCACGTGTACTCCACCACTGGAACAACACTCACGTGTACTCCACCACTGGAACAACACCCACGTGCACTCCACCACTGGAACAACACCCACGTGTACTCCACCACTGGAACAACACCCACGTGTACTCCACCACTGGAACAACACCCACGTGTACTCCACCACTGGAACAACACTCACGTGTACTCCACCACTGGAACAACACCCACGTGTACTCCACCACTGGAACAACACCCACGTGTACTCCACCACTGGAACAACACCCACGTGTACTCCACCACTGGAACAACACCCACGTGTACTCCACCACTGGAACAACACTCACGTGTACTCCACCACTGGAACAACACCCACGTGTACTCCACCACTGGAACAACACCCACGTGTACTCCACCACTGGAACAACACCCACGTGTACTCCACCACTGGAACAACACTCACGTGTACTCCACCACTAGAACAACACTCACGTGTACTCCACCACTGGAACAACACCCACGTGTACTCCACCACTGGAACAACACCCACGTGTACTCCACCACTGGAACAACACCCACGTGTACTCCACCACTGGAACAACACTCACGTGTACTCCACCACTGGAACAACACTCACGTGTACTCCACCACTGGAACAACACCCACGTGTACTCCACCACTGGAACAACACTCACGTGTACTCCACCACTGGAACAACACCCACGTGTACTCCACCACTGGAACAACACTCACGTGTACTCCACCACTGGAACAACACTCACGTGTACTCCACCACTGGAACAACACCCACGTGTACTCCACCTCTGGAACAACACCCACGTGTACTCCACCACTGGAACAACACCCACGGGTACTCCACCACTGGAACAACACCCACGTGTACTCCACCACTGGAACAACACCCACGTGTACTCCACCACTGGAACAACACCCACGTGTACTCCACCACTGGAACAACACCCACGTGTACTCCACCACTGGAACAACACTCACGTGTACTCCACCACTGGAACAACACCCACGTGTACTCCACCACTGGAACAACACCCCACGTGTACTCCACCACTGGAACAACACCCACGTGTACTCCACCACTGGAACAACACTCACGTGTACTCCACCACTGGTGAGACACCCACGTGTACTCCACCACTGGAACAACACCCACGTGTACTCCACCACTGGAACAACACTCACGTGTACTCCACCACTGGAACAACACCCACGTGTACTCCACCACTGGAACAACACCCACGTGTACTCCACCACTGGAACAACACCCCACGTGTACTCCACCACTGGAACAACACCCACGTGTACTCCACCACTGGAACAACACCCACGTGTACTCCACCACTGGAACAACACCCACGTGTACTCCACCACTGGAACAACACTCACGTGTACTCCACCACTGGAACAACACCCACGTGTACTCCACCACTGGAACAACACCCACGTGTACTCCACCACTGGAACAACACCCACGTGTACTCCACCACTGGAACAACACCCACGTGTACTCCACCACTGGAACAACACTCACGTGTACTCCACCACTGGAACAACACTCACGTGTACTCCACCACTGGAACAACACCCACGTGTACTCCACCACAGGAACAACACCCCACGTGTACTCCACCACTGGAACAACACTCACGTGTACTCCACCACTGGAACAACACTCACGTGTACTCCACCACTGGAACAACACTCACGTGTACTCCACCACTGGAACAACACTCACGTGTACTCCACCACTGGAACAACACCCACGTGTACTCCACCACTGGAACAACACCCACGTGTACTCCACCACTGGAACAACACCCACGTGTACTCCACCACTGGAACAACACCCACGTGTACTCCACCACTGGAACAACACTCACGTGTACTCCACCACTATAACAACACTCACGTGTACTCCACCACTGGAACAACACCCACGTGTACTCCACCACTGGAACAACACCCACGTGTACTCCACCACTGGAACAACACTCACGTGTACTCCACCACTGGAACGACACCCACGTGTACTCCACCACTGGAACAACACCCACGTGTACTCCACCACAGGAACAACACCCCACGTGTACTCCACCACAGGAACAACACCCACGTGTACTCCACCACTGGAACAACACCCACGTGTACTCCACCACTGGAACAACACTCACGTGTACTCCACCACTGGAAAAACACCCACGTGTACTCCACCACTGGAACAACACTCACGTGTACTCCACCACTGGAACAACACCCACGTGTACTCCACCTCTGGAACAACACCCACGTGTACTCCACCACTGGAACAACACCCACGGGTACTCCACCACTGGAACAACACTCACGTGTACTCCACCACTGGAACAACACCCACGTGTACTCCACCACTGGAACAACACCCACGTGTACTCCACCACTGGAACAACACCCACGTGTACTCCACCACTGGAACAACACCCACGTGTACTCCACCACTGGAACAGCACCCACGTGTACTCCACCACTGGAACAACACTCACGTGTACTCCACCACTGGAACAACACCCACGTGTACTCCACCACTGGAACAACACTCACGTGTACTCCACCACTGGAACAACACCCACGTGTACTCCACCACTGGAACAACACCCCACGTGTACTCCACCACTGGAACAACACCCACGTGTACTCCACCACTGGAACAACACCCACGTGTACTCCACCACTGGTGAGACACCCACGTGTACTCCACCACTGGAACAACACCCACGTGTACTCCACCACTGGAACAACACCCACGTGTACTCCACCACTGGAACAACACTCACGTGTACTCCACCACTGGAACAACACCCACGTGTACTCCACCACTGGAACAACACCCACGTGTACTCCACCACTGGAACAACACCCCACGTGTACTCCACCACTGGAACAACACCCACGTGTACTCCACCACTGGAACAACACCCACGTGTACTCCACCACTGGAACAACACCCACGTGTACTCCACCACTGGAACAACACTCACGTGTACTCCACCACTGGAACAACACCCACGTGTACTCCACCACTGGAACAACACTCACGTGTACTCCACCACTGGAACAACACCCACGTGTGCTCCACCACTGGAACAACACTCACGTGTACTCCACCACTGGAACAACACTCACGTGTACTCCACCACTGGAACAACACTCACGTGTACTCCACCACTGGAACAACACTCACGTGTGCTCCACCACTGGAACAACACTCACGTGTACTCCACCACTGGAACAACACTCACGTGTACTCCACCACTGGAACAACACTCACGTGTACTCCACCACTGGAACAACACTCACGTGTACTCCACCACTGGAACAACACTCACGTGTACTCCACCACTGGAACAACACCCACGTGTACTCCACCACTGGAACAATACCCACGTGTACTCCACCACTGGAAAAACACTCACGTGTACTCCACCACTGGTGAGACACCCACGTGTACTCCACCACTGGAACAACACCCACGTGTACTCCACCACTGGAACAACACTCACGTGTACTCCACCACTGGAACAACACCCACGAGTACTCCACCACTGGAACAACACCCACGTGTACTCCACCACTGGAACAACACCCACGTGTACTCCACCACTGGAACAACACTCACGTGTACTCCACCACTGGAACAACACCCACGTGTACTCCACCACTGGAACAACACCCACGTGTACTCCACCACTGGAACAACACCCACGTGTACTCCACCACTGGAACAACACTCACGTGTACTCCACCACTGGAACAACACTCACGTGTACTCCACCACTGGAACAACACTCACGTGTACTCCACCACTGGAACAACACTCACGTGTACTCCACCACTGGAACAACACTCACGTGTACTCCACCACTGGAACAACACTCACGTGTACTCCACCACTGGAACAACACCCACGTGTACTCCACCACTGGAACAACACCCACGTGTACTCCACCACTGGAACAACACCCACGTGTACTCCACCACTGGAACAACACTCACGTGTACTCCACCACTATAACAACACTCACGTGTACTCCACCACTGGAACAACACCCACGTGTACTCCACCACTGGAACAACACCCACGTGTACTCCACCACTGGAACAACACTCACGTGTACTCCACCACTGGAACAACACTCACGTGTACTCCACCACTGGAACGACACCCACGTGTACTCCACCACTGGAACAACACCCACGTGTACTCCACCACTGGAACAACACCCACGTGTACTCCACCACAGGAACAACACCCACGTGTACTCCACCACTGGAACAACACTCACGTGTACTCCACCACTGGAACAACACCCACGTGTACTCCACCACTGGAACAACACTCACGTGTACTCCACCACTGGAACAACACTCACGTGTACTCCACCACTGGAACAACACCCACGTGTACTCCACCTCTGGAACAACACCCACGTGTACTCCACCACTGGAACAACACCCACGGGTACTCCACCACTGGAACAACACCCACGTGTACTCCACCACTGGAACAACACCCACGTGTACTCCACCACTGGAACAACACCCACGTGTACTCCACCACTGGAACAACACCCACGTGTACTCCACCACTGGAACAACACTCACGTGTACTCCACCACTGGAACAACACCCACGTGTACTCCACCACTGGAACAACACCCCACGTGTACTCCACCACTGGAACAACACCCACGTGTACTCCACCACTGGAACAACACCCACGTGTACTCCACCACTGGTGAGACACCCACGTGTACTCCACCACTGGAACAACACCCACGTGTACTCCACCACTGGAACAACACTCACGTGTACTCCACCACTGGAACAACACCCACGTGTACTCCACCACTGGAACAACACCCACGTGTACTCCACCACTGGAACAACACCCCACGTGTACTCCACCACTGGAACAACACCCACGTGTACTCCACCACTGGAACAACACCCACGTGTACTCCACCACTGGAACAACACCCACGTGTACTCCACCACTGGTGAGACACCCACGTGTACTCCACCACTGGAACAACACCCACATGTACTCCACCACTGGAACAACACCCACGTGTACTCCACCACTGGAACAACACCCACGTGTACTCCACCACTGGAACTACACTCACGTGTACTCCACCACTGGAACAACACTCACGTGTACTCCACCACTGGAACAACACCCACGTGTACTCCACCACTGGAACAACACCCACGTGTACTCCACCACTGGAACAAAACCCACATGTACTCCACCACTGGAACAACACCCACGTGTACTCCACCACTGGAACTACACTCACGTGTACTCCACCACTGGAACAACACTCACGTGTACTCCACCACTGGAACAACACCCACGTGTACTCCACCACAGGAACAACACCCCACGTGTACTCCACCACTGGAACAACACTCACGTGTACTCCACCACTGGAACAACACTCACGTGTACTCCACCACTGGAACAACACTCACGTGTACTCCACCACTGGAACAACACTCACGTGTACTCCACCACTGGAACAACACCCACGTGTACTCCACCACTGGAACAACACCCACGTGTACTCCACCACTGGAACAACACCCACGTGTACTCCACCACTGGAACAACACCCACGTGTACTCCACCACTGGAACAACACTCACGTGTACTCCACCACTATAACAACACTCACGTGTACTCCACCACTGGAACAACACCCACGTGTACTCCACCACTGGAACAACACCCACGTGTACTCCACCACTGGAACAACACTCACGTGTACTCCACCACTGGAACGACACCCACGTGTACTCCACCACTGGAACAACACCCACGTGTACTCCACCACAGGAACAACACCCCACGTGTACTCCACCACAGGAACAACACCCCACGTGTACTCCACCACTGGAACAACACCCACGTGTACTCCACCACTGGAACAACACTCACGTGTACTCCACCACTGGAACAACACCCACGTGTACTCCACCACTGGAACAACACTCACGTGTACTCCACCACTGGAACAACACCCACGTGTACTCCACCTCTGGAACAACACCCACGTGTACTCCACCACTGGAACAACACCCACGGGTACTCCACCACTGGAACAACACTCACGTGTACTCCACCACTGGAACAACACCCACGTGTACTCCACCACTGGAACAACACCCACGTGTACTCCACCACTGGAACAACACCCACGTGTACTCCACCACTGGAACAACACCCACGTGTACTCCACCACTGGAACAGCACCCACGTGTACTCCACCACTGGAACAACACTCACGTGTACTCCACCACTGGAACAACACCCACGTGTACTCCACCACTGGAACAACACTCACGTGTACTCCACCACTGGAACAACACCCACGTGTACTCCACCACTGGAACAACACCCCACGTGTACTCCACCACTGGAACAACACCCACGTGTACTCCACCACTGGAACAACACCCACGTGTACTCCACCACTGGTGAGACACCCACGTGTACTCCACCACTGGAACAACACCCACGTGTACTCCACCACTGGAACAACACCCACGTGTACTCCACCACTGGAACAACACTCACGTGTACTCCACCACTGGAACAACACCCACGTGTACTCCACCACTGGAACAACACCCACGTGTACTCCACCACTGGAACAACACCCCACGTGTACTCCACCACTGGAACAACACCCACGTGTACTCCACCACTGGAACAACACCCACGTGTACTCCACCACTGGAACAACACCCACGTGTACTCCACCACTGGAACAACACTCACGTGTACTCCACCACTGGAACAACACCCACGTGTACTCCACCACTGGAACAACACTCACGTGTACTCCACCACTGGAACAACACCCACGTGTGCTCCACCACTGGAACAACACTCACGTGTACTCCACCACTGGAACAACACTCACGTGTACTCCACCACTGGAACAACACTCACGTGTACTCCACCACTGGAACAACACTCACGTGTGCTCCACCACTGGAACAACACTCACGTGTACTCCACCACTGGAACAACACTCACGTGTACTCCACCACTGGAACAACACCCACGTGTACTCCACCACTGGAACAACACCCACGTGTACTCCACCACTGGAACAACACCCACGTGTACTCCACCACTGGAACAACACCCACGTGTACTCCACCACTGGAACAACACTCACGTGTACTCCACCACTGGAACAACACCCACGTGTACTCCACCACTGGAACAACACCCACGTGTACTCCACCACTGGTGAGACACCCACGTGTACTCCACCACTGGAACAACACCCACATGTACTCCACCACTGGAACAACACCCACGTGTACTCCACCACTGGAACTACACTCACGTGTACTCCACCACTGGAACAACACTCACGTGTACTCCACCACTGGAACAACACCCACGTGTACTCCACCACTGGAACAACACCCACGTGTACTCCACCACTGGAACAACACCCACGTGTACTCCACCACTGGAACAAAACCCACATGTACTCCACCACTGGAACAACACCCACGTGTACTCCACCACTGGAACTACACTCACGTGTACTCCACCACTGGAACAACACTCACGTGTACTCCACCACTGGAACAACACCCACGTGTACTCCACCACTGGAACAACACCCACGTGTACTCCACCACTGGAACAACACCCACGTGTACTCCACCACTGGAACAACACCCACGTGTACTCCACCACTGGAACAACACCCACGTGTACTCCACCACTGGAACAACACCCACGTGTACTCCACCACTGGAACAACACTCACGTGTACTCCACCACTGGAACAACACCCACGTGTACTCCACCACTGGAACAACACCCACGTGTACTCCACCACTGGAACAACACTCACGTGTACTCCACCACTGGAACAACACTCACGTGTACTCCACTACTGGAACGACACCCACGTGTACTCCACCACTGGAACAACACCCACGTGTACTCCACCACAGGAACAACACCCCACGTGTACTCCACCACTGGAACAACACCCACGTGTACTCCACCACTGGAACAACACTCACGTGTACTCCACCACTGGAACAACACCCACGTGAACTCCACCACTGGAACAACACTCACGTGTACTCCACCACTGGAACAACACCCACGTGTACTCCACCACTGGAACAACACCCACGTGTACTCCACCACTGGAACAACACCCACGGGTACTCCACCACTGGAACAACACTCACGTGTACTCCACCACTGGAACAACACCCACGTGTACTCCACCCCTGGAACAACACCCACGTGTACTCCACCACTGGAACAACACCCACGTGTACTCCACCACTGGAACAACACCCACGTGTACTCCACCACTGGAACAACACCCACGTGTACTCCACCACTGGAACAACACTCACGTGTACTCCACCACTGGAACAACACCCACGTGTACTCCACCACTGGAACAACACCCCACGTGTACTCCACCACTGGAACAACACCCACGTGTACTCCACCACTGGAACAACACCTACGTGTACTCCACCACTGGTGAGACACCCACGTGTACTCCACCACTGGAACAACACCCACGTGTACTCCACCACTGGTGAGACACCCACGTGTACTCCACCACTGGAACAACACTCACGTGTACTCCACCACTGGAACAACACCCACGTGTACTCCACCACTGGAACAACACCCACGTGTACTCCACCACTGGAACAACACCCCACGTGTACTCCACCACTGGAACAACACCCACGTGTACTCCACCACTGGAACAACACCCACGTGTACTCCACCACTGGAACAACACCCACGTGTACTCCACCACTGGAACAACACTCACGTGTACTCCACCACTGGAACAACACCCACGTGTACTCCACCACTGGAACAACACTCACGTGTACTCCACCACTGGAACAACACCCACGTGTGCTCCACCACTGGAACAACACTCACGTGTACTCCACCACTGGAACAACACTCACGTGTACTCCACCACTGGAACAACACTCACGTGTACTCCACCACTGGAACAACACTCACGTGTGCTCCACCACTGGAACCACACTCACGTGTACTCCACCACTGGAACAACACTCACGTGTACTCCACCACTGGAACAACACCCACGTGTACTCCACCACTGGAACAACACCCACGTGTACTCCACCACTGGAACAACACCCACGTGTACTCCACCACTGGAACAACACCCACGTGTACTCCACCACTGGAACAACACTCACGTGTACTCCACCACTGGAACAACACCCACGTGTACTCCACCACTGGAACAACACCCACGTGTACTCCACCACTGGTGAGACACCCACGTGTACTCCACCACTGGAACAACACCCACATGTACTCCACCACTGGAACAACACCCACGTGTACTCCACCACTGGAACTACACTCACGTGTACTCCACCACTGGAACAACACTCACGTGTACTCCACCACTGGAACAACACCCACGTGTACTCCACCACTGGAACAACACCCACGTGTACTCCACCACTGGAACAACACCCACGTGTACTCCACCACTGGAACAACACCCACATGTACTCCACCACTGGAACAACACCCACGTGTACTCCACCACTGGAACTACACTCACGTGTACTCCACCACTGGAACAACACTCACGTGTACTCCACCACTGGAACAACACCCACGTGTACTCCACCACTGGAACAACACCCACGTGTACTCCACCACTGGAACAACACCCACGTGTACTCCACCACTGGAACAACACCCACGTGTACTCCACCACTGGAACAACACCCACGTGTACTCCACCACTGGAACAACACCCACGTGTACTCCACCACTGGAACAACACTCACGTGTACTCCACCACTGGAACAACACCCACGTGTACTCCACCACTGGAACAACACCCACGTGTACTCCACCACTGGTGAGACACCCACGTGTACTCCACCACTGGAACAACACCCACATGTACTCCACCACTGGAACAACACCCACGTGTACTCCACCACTGGAACTACACTCACGTGTACTCCACCACTGGAACAACACTCACGTGTACTCCACCACTGGAACAACACCCACGTGCACTCCACCACTGGAACAACACCCACGTGTACTCCACCACTGGAACAACACCCACGTGTACTCCACCACTGGAACAACACCCACGTGTACTCCACCACTGGAACAACACTCACGTGTACTCGACCACTGGAACAACACCCACGTGTACTCCACCACTGGAACAACACCCACGTGTACTCCACCACTGGAACAACACCCACGTGTACTCCACTACTGGAACAACACCCACGTGTACTCCACCACTGGAACAACACTCACGTGTACTCCACCACTGGAACAACACCCACGTGTACTCCACCACTGGAACAACTCCCAGGACACTACGATGAGTGCCATCACTTGGAACAAACCGGTGTGTTCCACACATCACAGGTGCATAACGGCACTAAAAAATATATTTTGATTTCTCTCTATTTTATTTACAAAAATAGTCAATTTCCCGACAATGTTTTGGTTATCACGTTCCCGAGCGAAGTGTTGTCAGTCATCGGAAGTGAGAGGTGATGACCAGTTGACTGAAGGCGCTGAAGAGTATGATGACCTGAATGGAATTTGTCTCGTTGACGGAGGTGTTGTACCCGCTCTGTTGGACGGCGGCCTGGTGCTGACCTGTAGGGAAGATGTTTGTTAGTGCTGGGTTAGTACACACACACACACACACACACACACACACACAGGTGCTGACCTGTAGGGGTGATGTCTGTTAGTGCTGGGTTAGTACACACTCTCACACACACACACACACACACACACACACACACACACACACACACACACACACACACACATAGTACTATTCATACTTTTAAAACTAGGTATGATAGGGAAATGGGACAGGAGTCATTGCTGTAAACAACCGACTGCGACGTCTGTTCTCCAAGCTCCTGACAGCCGGCCTCACCATCAACCTGGGCAAGTCCACTTTCGCGAAAGGTAAAGTGCGTTATCTGGGTCATGTTATTGGGAGTGGCAGCATAGCTCCGTTAGACTCACACACTCAAGCCATCCAACAGTATCCACAGCCTACCACCAGGAAGCAGCTCCTGCGCTTCCTTGGTCTTGCCTCCTACTACCGTAGGTTTGTGAGGAATTTCAGTACAGTCGCCACACCTCTAATTCTATTAACCAGTCCCAAGCAACGGTATAATTGGACCATGCAGCAAACCGTTGCTTTCGAACAACTCAAATTCCTCCTCTGTTCTAACCCCATTCTCGCCTCTCCAGATATCACCAAGCCTTTCGTCCTTCATGTCGACGCCAGTGGTACCGGCGTTGGTGGTGTCCTGATGCAACAACGAGGCGAGGAGGTTCTACCTGTCAGCTACTACAGCTACAAACTGAAACCACACCAGAGGAACTACAGCACTATTGAAAAGGAGCTACTATCCATCGTCCTGAACCTCCAACACTTCGCTCCGTACCTACAAGGCGCCAGGTCTACCACCATCTTCTCAGACCACAACCCTCTCCGCTTCCTACATCAAGCCCAATTCACCAACCAGCGTCTTCTACGATGGGCTCTGTATTTACAAGATTTCAACCTGGAGATCCGCTATATCAAAGGTTCTGACAACACCATAGCGGATGCCCTCTCCAGAGTTTATGAAGTAGAAGCGACTCCATCCATTACTCCACCACATAACGACGTACTTCTTCCAGAACCGCAGGCTTCGGGGGAGAGTTGTGACGATAATCTCCTTCAAGAGATTGAGCCTGCTCTTCCCTCCACAAATACGTCGCAACAAATATATAAAACTACTATGGAAGAAATGTCCAACAACGACAACAACACCAGCAAGGTTTGCCAGAGCGCAAAACGTATGCAGCCAGGGACACCTGCTCAGACTCAAACCGCCAAACTACCCGTCTTACTGCCGGCTCCTCTGATTGGTCGCCGGTCGGGCTGCAACTGCACTCCACCCCCCCATACTACTTGATGTCTGGGGCTGCCACGACCTCAGTCCTCAGAATATTCCGTGCTTTCACAGTTAACACTTCTCCCTGCTAGACGTAAGCTTTAGCGTACGTATACTGAGAGAGGTGATAGCTTAAAGCCAATATTCCAGCACCTTTCATATACTTGTCTATTGCACTTCTTGTTATTTTGTCTTAACGTAACTTTTCATTGTGTCATTTAATTATTCTTATTATTTTGATTGATTTTATTATACGAATTTGTTTGTCCATTTTATTCATGTTTTGATTTATTTAACGTAATTAAAATTTCATTGTTAAAGTTTACTTGTGTTTTGTGTGTCTTCTCCTTACCTTACCACAGACGAAGTTCCAGATTTTCTATTTTTTTTTTTATACTATGTGACGAGGCCATACCCCTAGCTTTGAACAGCCGAACACCAACGCGTTACCGTCACAACATACATTGTATAATTGATACATTACATGGTCAATCTTGGATACAAGTCCAATATATCATCAAGTGTTCCAGTACTCATATAGTAATTACAGAATTCAGCATACCTTAGCCCAGGGGGCGAAAGTCAGTCAATATGGGACATTCTACAATATAATGTTCAAGAGAGTGCATGTTTTCTCTTTCACAAAGTTGACAAATTGTGTACTCGACATTTGGGTTTTGAGAAGGCAAGGTTTTGACAGATAGGGTGTTGACCGGCATGGTGTTGATAGACATGGTATTTACCAACAGGGTGTTGACAGGCAGTGCGTTGACAGGCAGGGCGTTGACAGGTAGGGTATAGACAGGCAGGGTGTGTACAGATAAGCAGTTGACCGGCAGGGTGTTGACAGTTAGGGAGTTGACCGGCATGGTGTTGACAGTTAGGGAGTTGACCGGCATGGTGTTGACAGGCATGGTGTTGACAGGCAGGGTGTTGACAGATAGGGTGTTGACCGGCATGGTGTTGATAGATAGGGTGTTGACAGATAAGCTGTTGACCGGCATGGTGTTGATAGGTAGGGTGTTGACAGGCAGGGTGTTGACAGATAAGCTGTTGACCGGCATGGTGTTGACAGTTAGGGAGTTGACCGGCATGGTGTTGACAGGCAGGGTGTTGACAGATAGGGTGTTGACCGGCATGGTGTTGATAGGTAGGATGTTGACAGGCGGGGTGTTGACAGATAGGGTGTTGACAAGCAGGGTGTTGACAGGCAGGGTGTTGACAGGCGGGGTGTTGAGAGGCAGGGCGTTGACAGGTGGGGTTTTGACAGGCGGGGTATTGACAGGCGGGGTGTTACCAGGCAAGGTGTTGACAGGCAGGGTGTTGACAGACGGGGTGTTGACAGGCGGGGTGTTGACAGGCGGGGTGTTGACAGGCGGGGTGTTGACAGGCAGGGTGTTGACAGGCAGGGTGTTGGCAGGGAGGGTTTTGACAGGCAGGGTGTTGACAGGCAGGGTGTTGACAGGCAGGGTGTTGACAGGCAGGGTGTTGACAGGCAGGGTGTTGACAGACAGGGTGTTGACAGGCGGGGTGTTGACAGGCAGGGTGTTGACAGGCAGGGTGTTGACAGGCAGGGTGTTGACAGACAGGGTGTTGACAGACAGGGTGTTGACAGACAGGGTGTTGACAGACAGAGTGTTGACAGGCAGGGTGTTGACAGGCAGGGTGTTGACAGGCAGGGTGTTGACAGGCAGGGTGTTGACAGACAGAGTGTTGACAGGCAGGGTGTTGACAGGCAGGGTGTTGACAGGCAGGGTGTTGACAGACAGGGTGTTGACAGACAGAGTGTTGACAGGCAGGGTGTTGACAGGCAGGGTGTTGACAGGCGGGGTGTTGACAGGCAGGGTGTTGACAGGCAGGGTGTTGACAGGCAGGGTGTTGACAGACAGGGTGTTGACAGGCAGGGTGTTGACAGGCAGGGTGTTGACAGGCAGGGTGTTGACAGGCAGGGTGTTGACAGGCAGGGGGTTGACAGGCAGGGTGTTGACAGGCAGGGTGTTGACAGGCAGGGTGTTGACAGGCAGGGAGTTGACAGGCAGGTAGTTGACAGGCAGGGTGTTGACAGGCAGGGTGTTGACAGGCAGGGTGTTGACAGGCAGGGTGTTGACAGGCAGGGTGTTGACAGGCAGGGAGTTGACAGGCAGGGTGTTGACAGGCAGGGTGTTGACAGGCAGGGTGTTGACAGGCAGGGTGTTGACAGGCAGGGTGTTGACAGGCAGGGTGTTGACAGACAGGGTGTTGACAGACAGAGTGTTGACAGGCAGGGTGTTGACAGGCAGGGTGTTGACAGGCAGGGTGTTGACAGACAGGGTGTTGACAGACAGAGTGTTGACAGGCAGGGTGTTGACAGGCAGGGAGTTGACAGGCAGGGTGTTGACAGGCAGGGTGTTGACAGACAGGGTGTTGACAGACAGAGTGTTGACAGGCAGGGTGTTGACAGGCAGGGAGTTGACAGGCAGGGTGTTGACAGGCAGGGTGTTGACAGGCAGGGTGTTGACAGACAGAGTGTTGACAGGCAGGGTGTTGACAGGCAGGGTGTTGACAGGCAGGGTGTTGACAGGCAGGGTGTTGACAGACAGGGTGTTGACAGACAGGGTGTTGACAGTCAGGGTGTTGACAGACAGGGTGTTGACAGACAGGGTGTTGACAGACAGGGTGTTGACAGACAGGGTGTTGACAGACAGGGTGTTGACAGGCAGGGTGTTGACAGGCAGGGTGTTGACAGGCAGGGTGTTGACAGGCAGGGTGTTGACAGGCAGGGTGTTGACAGGCAGGGTGTTGACAGGCAGGGTGTTGACAGGCAGGGTGTTGACAGGCAGGGTGTTGACAGGCAGGGTGTTGACAGACAGGGTGTTGACAGGCAGGGTGTTGACAGGCAGGGTGTTGACAGGCAGGGTGTTGACAGGCAGGGTGTTGACAGGCAGGGTGTTGACAGGCAGGGTGTTGACAGGCAGGGTGTTGACAGGCAGGGTGTTGACAGGCAGGGTGTTGACAGGCAGGGTGTTGACAGGCAGGGTGTTGACAGGCAGGGTGTTGACAGGCAGGGAGTTGACAGGCAGGGTGTTGACAGGCAGGGTGTTGACAGGCAGGGTGTTGACAGGCAGGGTGTTGACAGGCAGGGTGTTGACAGGCAGGGTGTTGACAGGCAGGGTGTTGACAGGCAGGGTGTTGACAGGCAGGGAGTTGACAGGCAGGGTGTTGACAGGCAGGGTGTTGACAGGCAGGGTGTTGACAGGCAGGGTGTTGACAGGCAGGGTGTTGACAGGCAGGGTGTTGACAGGCAGGGTGTTGACAGGCAGGGTGTTGACAGGCAGGGTGTTGACAGGCAGGGTGTTGACAGGCAGGGTGTTGACAGGCAGGGTGTTGACAGGCAGGGAGTTGACAGGCAGGGTGTTGACAGGCAGGGTGTTGACAGGCAGGGTGTTGACAGGCAGGGTGTTGACAGGCAGGGTGTTGACAGGCAGGGTGTTGACAGGCAGGGTGTTGACAGGCAGGGTGTTGACAGGCAGGGTGTTGACAGGCAGGGTGTTGACAGGCAGGGTGTTGACAGGCAGGGTGTTGACAGGCAGGGTGTTGACAGGCAGGGTGTTGACAGGCAGGGTGTTGACAGGCAGGGTGTTGACAGGCAGGGTGTTGACAGGCAGGGTGTTGACAGGCAGGGTGTTGACAGGCAGGGTGTTGACAGGCAGGGTGTTGACAGGCAGGGTGTTGACAGGCAGGGTGTTGACAGGCAGGGTGTTGACAGGCAGGGTGTTGACAGGCAGGGTGTTGACAGGCAGGGTGCTGACAGGCAGGGTGTTGACAGGCAGGGTGTTGACAGGCAGGGTGTTGACAGGCAGGGTGTTGACAGGCAGGGTGTTGACAGGCAGGGTGTTGACAGGCAGGGTGTTGACAGGCAGGGTGTTGACAGGCAGGGTGTTGACAGGCAGGGTGTTGACAGGCAGGGTGTTGACAGGCAGGGTGTTGACAGGCAGGGTGTTGACAGGCAGGGTGTTGACAGGCAGGGTGTTGACAGGCAGGGTGTTGACAGGCAGGGTGTTGACAGGCAGGGTGTTGACAGGCAGGGTGTTGACAGGCAGGGTTTTGACAGGCAGGGTGTTGACAGGCAGGGTGTTGACAGGCAGGGTGTTGACAGGCAGGGTGTTGACAGGCAGGGTGTTGACAGGCAGGGTGTTGACAGGCAGGGTGTTGACAGGCAGGGTGTTGACAGGCAGGGTGTTGACAGGCAGGGTGTTGACAGGCAGGGTGTTGACAGGCAGGGTGTTGACAGGCAGGGTGTTGACAGGCAGGGTGTTGACAGGCAGGGTGTTGACAGGCAGGGTGTTGACAGGCAGGGTGTTGACAGGCAGGGTGTTGACAGGCAGGGTGTTGACAGGCAGGGTGTTGACAGGCAGGGTGTTGACAGGCAGGGTGTTGACAGGCAGGGAGTCCTCACAGAGACACATATGAGGTATGTGTCTCATATATATATTGATGGTTCAATAGAACGAGCCCGGTAGTTCAGTCGGGTTCGTTCTCGACGCACAATCCAGAATTCCGGGTTCGACTCCCGGGCGGGACACAAATGGTTGGGCTCATTTACCTTCACCTAATGTCTCTCTTCACCTAACAGTAACTAGGTACCCAGTAGGTAGTCAGCTTGTTGTGGGGTCGTATCCTGGGCGTGGTCAGTAATTCCACCTACCTGGATATAAGCCTAACGTGTATGAATACACTCAGGCTTCCTGTCCCCCTGACACAATGAATTATTCTTAAATTATTATATCCCAGTTGACAGGCGGGTAGGGAGGGAATAAACAGGAGAAAGCGCCAAGCCATTATATAGCACTGGCCTATATATAGCGACTATATAGCACTGGGAAGGGGTCAGGATAAGGATTTGGGATGGGACGGAGGGAAGGAATGGTGGCCAACCACTTGTGGACGGTCGGGGATTGAACACCGACCTGCAAGAAGCAAGACAGTTCTCTGAAGTCATTTCATTTATTCCCAACCGCAACATGACTCAACCTTCGTGAGACCCATTGTTGAGCATGCAGCCCCAGCATGGATTCTTCACTTGAGAAAGCACAAGACAAAACTCGAAAATGCAAGATAGATAGATAGAACAAGATAGAACAAGCAAGATAGAACTTGTAACGTGTAACAACAATGAGTCACAGAGATAAAATTTCTCCAGTGTTAACAGTTGTCAATATCAACACCAGGGTAAACAAGGCAGTTGTCTGAGCTAACTCACTACAGTGTTAACAGTTGTCACTATCAACACCAGCGTAAACAAGGCAGTTGTCTGAGCTAACTCACCACAGTGTTAACAGTTGTCAATATCAGCACCAGGGTAAACAAGGCAGTTGTCTGAGCTAACTCACTACAGTGTTAACAGTTGTCAATATCAACACCAGGGTAAACAAGGAAGTTGTCTGAGCTAACTCACTACAGTGTTAACAGTTGTCAATATCAACACCAGGGTAAACAAGGCAGTTGTCTGAGCTAACTCACTACAGTGTTAACAGTTGTCAATATCAGCACCAGGGTAAACAAGGCAGTTGTCTGAGCTAACTCACTACAGTGTTAACAGTTGTCAATATCAACACCGGGGTAAACAAGGAAGTTGTCTGAGCTAATTCACTACAGTGTTAACAGTTGTCAATATCAACACCAGGGTAAACAAGGAAGTTGTCTGAGCTAATTCACTATATTACTAATTCATATTTTCATGCGATAATGAAAACGTGGAACTCGAGTCATTGTATTGAACTGTGTTTGGAAGGCAAGGCTGCAAGGAGTCAGTTAGCGACTCCGACAAGCACTTCTGTGTGAGTACATCTGGGTGAGTGAATGTAGGAAAGTACATCTGGGTGAGTACGTGTACGTGGGAAGTGTACCTGGAAGCGCGCACGTACACACACACACACACACACACACACACACACACACACACACACACACACACACACACACACACACACACACACACACACACACACACACACACAGAGTCACAGTCACCTACCAGACTGGACGTGCACACACACACACACACACACACACACACAGAGTCACAGTCACCTACCAGACTGGACGTGCACACACACACACACACACACACACACACACACACACAAACACACACGCACACACAAACACACACCCACAACCAGCTACCCAGTAACACCAGCGGGGAGGGCAACCCCCACCCCTCCTCTGCATAGAAAACCGCCCTTTCCTTCCTGTCCTCCCGCCCCTTTCACCCCATTCCCTCCCCCTTCACTTGACCCCCCGCCCCTCATCCCAGTATCCTCTGCAACCCTGTTATCCACCTCACAAATCCTCAGACCCATGGCACAGCTTCCCCCACCAGCAGAACACTCACCAAGGAGGAGATTTGAGAAGGGACAGAAGAAAGTGAGCCTCAAGGCAATGTACACTAACATTCATGGAATTACAAATAAAGCAAATGAACTTGGAGAATGGGTACTAGAGGAAAACCCAGACATAATAGCTCTCACAGAAACAAAGCTGATGAAAACATTAACAAATGCAGTGTTCCCACAGGACTATTATGTTATGAGGAAAGAGAGAGAAGGAAGAGGTGGTGGTGGTGGTGGTGTAGCCCTGCTGGTACGAAAAGGCTGGGATTTTGAGGAGTTGGTTGTTCAGGGATGTGAAGGTTTCAGTGACTACATTATAAGAACAATAACAACTGGAGGGCAAAAAATTATAGTCGTAGTCATATATAATCCACCACCAAATGACAGAAGACCCAGACAGGAATATGATAGAAATAATATGGCCACCATTAACATAATAGAGAGAGCAGCTTCTGTTGCTAGCAGGAATGGATCTGGACTACTGATCATGGGAGACTTCAACCATGGGAAGATAGATTGGGAGAACGGAGACCCGCATGGAGGACCAGAAACATGGAGAGCTAAGCTGCTGGACGTGGCCACAAGAAACTTTCTAAGCCAGCACATCAAGGAACCAACAAGAATGAGTGGAGAGGATGAACCAGCAATGCTTGATCCGATATTTACCCTAAATGAGTGGGATATAAGGGAAGTCAAGATGGAAGCACCCTTGGGAATGAGTGATCACAGTGTATTAAACTTTGAGTACCCAGTAGAGCTAGGAATTATCCCCCCCCGAAAAAGAACTAGGAAACAGAAGGCTGGCATACCGAATGGGAAATTATGAGGAGATGAGAAGCTTCCTAAGGGAAATACCTTGGGACACAGACCTCACAGCTAAGTCTGTACAAGATATGATGGACTATGTCACCCAAAAGTGTTAGGAGGCAGTAAGCAGATACATCCCGGCCCAAAAGGAAAAATCCGAGAAGCAAAAGAAGAATCCATGGTATAATAGGGCATGTATGGAAGCAAAGAAACTGAACAAAAGGGCGTGGAGGAACTTCTGGAATAACAGAACACCAGAAAGCAGAGAGAGATACCAGAGAACCAGAAATGAGTATGTCAGGGTGAGAAGAGAAGCAGAGAAAAGTTATGAAAATGATATAGCAAACAAAGCCAAGACCGAACCAAAGCTACTCCACAGTCACATCAGAAGGAAAACAACAGTGAACGAACAGGTAATGAAACTTAGAACAGGCGAGGACAGGTATACAGAGAATGACAAAGAGGTGTGTGATGAACTCAACAAGAGGTTCCAAGAGGTCTTCACAACAGAACAAGGTGAGGTCACTGTGCTAGGGAAAAGGGAAGTAAACCAGGCGGCCTTGGAGGAGTTCGAAATTACGAGAGAGGAGGTCAAGAGACACCTGCTGGATCTGGATGTTAGAAAGGCTGTTGGTCCAGACGGGATCTCGCCATGGTTACTGAGAGAGTGTGCAGAGGAACTTTGCTTGCCACTCTCCATAGTGTATAGTAGGTCACTGGAGACGGGAGACCTACCAGAAATATGGAAGATGGCGAATGTGGTCCCAATATACAAAAAGGGCGACAGGCAAGAGGCACTGAACTACAGGCCAGTGTTCTTGACTTGTATACCATGCAAGGTGATGGAGAAGATCGTGAGAAAAAACCTGGTAGCACATCTGGAGAGAAGGGACTTCGTGACAAATCGCCAACATGAGTTCAGGGAGGGTAAATCTTGCCTGACTAGCTTAATAGAATTCTATGACCAGGTGACACAGATTAAGCAAGAAAGAGAGGGCTGGGCGGACTGCATTTTCTTGGATTGTTGGAAAGCCTTTGACACAGTACCTCATAAGAGGCTGGTACATAAGCTGGAGAGACAGGCAGGTGTAGCTGGTAAGGTGCTCCAATGGATAAGGGAGTACCTAAGGTATAGGAAGCAGAGAGTTACGGTGAGGGGTGAGACGTCCGATTGGCGTGAAGTCACCATTGGAGTACCACAGGGCTCTGTACTCGGTCCTATGTTGTTTCTGATAGATGTAAATGATCTCCCGGAGGGTATAGATTCATTTCTTTCAATGTTTGCAGACGATGCCAAAATTATGAGAAGGATTAAGACAGAAGAGGACTGTTTGAGGCTTCAAGAAAACCTAGACAAACTGAAGGAATGGTCAAACAAATGGTTGTTAGAGTTTAACCCAAACAAATGTAATGTAATGAAGATAGGTGTAGGGAGCAGGAGGCCAAATACAAGGTATCATCTGGGAGAGGAAATTCTTCAAGAGTCAGAGAAAGAAAAAGACTTGGGAGTTGATATCACGCCAGACCTGTCTCCTGCAGCCCATATCAAAAGGATAACATCAGCGGCATATGCCAGGCTGGCCAACATACGAAAGGCATTCAGAAACTTGTATAATCATTCAGAAATTTGTATTCCACATATGTCAGGCCAATCCTGGAGTATGCAGCCCCAGCATTGAGTCCATATCTAGTCAAGGATAAGACTAAACTGGAAAAGGTTCAAAGGTTTGCCACCAGACTAGTACCCGAGCTGAGAGGTATGAGCTACGAGGAGAGACTACGGGAATTAAACTTCACTTCGCTGGAAGACAGAAGAGTTAGGGGGGACATGATCACCACATTCAAGATTCTCAAGGGAATTGATAGGGTAGACAAAGACAGGCTATTTAACACAAGGGGCACACGCACAAGTGAACACAGATGGAAACTGTGTGTCCAAATGAGCCACAGAGATATTAGAAAGAACTTTTTTAGTGTCAGAGTGGTTTACAAATGGAATGCATTAGGAAGTGATGTGGTGGAGGATGACTCCATATGCAGTTTCAAGAGTAGATATGATAGAGCCCAATAGGCTCAGGAATCTGTACACCTGTTGATTGAAGGTTGAGAGGCGGGATCAAAGAGCCAGAGCTCAACCCCCGCAAACACAGCTAGGTGAGTACACACACACACACACACATACACAGAGTCTCAGTCACCTACCAGACTGGACGTGCACGCACGCACGCACACACACACACACACACACACACACACACACACACACACACACACACACACACACACACACACACACACACACACACACACACACACACACACACACACACACACACACACACACACACACACACACACACACACACACACACACACACATACACACACACACACACAGGGGCCTCGTAGCCTGGTGGATAGCGCGCAGGACTCGTAATTCTGTGGCGCGGGTTCGATTCCCGCACGAGGCAGAAACAAATGGGCAAAGTTTCTTTCACCCTAAGTGCCCCTGTTACCTAACAGTAAATAGGTACCTGGGAGTTAGTCAGCTGTAACGGGCTGCTTCCTGGGGTGTGTGTGTGTGGTGTGGGAAAAAAAAAAAAAAAGTAGTTAGTAAACAGTTGATTGACAGTTGAGAGGCGGGCCGAAAGAGCAAAGCTCAACCCCCGCAAAAACACAACTAGTAAACACACAACTAGTAAACACACACATACACACACACACACACACACACACACACACACACACACACACACACACACACACACACACACACACACACACACACACACACACACACACACAGTCACCTACCAGACTGGACGTGCACACACACACACACACAGTCACCTACCAGACTGGACGTGCACACACACACACACACACACACAGTCACCTACCAGACTGGACGTGCACACACACACACACACACACACACACACACACACACACACACACACACACACACACACACACACACACACACACACACACACACAGTCACCTACCAGACTGGACGTGCACACACACACACACACACACACACACACACACACACACACACACACACACACACACACACACACACACACACACACACACACAGTCACCTACCAGACTGGACGTGCACAGAGACGGACGAGACTCCGCCAGTATCTGGTCGACAGGTGTATCTGCCAGAGTCGTTGGGGGTGACCGCTGACAACATCAACCTGCTCACCGTTCTGCTCGGCGCCTTCTCTGTCTGGGGAGTGGACACACACCTCCTTATTATTATCTTCACACAACACACCCATCACTCTACCAACTCCCATCATATATATATCTATATATTTGTTTAGCTGTGAAATTATTGGCTAAATTTATGATATCTGTAAACAAAATATAGGTTAGGGAAAGAGCGAGTATATATGTATATGTTAAGGCGCGCGGGAATGTTTGTAATGAAGTATGATTTATATTCAATAATTCTAGACTATGAAGGTGATTGGCGAGGCCAACCACACCACCTGTGTACTGGAGTGTGTGTGGATCATGTCGAGTAAACTGCTTTTTTGAGTTTACACGTTATTTCCTAAAGTTTACTTAAAACTTTGCAAACCACAATAGCATTTTTTGTCTGTGTAGTTATCTGCAGTAATACGAGGATGTTATATTATTATTGAATATCACTATGTAATGTTAGCCATGCCTTTACCAGATTTTGGAAGTGGCAATATATTTTAGTCGTCAAAAGGCTGTCGAAATGCGTTCCATAGTCTCACGTATTTCGTGTGATAAGATCAATGATTTGTGTGTGTTGGTGCAGCGGTACATGTATCCGGCTGTCACATTTGTGTGTGTTGGTGCAGCAGTGCATGTATCCGGCTCTCACATTAGTGTGTGTTGGTGCAGCGGTGCATGTATCCGGCTGTCACATTAGTGTGTGTTGGTGCAGCGGTGCATGTATCCGGCTGTCACATTTGTGTGTGTTTGTGCAGCGGTGCATGTATCCGGCTGTCACATTTGTGTGTGTTGGTGCAGCGGTGCATGTATCCGGCTGTCACATTTGTGTGTGTTGGTGCAGCGGTGCATGTATCCGGCTGTCACATTTGTGTGTGTCGGTGCATGTTTCCGGCTGTCACATTTGTGTGTGTTGGTGCAGCGGTGCATGTATCCGGCTGTCACACTTGTGTGTGTTGGTGCAGCGGTGCATGTATCCGGCTGTCACATTAGTGTGTGTTGGTGCAGCGGTGCATGTATCCGGCTGTCACATTTGTGTGTGTTGGTGCAGCGGTGCATGTATCCGGCTGTCACACTTGTGTGTGTTGGTGCAGCGGTGCATGTATCCGGCTGTCACATTAGTGTGTGTTGGTGCAGCGGTGCATGTATCCGGCTGTCACATTTGTGTGTGTTGGTGCAGCAGTGCATGTATCCAGATGTCACATTTGTGTGTGTTGGTGCAGCGGTGCATGTATCCGGCTGTCACATTAGTGTGTGTTGGTGCAGCGGTGTATGTATCCGGCTGTCACATTAGTGTGTGTTGGTGCAGCGGTGCATGTATCCGGTTCTCACATTAGTGTGTGTTGGTGCAGTGTTGCATGTATCCAGCTGTCACATTTGTGTGTGTTAATGCAGCGGTGCATGTATCCGGCTGTCACATTTGTGTGTGTTGGTGCAGCGGTGCATGTATCCGGCTGTCACACTAGTGTGTGTTGGTGCAACGGTGCATGTATCCGGCTGTCACATTTGTGTGTTGGTGCAGCGGTGCATGTATCCGGCTGTCACATTAGTGTGTGTTGGTGCAGCGGTGCATGTATCCGGCTGTCACATTAGTGTGTGTTGGTGCAGCGGTGCATGTATCCGGCTCTCACATTAGTGTGTGTTGGTGCAGCAGTGCATGTATCCGGATGTCACATTTGTGTGTGTTGGTGCAGCGGTGCATGTATCCGGCTGTCACATTTGTGTGTGTTGGTGCAGTGGTGCATGTATCCGGCTGTCACATTTGTGTGTGTTGGTGCAGCGGTGCATGTATCTGGCTGTCACATTTGTGTGTGTTGGTGCAGCGGTGCATGTATCCGGCTGTCACATTAGTGTGTGTTGTGCAGCGGTGCATGTATCCGGCTGTCACATAAGTGTGTGTTGGTGCAGCGGTGCATGTATCCGGCTGTCACATTTGTGTGTGTTGGTGCAGCGGTGCATGTATCCGGCTGTCACACTTGTGTGTGTTGGTGCAGCGGTGCATGTATCCGGCTGTCACATTAGTGTGTGTTGGTGCAGCGGTGCATGTATCCGGCTGTCACATTTGTGTGTGTTGGTGCAGCGGTGCATGTATCCAGCTGTCACATTTGTGTGTGTTGGTGCAGCGGTGCATGTATCCGGCTGTCACATTAGTGTGTGTTGGTACAGCGGTGCATGTATCCGGCTGTCACATTAGTGTGTGTTGGTGCAGCGGTGCATGTATCCGGCTCTCACATTAGTGTGTGTTGGTGCAGCGGTGCATGTATCCAGCTGTCACATTTGTGTGTGTTAATGCAGTGGTGCATGTATCCGGCTGTCACATTTGTGTGTGTTGGTGCAGCGGTGCATGTATCCGGCTGTCACACTAGTGTGTGTTGGTGCAGCGGTGCATGTATCCGGCTGTCACACTTGTGTGTTGGTGCAGCGGTGCATGTATCCGGCTGTCACATTAGTGTGTGTTGGTGCAGCAGTGCATGTATCCGGCTGTCACATTAGTGTGTGTTGGTGCAGCGGTGCATGTATCCGGCTCTCACATTAGTGTCTGTTGGTGCAGCGGTGCATGTATCCGGCTGTCACATTTGTGTGTGTTGGTGCAGCGGTGCATGTATCAGGCTGTCACATTTGTGTGTGTTGGTGCGGCGGTGCATGTATCCGGCTGTCACATTAGTGTGTGTCGGTGCAGCAGTGCATGTATCCGTCTGTCACACTTGTGTGTGTTGGTGCAGCGTTGCATGTATCCGGCTGTCACATTTGTGTGTGTTGGTGCAGCGGTGCATGTATCCGGCTGTCACATTAGTGTGTGTTGGTGCAGCGGTGCATGTATCCGGCTCTCACATTAGTGTGTGTTGGTGCAGCGGTGCATGTATCCAGCTGTCACATTTGTGTGTGTTAATGCAGTGGTGCATGTATCCGGCTGTCACATTTGTGTGTGTTGGTGCAGCAGTGCATGTATCCGGCTGTCACACTAGTGTGTGTTGGTGCAGCGGTGCATGTATCCGGCTGTCACATTAGTGTGTGTTGGTGCAGCGGTGCATGTATCCGGCTGTCACATTAGTGTGCGTTGGTGCAGCGGTGCATGTATCCGGCTCTCACATTAGTGTCTGTTGGTGCAGCGGTGCATGTATCCGGCTGTCACATTTGTGTGTGTTGGTGCAGCGGTGCATGTATCCGGCTGTCACATTAGTGTGTGTTGGTGCAGCAGTGCATGTATCCGGCTGTCACATTAGTGTGTGTTGGTGCAGCGTTGCATGTTTCCGACTGTCACATTAGTGTGTGTTGGTGCAGCGGTGCATGTATCCGTCTGTCACATTTGTGTGTGTTGGTGCAGCGGTGCATGTATCCGGCTGTCACATTTGTGTATGTTGCTGCAGCGGTGCATGTATCCGGCTGTCACATTAGTGTGTGTTGGTGCAGCGGTGCATGTATCCGGCTGTCACATTAGTGTGTGTTGGTGCAGCGGTGCATATATCCGGCTGTCACATTTGTGTGTGTTGGTGCAGTGGTGCATGTATCCGGCTGTCACACTAGTGTGTGTTTGTGCAGCGGTGCATGTATCCGGCTGTCACATTTGTGTGTGTTGGCGCAGCGGTGCATGTATCCGGCTGTCACATTTGTGTGTATTGGTGCAGCGGTGCATGTATCCGGCTGTCACATTTGTGTGTGTTGGTGCATGTATCCGGCTGTCACATTTGTGTGTGTTGGTGCATGTATCCGGCTGTCACATTTGTGTGTGTTGGTGCAGCGGTGCATGTATCCGGCTGTCACATTTGTGTGTGTTGGTGCAGCGGTGCATGTATCCGGCTGTCACATTAGTGTGTGTTGGTGCAGCGGTGCATGTATCCGGCTGTCACATTTGTGTGTGTTGGTGCAGCGGTGCATGTACCCGGCTGTCACATTAGTGTGTGTTGATGCAGCGGTGCATGTATCCGGCTGTTACATTTGGGTGTTTTGGTGCAGCGGTGCATGTATCCGGCTGTCACATTTGTGTGTGTTGGTGCAGCGGTGCATGTATCCGGCTGTCACATTAGTGTGTGTTGGAGCAGCGGTGCATGTATCCGGCTGTCACATTAGTGTGTGTTGGTGCAGCGGTGCATGTATCCGGCTCTCACATTAGTGTGTGTTGGTGCAGCCGTGCATGTATCCGGCTGTCACATTTGTGTGTGTTGGTGTAGTGGTGCATGTATCCGGCTGTCACATTTGTGTGTGTTGGTGCAGCAGTGCATGTATCCGGCTGTCACATTTGTGTGTGTTGGTGCAGCGGTGCATGTATCCGGCTCTCACATTAGTGTGTGTTGGTGCAGCGGTGCATTCATCCGGCTGTCACATTTGTGTGTGTTGGTGCAGCGGTGCATGTATCCGGCTGTCACATTTGTGTATGTTGGTGCAGCGGTGCATGTATCCGGTTGTCACATTAGTGTGTGTTGGTGCAGCGGTGCATGTATCCGGCTGTCACATTAGTGTGTGTTGGTGCAGTGGTGCATGTATCCGGCTGTCACATTTGTGTGTGTTGGTGCAGCGGTGCATGTATCCTGCTGTCACATTAGTGTGTGTTGGTGCAGCGGTGCATGTATCCGGCTTTCACATTTGTGTGTGTTGGTGCAGCGGTGAATGTATCCGGCTGTCACATTTGTGTGTGTTGGTGCAGCGGTGCATGTATCCGGCTGTCACATTTGTGTGTGTTGGTGCAGCGGTGCATGCATCCGGCTGTCACATTTGTGTGTGTTGGTGCATGTATCCGGTTGTCACATTTGTGTGTGTTGGTGCAGCGGTGCATGTATACGGCTGTCACATTTGTGTGTGTTGGTGCAGCGGTGCATGTATCCGGCTGTCACATTTGTGTGTGTTGGTGCAGCGGTGCATGTATCCGGCTGTCACATTTGTGTGTGTTGGTGCAGCGGTGCATGTATCCGGCTGTCACATTAGTGTGTGTTGGTGCAGCGGTGCAAGTATCCGGCTGTCACATTAGTGTGTGTTGGTGCAGCGGTGCATGTATCCGGCTCTCACATTAGTGTGTGTTGGTGCAGCGGTCAATGTATCCGGCTGTCACATTTGTGTGTGTTGGTGTAGCGGTGCATGTATCCGGCTGTCACATTAGTGTGTGTTGGTGCAGCGGTGCATGTATCCAGCTGTCACATTAGTGTGTGTTGGTGCAGCGGTGCATGTATCCGGCTCTCACATTAGTGTGTGTTGGTGCAGCGGTGCATGTATCCGGCTGTCACATTTGTGTGTGTTGGTGCAGCGGTGCATGTATCCGGCTGTCACATTTGTGTATGTTGGTGCAGCGGTGCATGTATCCGGCTGTCACATTTGTGTGTGTTGGTGCAGCGGTGCATGTATCCGGCTGTCACATTAGTGTGTGTTGGTGCAGCGGTGCATGTATCCGGCTTTCACATTTGTGTGTGTTGGTGCAGCGGTGCATGTATCCGGCTGTCACATTTGTGTGTGTTGGTGCAGCGGTGCATGTGTCCGGCTGTCACATTTGTGTGTGTTGGTGCAGCGGTGCATGTATCCGGCTGTCACATTTGTGTGTGTTGGTGCATGTATACGGTTGTCACATTTGTGTGTGTTGGTGCAGCGGTGCATGTATCCGGCTGTCACATTTGTGTGTGTTGGTGCAGCGGTGCATGTATCCGGCTGTCACATTTGTGTGTGTTGGTGCAGCGCTGCATGTATCCGGCTGTCACATTTGTGTGTGTTGGTGCAGCGGTGCATGTATCTGGCTGTCACATTAGTGTGTGTTGGTGCAGAGGTGCATGTATCCGGCTGGGCTGTTACATTAGTGTGTGTTGGTGCAGCGGTGCATGTATCCGGCTGTCACATTTGTGTGTGTTGGTGCAGCGGTGCATGTATCTGGCTGTCACATTAGTGTGTGCTGGTGCAGAGGTGCATGTATCCGGCTGGGCTGTTACATTAGTGTGTGTTGGTGCAGCGGTGCATGTATCCGGCTGTCACATTAGTGTGTGTTGATGCAGCGGTGCATGTATCCGGCTCTCACATTAGTGTGTGTTGGTGCAGTGGTGCATGTATCCGGCTGTCACATTTGTGTGTGTTGGTGCAGTGGTGCATGTATCCGGCTGTCACATTAGTGTGTGTTGGTGCAGCGGTGCATGTATCCGGCTGTCACATTAGTGTGAGTTGGTGCAGCGGTGCATGTATCCGGCTGTCACATTTGTGTGTGTTGGTGCAGCGGTGCATGTATCCGGCTGTCACATTTGTGTGTGTTGGTGCAGCGGTGCATGTATCCGGCTGTCACATTTGTGTGTGTTGGTGCAGCGGTGCATGTATCCGGCTGTCACATTTGTGTGTGTTGGTGCAGCGGTGCATGTATCCGGCTGTTACATTTGGGTGTTTGGGTGCAGCGGTGCATGTATCCGGCTGTCACATTTGTGTGTATTGGTGCAGCGGTGCATGTATCCGGCTGTCACATTAGTGTGTGTTGGTGCAGCAGTGCATGTATCCGGCTGTCACATTAGTGTGTGTTGGTGCAGCGGTGCATGTATCCGGCTCTCACATTAGTGTGTGTTGGTGCAGCGGTGCATGTATCCGGCTCTCACATTTGTGTGTGTTGGTGTAGCGGTGCATGTATCCGGCTGTCACATTTGTGTGTGTTGGTGCAGCGGTGCATGTATCCGGCTGTCACATTTGTGTGTGTTGGTGCAGCGGTGCATGTATCCGGCTGTCACATTTGTATGTGTTGGTGCAGCGGTGCATGTATCCGGCTGTCACATTAGTGTGTGTTGTGCAGCGGTGCATGTATCCGGCTGTCACATTTGTGTGTGTTGGTGCAGCGGTGCATGTATCTGGCTGTCACATTTGTGTGTGTTATTGCAGCGGTGCATGTATCCGGCTGTCACATTAGTGTGTGTTGGTGCAGCGGGGCATGTATCCGGCTGTCACATTAGTGTGTGTTGGTGCATGTATCCGGCTGTCATATTTGTGTGTGTTATTGCAGCGGTGCATGTATCCGGCTGTCACATTTGTGTGTGTTGGTGCAGCTGTGCATGTATCCGGCTGTCACATTTGTGTGTGTTGGTGCAGCGGTGCATCTAGCCGGCTCTCACAGTTCACAACCTGTGTTTGGTGGCTCATTCCTGACGGAGGGACTTGTAGTGAAGGTAAATATGATACATGAAAGTGTAAAACTTTACAGAACACACACACACACACAGACACACACACACACACACACACACACACACACACACACACACACACACACACACACACACACACACACACACACACACACACATACACACACACACACACACACACACACACACACTCACACACACACTGGATCTGGATGTTAGAAAGGCTGTTGGTCCAGATGGGATCTCACCATGGGTACTGAAAGAGTGTGCAGAGGCACTTTGCTTGCCACTTTCCATAGTGTATAGTAAGTCACTAGAGACGGGAGACCTGTCAGAAATATGGAAGACGGCGAATGTGGTCCCAATATACAAAAAGGGCGACAGACAAGAGGCACTGAACTACAGGCCAGTGTCCTTGACTTGTATACCATGCAAGGTGATGGAGAAGATCGTGAGAAAAAACCTGGTAACACATCTGGAGAGAAGGGACTGCGTGACAAATCGCCAACATGGGTTCAGGGAGGGTAAATCTTGCCTTACAGGCTTGATAGAATTCTACGATCAGGTGACACAGATTAAGCAAGAAAGAGAGGGCTGGCGAACTGCATTTTCTTGGATTGTCGGAAAGCCTTTGACACAGTACCGCATAAGAGGCTGGTACATAAGCTGGAGAGACAGGCAGGTGTAGCTGGTAAGGTGCTCCAGTGGATAAGGGAGTATCTAAGCAATAGGAAGCAGAGAGTTACGGTGAGGGGTGAGACCTCCGATTGGAGTGAAGTCACCAGTGGAGTCCCACAGGGCTCTGTACTCGGTCCTATCTTGTTTCTGATATATGTAAATGATCTCCCGGAGGGTATCGATTCATTTCTCTCAATGTTTGCGGACGATGCTAAAATTATGAGAAGGATTAAAACAGAAGAGGACTGTTTGAGGCTTCAAGAAGACCTAGAAAAGCTGAAGGAATGGTCGAACAAATGGTTGTTAGAGTTTAACCCAACCAAATGTAATGTAATGAAGATAGGTGTAGGGAGCAGGAGGCCAGATACAAGGTATCGTCCGGGAGAGGAAATTCTTCAGGAGTCAGAGAAGGAAAAAGACTTGGGGGTTGATATCACGCCAGACCTGTCTCCTGCAGCACATATCAAGCGGATAACATCAGCGGCATATGCCAGGCTGGCCAACATACGAACGGCATTCAGAAACTTGTGTAAAGAATCATTCAGAACTTTGTATACCACATATGTCAGGCCAATCCTGGAGTATGCAGCCCCAGCATGGAGTCCATATCTAGTCAAGGATAAGACTAAACTGGAAAAGATTCAAAGATTTGCCACCAGACTAGTACCCGAGCTGAGAGGTATGAGCTACGAGGAGAGACTATGGGAATTAAAACTCACTTCGTTGGAAGACAGAAGAGTTAGGGGGAGGGGCATGATCATCACATTCAAGATTCTCAAGGGAATCGACAGGGTTGATAAAGACAGGCTATTTAACACAAGGGGCACACGCACTAGGGGACACACGTGGAAACTGAGTGCCCAAATGAGCCACAGAGATATTAGAAAGAACTTTTTTAGTGTCAGAGTGGTTGACAAATGGAATGCATTAGGGGGTGATGTGATGGAGGCTGACTCCATACACAGTTTCAAGTGTAGATATGACAGAGCCCAGTAGGCTTAGGAATCTGTACACCTGTTGATTGACGGTTGAGAGGCGGGACCAAAGAGCCAGAGCTCAACCCCTGCAAACACAACTAGGTGAGTACAACTAGGTGAGTACACACACACACACACACACACACACACACACACACACAGGGGCCTAGGGGCCTCGTAGCCTGGTGGATAGCGCGCAGGATTCGTAATTCTGTGGCGCGGGTTCGATTCCCGCACGAGGCAGAAACAAATGGGCAAAGTTTCTTTCACCCTGAATGCCCCTGTTACCTAGTAGTAAATAGGTACCTGGGAGTTAGTCAGCTGTCACGGGCTGCTTCCTGGGGTGTGTGTGTGTGGTGTGGAGAAAAAAAAAAAAAATAGTTAGTAAACAGTTGATTGACAGGTGAGAGGTGGGCCGAAAGAGCAAAGCTCAACCCCCGTAAAAACACAACTAGTAAACACACTCACACACACACACACACACACCTCTCTCCTGTGTGAAGACACTCTCAATGTATAAGTTATGGGGTCAAACACATTTACTTTCCTTTTAACTATCATGGACTATGTCCAACAACTTCCAATAACATTGGGGAAGGATTTCGAAATTAGTGGTGCGTGCTGTATTAAAAAATTGGTTTGTTGCAGAGTATTATACATTTAGGTGATGCGCTACTCTCTTTAGACAAGCCATAGTTTCCTAGTGCATTTGCATGCAACATATTTGTACATTTTCACTACCATTGTGGTAATTGGCGGGTTGCATATTTAGCATTTTCTTGTGTGATCTTATGAGAGGACGATATATTTGGTGTCTTCTTGACATAGTCTTCATCTTCAGGCAACAATAGCTGACCTCCCTCGTCCTCACGATCAAGAGTCTTTTATTTATTATGAATGTGATTCTCATCAACTTGTCTCCAGAGGCGTCAGCGTTCACACATTAACATGGGTGCCGGCTTCGGGTAGGAACTATGGTGTTACTGAAGCAGATGTTCCACAGGAGCAGTTCCGTTACAATACTCTGAGGTGCCCTCGTCTTCATGGTGTACTCCACAGGAGCACTCCAGTCACACTACACATGTAAATAATTAACATTTGGCGTGACCAATTCATTATCTGCCCGAGGGAAAAAACTAATGATTTTATTGTACAGAAGCAAACATCTTCTGCTTGAGATAAAGAGCTTGTTAACTTTCGTCTATGACCTAGAGAGAACCAGCAACTGGAAGAGGACCTTTGGCAGTGAGAGAGGACACACCTGCATATGTGTGGTACATCCAAGACCCAGGACACATAAGTGGCTGACAACACACACACACACCAGCCATACACACACACACACACACACACACACACACACACACACACACACACACACACACACACACACACACACACACACACACACACACACACACACACACACACACACACACACACACACACACACACATTAGAACAGGCGAGGACAGGTATACAGAGAATGACAAAGAGGTGTGTGATGAACTCAACAAGAGGTTCCAAGAGGTCTTCACAACAGAACAAGGTGAGGTCACTGTGCTAGGAGAAAGGGAAGTAAACCAGGCGGCCTTGGAAGAGTTTGAAATTACGAGAGAGGAGGTCAAGAGACACCTGCTGGATCTGGATGTTAGAAAGGCTGTTATACCAGACGGGATCTCGCCATGGGTACTGAAAGAGTGTGCAAAGGTACTTTGCTTGCCACTCTCCATAGGGCATAGTAGGTCACTGGAGACGGGAGACCTACCAAAAATATGGAAGACGGCGAATGTGGTCCCAATATACAAAAAGGGCAACAGGCAAGAGGCACTGAACTACAGGCCAGTATCTTTGACTTGTATACCATGCAAGGTGATGGAGAAGATCGTGAGAAAAAACCTGGTAGCACATCTGGAGAGAAGGGACTTCGTGACAAATCGACAACATGGGTTCAGGGAGGGTAAATCTTGCCTGACTGGCTTAATAGAATTCTATGACTAGGTAACACAGATTAAGCAAGAAAGAGAGGGCTGGGCAGACTGCATTTTCTTGGATTGTCGGAAAGCCTTTGACACAGTACCGCATAAGAGGCTGGTACATAAGCTGGAGAGACAGGCAGGTGTAGCTGGTATGGTGCTCCAGTGGATAAGGGAGTACCTAAGCAATACGAAGCAGAGAGTTACGGTGAGGGGTGAGACCTCCGATTGGCGTGAAGTCACCAGTGGAGTTCCACAGGGCTCTGTACTCGGTCTTATCTTGTTTCTGATATATGTAAATGATCTCCCGGAGGGTATAGATTCATTTCTCTCAATGTCTGCGGACGATGCCAAAATTATGAGAAGGATTAAGACAGAAGAGGACTGTTTGAGGCTTCAAGAAGACCTAGACAAACTGAAGGAATGGTCGAACAAGTGGTTGTTAGAGTTTAACCCAACCAAATGTAATATAATGAAGATAGGTGTAGGGAGCAGGAGGCCAAATACAAGGTATCATCTGGGAGAGGAAATTCTTCAGGAGTCAGAGAAAGAAAAAGACTTGGGAGTTGATATCACGCCAGACCTGTCTCCTGCAGCACATATCAAGAGGATAACATCAGCGGCATATGTCAGGCTGGCCAACATACGAACGGCATTCAGAAATTTGTGTAAAGAATCATTCAGAACTTTGTATACCACATATGTCAGGCCAATCCTGGAGTATGCAGCCCCAGCATGGAGTCCATATCTAGTCAAGGATAAGTCTAAACTGGAAAAGATTCAAAGATTTGCCACCAGACTAGTACCCGAGCTGAGAGGTATGAGCTACGAGGAGAGACTATGGGAATTAAAACTCACTTCGTTGGAAGACAGAAGAGTTAGGGGGAGGGGCATGATCACCACATTCAAGATTCTCAAGGGAATCGACAGGGTTGATAAAGACAGGCTATTTAACACAAGGGGCACACGCAGTAGGGGACACACGTGGAAACTGAGTGCCCAAATGAGCCACAGAGATATTAGAAAGAACTTTTTTAGTGTCAGAGTGGTTAACAAATGGAATGCATTAGGAAGTAATGTGATCGAGGCTGACTCCATACACAGTTTCAAGTGTAGATATGATAGAGCCCAATAGGCTCAGGAACCTGTACACCTGTTGATTGACGGTTGAGAGGCGGGACCAAAGAGCCAGAGCTCAACCCCCGCAAGCACAACTAGGTGAGTACAACTAGGTGAGTGCACCGGCCATACACACGCACACACCTGCCATACACACATGAGGTACAGACCTGGAGAGCTATTCCGCCTCTCGGAGCATCGTAGTCCAGTCTGCGGGCGCCCTGGTACCACACCACGGCGTGAGGACCCTTCATGTGGTGGTGGGCGACGGTACAGGTCACCGCCAGCACGCTGCCCTCCTGGATGTACCGTTCCTCAGCCCCCGAGATGTGTACCTGGCTACCTGCAAGTATTAGTTCACATATACTTCAGTTCTCCTTGTACCTGTAACGTTACATCATATGTACATCACCATTTATACTTTGTATAACTCCTGATTTGTAGTAGAGTAATTATCACGGAGCACGGAGTTTACCTTTAGTGATGAATGTGATTGATATATTTAATAATTTCTTGATTTTAAATAAATGGATTTGTTGTATGCAAATATTTATCAAACATAACTCATTAACTAAACGATATAATCAGGACAGACTCAAATTTTTACGCCATAACCAAACATTCAGTTATATTGACAATCTCGGCTGGACTCCTTAAACGAAGAGTTAAATCAGAGCGGATCGGGCTTTGCGGAGTAAGATTACCTCAGGGATCACATACACTCATGACTCACTGTGTACAACATAAGCACACACACACACACACACACACACAAACACTGACGCGCTCAAACATGTAAATGTGATTCTCATTTGTTCACGAGCGAGAACACAAAAGAGGACCTGTTAGCAAGGAAGAGCGGACTAGTAAATGTACTGAAGTTCAAAAAAGTATTCCTGCCGAGGGATAAGACAAGGTGAATGAGGGCAGCAGCCGCGAGGAAGGAGCGCAGGGAGAAAGAAAGGAATCAGGGAAACACAACCCCGAACCCTACAATCCCAGAGGGGAGTGGGGAACCCTCCACAAGCAGTTTAACACAGTGAGAGGAGCACCACCTGCCCCTTCCACCCAATAGACGTCCTACCTGCCCCAACCCTTGCCATCACCTCACTAAGTGTCCATCTTGGGCACCCTCCCCCCACCCCCTCTCTCCAGGACCTCTCATCTCCCCCCCCAAGCCCTCCCTTCTTCCCCACCCCTAGCCCTTCCTTTTCCCAAAAACCCTCTTTTCTCCCCCCCCCCCAAGCCCTTCCTCCTCCACCACCATCCCCATGCCAGATCCTCCCAGCAACCTCACATCCCAGATCCCCTAGGTCCCCCTTCCTAGGCCCTCCCATCCCGGTCCCTCCCTGTTTTCCTGCTTCAGGGGGAATCAACACAAACTGAGGCAGGGCAGAAGAGAGTCAGTTTTAAGGTGATGTACTTGATTATAGATGGAATTACAAGCAAGGCAAGTGAACTAAAGGAAAGAGCACAAGAAGTGAACCCAGATATAATTGGACTCACAGAAACAAAACTCTCAGGAATCATAATGAATGTTATGTTACCCCAGGACTACACTGTAATAAGGAATGAGAGGGATGGAAGGGGAGGAGGCAGAGTGGCCCTACAAATAAGAAAGGAATGGAGTTTCAAGGAGATGGTTATCCCGGCCTGCAAGGGATTCAGAGACTACATAACAGGCACAAAGACGATGGGAGGACCATGAATAGTAGTAGCAGTGATATATAACTCTCCACCAAATGACAGAAGATCCGTGCAAGAGTATAACAACAACAACATGACAGATAACACTATAATTGAGGGGGAAGCCTCTGTTGCTTGTAGAAATAGATCCCATCTGCTTATCGTACAGGACTTCAATCAGGGAAGGATCGACTGGGAGAACGAGGAACTGCATGGAGGTGAGGATACATGGAGAGCTAAACTATTGGAGGTAGAGACAAGAAACTTTTTAAGCTAGCATATCAGGGAACCTCTGGCATTCCGAAAGGGAAATTATGAGGAGATAAGAAAATTCCTAACAGATATAACATTGGAAACAGAGTTCAGGGGAAACACGGCCCAAGACATGATGGACTACATCACGCAGAAGTGTTAGGAGGCAGCAGACAAGTTTGTCCCGGTCCAAAAGGAAAGCAACGAAATGCAGATGAGAAACCCATGGATTAACCAGAGATGTAGGCTAGCTTAGCGGCAAAGTAAAAGGGCATGGAGAAACTATAGAAATAACAGGACTCTTGAGAGCAGAGAAATACCAGAACGCTAAAAATGATTGTCAGGTTGAGAAGAGAGGCAGAAGGGTAATACGAAAATGATATCGCATGCAAGGCAAAGACTCGACCTAAATTGCTGCACAGTCACATCAGGAGAAAAACAACAGTAAAAGAACAGGTAATGACATTGAGGATAGGGGCAGACAGATTCACTACAAACGACAAGGAAGTGTGCGAGGAACTGAATAAGAAATTCCAGTTTTTCACCTTAGAGCAATGAGGTTTTCCAGAGATAATAGAGGGAATAGAACAAATCCACAAGGGCCGTGGAGTTGTGTAGAGGGAATAATTAATCAGGCACCACTAGAAGAGTTTGAGATTACCAGTGGGGATGTAAGAAAGCTTTTGCTAGAGTTAGATGTGACAAAGGCTATAGGCCAAGATGGAATCTCCCCATAGATACTGAAGGAAAGAGCAGAAGCACTGTGCCTACCACTCTCCATAGTGTATGACAAATCACTGGCAACAGGGGAACTGCCAAAAATTTGGAAGACGGCTAATGTAGTCCCGATATACAAGCAGGGGGACAGACAAGAGCCACTGAACTACAGGCCAGTGTTCCTAACTTGCATACCATGCAAGCTGATGGAGAAGATTGTGCGAAAAAAGCTAGTGGAACATCTGGAGTGGAAGAACTTCGTAACACAGCATCAACATGGGTTCAGGGATGGCAAGTCCTACCTCACAGGATTAACTGAATTCTATGACCAGGCAACAAAACTCAGGCAAGAAAGAGAGGGGTGAGCAAACTGCATATTTTTGGATTGCCAGAAAGCCTTTGACACAGTACCACACACGAGGCTAGAGCAAAAGCTGGAGATGCAGGCTGGAGTGAAATGGAAGGTACTCCATTGGATAAGAGAGTACCTAAGCAATAGAAGACAGCGAGTCACTGTGAGAGGTGAAGTCTAAGATTGGCGAGACGTTACAAGTGTAGTCCTGCAGGATTCAGTCCTTGGACCTATACTGTTTCTGATATATGTAAATGATCTCCCAGAGGGTATAGAATCGTTCCTCTCATTGTTTGCTGATGATGCAAAAATTATGAGGAGGATTAAAACAGAGGATGATAGTATGAGACTACAAGAAGACCTAGACAGACTGAATGAATGGTCCAACAAATAGCTATTAAAGTTCAACCCGAGTAAATGTAAGTAATGAAACTAGGCGGTGGAAACAGGCAAGACACAGGATACAGAATAGGAGATGAAGTACTTCATGAATCGGACAGAGAGAAAGATCTAAGAGTTGATATCACACCAAACCTGTCTCCTGACGCCCACATAAAAAGAATTACATCTGCGGCGTTTGCAAGACTGGCTAACATCAGAAGAGCCTTCAGGAATCTGTGTAAAGAATAATTCAGAACCTTGTATACCACATATGTAAGACCAATCCTGGAGAATGTGGCCACAGCATGGAGCCCGTACCTTGTCAAGCACAAGACGAAGTTGTAAAAAGCTCAGAGGTATGCAACTAGACTAGTTCCAGAACTAAGAGGTACGAGTTACGAGGAAAGGCTGCGTAAAGTGCACCTCACGACACTGGAAGACAGAAAAGTAAGGGGGAGACATGATCACTACCTACAAAATTATCAGAAGTGCACCTCACGACACTGGAAGACAGAAAAGTAAGGGGAGACATGATCACTACCTACAAAATTATCAGAGGAATTGACATGTTTAACACTGGTGGTACGCGAACAAGGGGACACAGGTGGAGACTGAGTACCCAAATGAGCCACAGGGACGTCATAAACAACTTTTTCAGTGTTAGAGTAGTTAACAGGTGGAATGCATTAGGCAGTGATGTGGTGGAGGCTGACTCCATTCACAGTTTCAAATCTCGATATGACAGATTGCAAATCTGGATTCTGTACACCAGTTGATTGACGGTAGAGAGGCGGGACCAAAGAGCCAGAGCTCAACCCTCGCAAGCACAACTAGGGAAGTACACACACACACACACACACACACTACAGGGGCCTCGTAGCCTGGTGGAGGGGCCTCGTAGCCTGGTGGATAGCGCGCAGGATTCGTAATTCTGTGGCGCGGGTTCGATTCCCGCACGAGGCAGAAACAAATGGGCAAAGTTTCTTTCACCCTGAATGCCCCTGTTACCTAGCAGTAAATAGGTACCTGGGAGTTAGTCAGCTGTCACGGGCTGCTTCCTGGGGTGTGTGTGTGTGTGTGGTGAAAAAAAAAAAAAAAAAAAGTAGTTAGTAAACAGTTGATTGACAGTTGAGAGGCGGGCCGAAAGAGCAAAGCTCAACCCCCGTAAAAACACAACTAGTAAACACACACACACACACACACACACACACACACACACACACACACACACACATATGATAGAGCCCAGTAGGCTCAGGAATCTGTACACCAGTTGATTGACAGTTGAGAGGCGGGACCAAAGAGCCAAAGCTCAACCCCCGCAAGTACAAATAGGTGAGTACAAATAGGTGAGTACACACACACACACACACACACACACACACACACACAAATGGGACAGGAGTCATTGCAGTAAACAACCGATGGCTGGAAAAGCGGGATCCAAGAGTCAATGCTCGATCCTGCAAGCACAAATAGGTGAGTATAAATAGGTGAGTACACACACACACACACACACACAGGTGAGCTGAGCCATAGATTAGCTAGGACACAGGTGAGCTAGGACAGAGGAGAGCTAGGATGAGCTAGGACACAGGAGAGCTAGGACACAGGTGACATTGGGTGAGCTAGGACACAGGTGAGCCAGTGTGATCTAGGACACAGGTGAGCTAGGGTGAGCTAGGACACAGGTGAGCTAGGGTGAGCTAGGACACAGGTGAGCCAGGGTGATCTAGGACACAGGTGAGTTAGGGTGAGCTAGGACACAGGTGAGCCAGGGTGAGCTAGGACACAGGTGAGCCAGGGAGATCTAGGACACAGGTGAGCTAGGACATAGGTGAGCTAGGGTGAGCTAGGACACAGGTGAACTAGGGTGACCTAGAACGCAGGTGAACTAGGGTGAGCTAGGACACAGGTGAGCTAGGGTGAGCAAGGACACAGGCGAGCCAGGGTGAGCTAGGACACAGGTGAGCTAGGACACGGGTGAACCAGGGTAAGCTAGAACACAGGTGAGCTAGAACACAGGTGAGCTAGAATACAGGTGAGCTAGGGTGATCTAGGGTGAACTAGGACACGGGTGAGCTAGGGTGAGCTACGACACTGGGGAGCTAGGACACAGGTAAGCTAGGGTGAGCTAGGACACATTTGAGTTAGGACACAGGTAAGCAAGGGTGAGCTACGACACTGGTGAGCCAGGGTGAGCTACGACACAGCTGAGCTAGGACACAGGAGAACTAGGACACAGGTGAGCTAGGGTGAGCTAGGACACAGGTGAGCTAGGGTGCGGTAGGACACAGATGCGCTAAGGTGAGCTAGGACACAGGTGAGCTAGGGTGAGCTAGGACACAGGTGAGCTAGGGGTGAGATAAGGCATAGGTGAGCTAGGGTGAGCTAGGACACAGGTGAGCCAGGGTGAGCTAGGACACAGGTGAGCGAGGGTGAGCTAGGACACAGGTGAGCCAGGGTGAGCTTGGACACAGGTGAGCAAGGGGTGAGCTAGGACACAGGTGAGCCAGGGTGAGCTAGGACACAGGTGAGCTAGGGTGAACCAGGGTGAGCTAGGACACAGGTGAGCTAGGACACAGGTGAGCCAGGGTGAGCTAGGACACAGGTGAGCTAGGACACAGGTGAGCCAGGGTGAGCTAGGACACAGGTGAGCCAGGGTGAGCTAGGACACAGGTGAGCCAGGGTGAGCTAGGACACAGGTGAGCCAGGGTGAGCTAGGACACAGGTGAGCTAGGACACAGGTGAGCTAGGACACAGGTGAGTTAGGACACAGGTGAGCTAGGACACAGGTGAGCTAGGACACAGGTGAGCTAGGACACAGGTGAGCTAGGGTGAGCTAGGACACAGGTGAGCCAGGTTAAGCTAGGACACAGATGAGCCTGGGTGAGCCAGGGTGAGCTAGGACACAGGTGAGCCAGGGTGAGCTAGGACACAGGTGAGCCAGGGTGAGCTAGGACACAGGTGAGCCAGGGTGAGCTAGGACACAGGTGAGCTAGGACACAGGTGAGCCAGGGTGAGCTAGGACACAGGTGAGTTAGGACACAGGTGAGCTAGGACACAGGTGAGCTAGGACACAGGTGAGCTAGGACACAGGTGAGCTAGGGTGAGCTAGGACACAGGTGAACCAGGTTAAGCTAGGACACAGATGAGCCTGGGTGAGCTAGGGTGAGCTAGGACACAGGTGAGCAAGGGTGAGCTAGGACACAGGTGAACCAGGGTGAGCTAGGACACAGGTGAGTTAGAGTGAGCTAGGACACAGGTGAGCTAGGGTGAGCTAGGACACAGGTGAGTTAGAGTGAGCTAGGACACAGGTGAGCTAGGGTGAGCTAGGACACAGGTGAGCTAGGGTGAGCTTGGACAAAGGTGAGCTAGGACACAGGTGAGCTAAGACACAGGTGAGCTAGGGTGAGCTAGGACACAGGTGAGCCAGGTTAAGCTAGGACACAGATGAGCCAGGGTGAGCTAGGACACAGGTGAGCCAGGGTGAGCTAGGACACGGGTGAGCCAGGGTGAGCTAGGACACAGGTGAGCTAGGACACGGGTGAGCTAGGGTGAGCTAGGACACGGGTGAGCTAGGACACGGGTGAGCTAGGACACGGGTGAGCTAGGGTGAGCTAGGACACGGGTGAGCTAGGACACGGGTGAGCCAGGGAGACCTAGGACACAGGTGAGCCAGGGTGAGCTAGGACACGTGTGAGCTAGGACACGGCTGAGCTAGGACACAGTTGAGCTAGGGTGAACTAGGACACAGGTGAGCTAGGGTGAGCTAGGACACAGGTGAGCGAGGGTGAGCTAGGACACGGGTGAGCTAGGACACGGGTGAGCTAGGACACGGGTGAGCCAGGTTGAGCTAGGACACAGGTGAGCTAGGACACAGGTGAGCTAGGGTGAACTAGGACACAGGTGAGCTAGGGTGAGCTAGGACACAGGTGAGCTAGGGTGAGCTAGGACACAGGTGAGCCAGGGTGAGCTAGGACACAGGTGAGCTAGGGTGAGCTTGGACACAGGTGAGCTAGGGGTGAGCTAGGACACAGGTGAGCCAGGGTGAGCTAGGACACAGGTGAGCTAGAGTGAGCTAGGACACAGGTGAGCTAGGACACATGTGAGCTAGGGTGAGCTAGGACACAGGTGAGCTAGGGTGAGCTAGGACACAGGTGAGCTAGGGTGAGCTAGGACACAAGGGTAACATACTCACCATTGTCAGAGGCCTCCAGCTGGTAGAACGGGTCGTCCATATTCTTGTCTGGAAAAGATAACACCATAAATATGTTTCTATAACAATTGATGAATAAAGAATCAATACAGATTATGTCTCTTTACCTGCAATGTTGCAGCGTGTATGGGGTTATTTAGATATTTAGTCGCTTATACATCCATACACACACAAGCGCATACATGTATTCATGTATACACACACACCCACACTCCCATAGTGGTAGTCTCCAAGCCAAAGTACTTCCCACCCTCAATCACACCCTCCCACAGTACCTCACACTATCCCAGAGTACCTCACACCCTCCCACAGTACCTCCCACTCTCCCACAGTACCTCACACCCTCCCACAGTACCTCACACTATCCCAGAGTACCTCACACCCTCCCACAGTACCTCCCACTCTTCCACAGTACCTCACACTCTCCCACAGTACCTCACACCCTCCCACCCTCCCACAGTACCTCACACTCTCCCACTCTCCCACAGTACCTCACACCCTCCCACAGTATCTCACACCCTCCCACCCTCCCACAGTACCTCACACTCTCCCACTCTCCCACAGTACCTCACACCCTCCCACAGTATCTCACAAACAGTACCTCACACTCTCCCACAGTACCTCCCACTCTCCACAAGTACCTCACGCTCCCCCCACAGTACCTCACACCCTCCCACAGTACCTCACACTATCCCAGAGTACCTCACACCCTCCCACAGTACCTCCCACTCTCCCACAGTACCTCACACTCCCCCCACAGTACCTCACACAGTACCTCACACTCCCCCACAGTACCTCACACCGTCCCACAGTACCTCACACTTTTCCACAGTACCTCACACCCTCCCACAGTACCTCACACCCTCCCACAGTACCTCACACCCTCCCACAGTACCTCACACTCTCCCACAGTACCTCACACTCCCCCACAGTACCTCACACTCTCCCACAGTACCTCGCACTCTCCCACAGTACCTCACACCCTCCCACAGTACCTCACACTCTCCCATAGTACCTCACACTCTCCCACAGTACCTCACACTCCCACAGTACCTCACACTCTCCCACAGTACCTCACACTCTCCCACAGTACCTCACACTCTCCTACAGTACCTCACACTCTCCCACAGTACCTCACACTCTCCCACAGTACCTCACACTCTCCCATAGTACCTCACACCCTCCCATAGTACCTCACACTCTCCCACAGTACCTCACACCCTCCCACAGTACCTCACACTCTCCTACAGTACCTCACACTCTCCCACAGTACCTCACATTCTCCCACAGTACCTCACACTCTCCCACAGTACCTCACACTCTCCCACAGTACCTCACACCCTCCCACAGTACCTCACACCCTCCCACAGTACCTCCCACTCTCCCACAGTACCTCACACTCTCCTACAGTACCTCACACTCTCCCACAGTACCTCACACTCTCCCATAGTACCTCACACCCTCCCATAGTACCTCACACCCTCCCACAGTACCTCACACTCTCCCACAGTACCTCACACCCTCCCACAGTACCTCACACTCTCCCACAGTACTTCACACTCTCCCACAGTACCTCACACCCTCCCACAGTACCTCACACTCTCCCACAGTACCTCACACTCTCCTACAGTGCCTCCCACTCTCCCACAGTACCTCCCACTCTCCCACAGTACCTCACACTCTCCTACAGTACCTCCTACTCTCCCACAGTACCTCCCACTCTCCCACAGTAACCAACAGCCTCACTGAGAAGAGTTAAACAGAGCAGAGAGGGTAAAACTCTGATGTAAACTTTAAAAACAAAAATATCTTGCCGGAAGGTGTGAGGAAAACTGTAAACTTTACCTCTGACGTATTTTTGTGGTCTACGGCGACTGGTCACGATACTCGGGTTTACATCACCCTTCTCTTGGTGCTACTTACCTTTTTACATTTTAGGTACAAGGGAAGTTTTTCTGTAAATATTGGATTCCAAAATATAATTTGTGTAATTTTTCGTGTTAAAGAATTTGGATGAACTTGTTCATAGTGATAATTTAGTGATTATTCTTTGAAACAATATTTATATAAGGTAATAAATATTAAAATATATAATATTCATACTGAGACTGGTGTATGATGTGCTCAAACTTTATAGTGATGGTGTTGTAATCCACAAGTTAGTAGGGATTATTAGCTAGAGGATCATTACTACAACACTTAACGAATGATGATTGGAAGTACATGTTAGGTAGACAGACTATGGATCACATATCTAAGAAAGGTCAATGGATTAAGACCACAGCTGCTTAGCCAAATTAATAATTCCTGGAAAGAGAACTCAGGCGTCTAGGAACAAGGTTACCGCTCTAGGGATAAGGTTAATCGGATTATACCTTCCTTGAGAGGCGGGGTGAAATGGTTGAGGTAGATGGCTGACTGGAAGCAGTCTTGTTGTGGGAGTGGAACTGGAAAGTCCTCCGAGGTCTCCGTTTGTGGCAGCAGCGAAGTGTAGCAGACAGCTATGCGAGAGCCTGATGTGATCTTAGTGACAAAGTTAAGTCTGCAAAATGTGAGTATTGAATGTTAGACTAACCGGGTGTGGAGCATTGTAGTAATCATTCCGTATTAGGGACTTAGGCGGAAGTTACGAGTGCAAGTGGTGACCGCGGAGGTCAAGTGGTCTATAGGTATTGGAAGTGTATTTACCTAATAGAGTATGTTAATATGTTATTATTTGTCAGAGTCTATTCTTTGTAATTAAATGACAAAACACGACGGCCTTTAAATACCTTCCATATGTTCACTCATTGTGTTCCAGTACAAACCTAGTGGTACGCCTCAAGGGTGTGGTGTGTGTAGAAGTACACGGTAGTAGTGTAATATGTGACTACGACGACGCGCGCCATCTGCCCAGGTGGCTCTCTTGAGAGCCAGTTGGGCAGATGGTGTGCGTCGTCGTAGTCACAAAGGGTTTGGGGGGATTTTCCCGGAAGTTTGGCGCGTGTGAGCGTCCGGTGTTTGGGTATGTGGTCAGGAAAGATGGGAGGTCATGTTGTTGGGGATGTAGGAGAGTATGTGGTAGAGTAAGAAATACAAGGATAAGAGTGGAATATGTGGAAAGAGTAAATGAATATGTATGTGTGTTTGGCGTAGACTTAATCCTGTGTGTAGATAATAGTTTTTGATGATAGTAAGTAAGCTATGTAGAGGCTGAGTGTAGGTGAGAGGGGTCCCAACATAGTCTGTTATGTTGTTTGGGGTGGGGGGAGGGGTGAGGGAGGGAGGGAGGGATGGAAGGGTGAGGGGAGGTCCCCCTCGGCGTGAGACTGCTCAGGGGGTCATTTGCGGTTTTGACAACCATTAGCTCCCCCTACAGGAAGCCGTAAGTGGGAGAGGATGAGAGAGTAGAGTCCAGCAGGAGGGATGTGGTCCATTTGCCTTAATCGTTTTTTCAAGTCTATTTTCTTTGAGTTATGCAGCTGTGTTTGGAGATGCTCCATGAGGGTAATAGTTGGGCCATACATGGTAGGAAGTGTGGAGGAGAAGGAGGAAGAGAAAGAGAGAGCAGTCACTCTTATGTTGTGAATGAGATGAGGCAACAGTTGGTGGCGAAGGATTGTTTTATGTAACAATGTATGGGAGTGTATAGGTGACAGAGCTGGACGGATGTGAACCATTACCCTTAAGCGTTTTTCAATGTCCGCGGAGGGGTGTGCGTACTGCCCACTGGTTAGAGGGTAACTGAAGAGCCTTTCCAAGTAGTTTGGTTATATCTTCCCCTCCCGGAGGGTACGCAATGACTGCCATTACTTCCTCAGACACAGCGGAAGTGGTTGGGTATCCATTACCCACTGCGTTTCGTTAAGGAAGGGGAGATGTAGCTACGGTCAGCGACTCCGTCTCTCTCTCTCTGTCTCTCTCTCTCTCTCTCTCTCTGTCTCTCTCTCTCTCGCTCTCTCTCTCTCTCTCTCTCTCTCTCTCTCTCTCTCTCTCTCTCTCTCTCTCTCTCTCTCTCGCTCTCTCTCTATCCCTTAGGTGCGCAATGTTCCACACATACAGAGTAAAACATATATATATATATATATATATATATATATATATATATATAAGACAATGCGGAAAACATAGTTTTGAGACTAATATTAAATTGCCTTGTTCAGTATCCTCGAGTTCAACACACACTCTCTTTCTCTCTCTAAGACCTACATTATCCAATGTAAACAGACCGGATGAGACGATAGTGAAATAGTTCTGGGTTATGTCTGTTTTCAGTTCTCATAACATTTGAAAATGTATGCGTGGTTACTCATTCCGTCTCATCGCATCTCGTTAGGGTCTGACCTTGTGTCTTTCCATAGCGCGAGTTTTCACTCAACATCAACCATTAGCGATCGTTCGATCATAAGCTGGTCTTCAATCTTATTATTATAACAAATCATAATTTTTTGTAAACACATCTGCATGGGATATACTTAGCAGTCAGTCAGTCAGTCAGTCAGTCAGTCAGTCAGTGGTTTCTCTCTGTATATATATCACTCTCTATATATCTCTATATATCTCTATATCTCTCTCTATATATATCTCTCTCTATATCTCTCTCTCTATCTCTCTCTCTCTCTCTCTCTCTCTCTCTCTCTCTCTCTCTCTCTCTCTCTCTCTCTCTATATATATATATATATATATATATATATATATATATATATATATATATATATATATATATAAATATATATATATATATATATATATATATATATATATATATATATATATATATATATATATATATATATATATCTATCTCTCTATATCTATCTCTCTATATCTATCTCTCTATCTCTCTCTCTCTCTCTCTCTCTCTCTCTCTCTCTCTCTCTCTCTCTCTCTCTCTCTCTCTCTCTCTCTCTCTCTCTCTCTCTCTCTCTCTCTCTCCAGATCATTTAATAGTTGGGGAAAGTAACATCAATTCCTTTCTCCTGCTGCCGCTGTTCACGTATCTTTTTCCATTTCACTTAGACTGACAGCGCACCAGAGGATGGACGACTAATGTCAATTTTCGAGCCCCCATCACTCTCACCCTTACAACCTTGTAAGGTAACACGACCAACATGATGACATCGTTCTTTGCCCAAATATCATTAATGTAACGTGATCAATATAGTAACTTCGTTCTTTGCCCAAATAAAATTTTAAGAGTAACGAGCAACTTTCTGTCCGATGTCTGAATAATGAAATGTAAACCATGTTTAGCCATTACATCCAAACACAATAAAATGTTACCACAAGCTTGTTTAGTTCTTGTATCACATAACGTAACGTAGCGTTTATTCAACAACTGGTAGACATAACATAATGTAGCTTCATATTCACTGTGGTAAAACAAACACACACACACACACACACATCATGGTCAGTCCTCGCTATAGCTCAAACGTGCCGTTCATTCTCTCTCCCTTAGGTGAGCAATGTTCCACACATACAAATTCCAAGCAAAGTAAACATATATAAGACAATGTGGAAAAACATAGTCTTGATACTATTATTAAATTGACTTGTTCATTATCCCCGAGTTCAAGGATGTCTCTTAAGACCTACATCATCCAAATGTAAACACCAATCGATGAGAATAAGACCGGATGAGTCGATAGTGAAATAGCTCTGGGCTATGTCTATTTTCAGTTCTTGTAACACAGTCAATGTAGCGTAATGGGAAAACAGACTTTCTACTGCCTACATAAATAGCATTTGAAAATGTATGCAAGTCTAGACAATCTTCTATAGCCCTTATATTCTAAACACATATAAAATATTAGCACACGCTTGCATCGCATTATATCATCATTAAGTAACGTGGAGATCAACTTTCTGGTTGATGTCCGAATATCATTATCGAAATGTGAACCCAATTTAGCCAAACACAATATCTCCATTACATCTCATAGCATATAAATATTACGGTCTGCAAGTTTTAGCCTCTGTAACACAATGTAACGTAACGTAACGTAACGCAAATCAACTTTTTGCAGTCCAAAATGTCATTTTGAAACGAAAAGTGAGGCTTAGTCCATCTCCATTACATCTCCTACCATATGAATATTATGGTCTACCAGTTTTAGCCCTCTGTAACACAATGTAACGTAACGTGGAAAATCAACTTTGTCGGATGACCAAATAACATTATTGAAAATGACATCCATGTTTAGCCATTACATCCAAACACAAAGAAAAATATTACCGCTTTTCCGTAGAAACTTATATGTGGAGATCATATCTCCAGAGACCACACAGTAAGCCACACATATCACATCTTCTGTTTTCAAATCACAGCTCACATCTAATTTAATGTTATTTTTTTTTTTGTAGAAACTATGTTTTGAGAATATGCTCAATGTCAGCAATTACTATTCGTATCATCAAACTCCTTTCAGTAAACAAAAACAAGCAGAGGTGCCGCATAAACCACTAAAGATCTGATGTATGCCAGGTACATCATTTTTGACAATTCTGTCACCGACCCGCCTTAGCGAGATGACTGCGCGCAACAGTACCCTAGCACTCTTAATAATTTTTATTCAAGCACTGTTAACATAGCATAATGTAAGATTTTTTTCACATTTCATATCGCGTGTGTAGATTAGAGAGAGAAGGCAAACATAGCTTGCAGCTAGTCAAAACTTATCATAACAGATATGATTTCACAGAGTTTTCAACCTTTGCCAGTTTTCAATGTTTTCTCTTCCCTTGTGCTGTGAGTCAGACAAAATGTGACATTTCATTTCATTATTAGCCAGGCAATATGCTATTAGCTAGATAGTCAAAACATATAACAAGCATTATTTCACAGGAATTTTTTCTAGCAAATATGCTTCCTTTAAGCAGTTCAACACATCAAACACCAGCAGTCTGCGAAATTCCCTTTAGTCAATAATCATCCTTTACAGTATTTCTTGACTAAAATAGCACTCCAAAACATAAGTGGTCATTTTTGTTCTCACCGTCGCACTATAGTCAATAATTTGTTTCGCAGAGTGACAAGTTATGCCTAGTGACGAGATTTCACGGTGAGCATAGTTTAAGAGAGTTCACACTGTATTAATTACGGTCATGGATATCTTATGTTATGTTTATGAAGATCATTACTTCTTATTTTTAACATTTTTCTTGCCCCCAGCTTTTCAATCTTCTCATATTTTTTTTCAAATAAAGTTTGCTTACTGTTTTCCAGTAGATTGGCTTCACATTACATATATTAATCAATTTTCAAATTCAGTTCAGTTTCTGTTCAATATCACAGCTTTGTTGTCCCCCTGCCAGTATCTAGTTCAAGACCTCTTATTATCATTGTCATTAATACTGCTATCATCAACCATGTATTGGATGTCTCAGACATTCAGTTAACAACGTAGTAAGTGTTTAATGAACGTGAGAATCACTTCATTTGCGCTCATTTTTGTTTAGTTTAAAGTTTTCCATCTTGAATTAATACTACTATCACCAACTATGTATTGGATAGCTCAGACATTCAGTTAACAACTCAGTAAGTGAAAATCACTTCATGTGAGCTCATTTTTAGTTTAGGATAAGGTTTTTCCATCGTGAAATATTATTATCATTAACCAGGTATTGGGTGGCTCTACCATTCAGTTTACAACTCAGTAACTGTTTACTGAACATTATTATCCCTCCATGCGACCTCATTTTTTAGTTTAAAGTTTCTCCATCGTAAAAAATAAAATATTACTATCACCAGCCATGTATTGGATGGCTCAACCATCCAGTTTACAACTCAGTAACAGTTTACTGAACATAGATATCCCTCCATGTGACCTCATTTTTTAGTTTAAAGTTTCTCCATCGTAAATAAAAAATAAAATATTACTATCACAAACCTCGTATTGGCCGGCTCCAGCATTCAGTTTACAACTCAGTAAGTGTTTACTGAATGCAAATCGCTACATGTGTGGTCATTTAGTTTAAAGTTTCTCAATCTTAAAATATTACTATCATCATCAACCATGCATTGGCCGGCTCCAGCATTCAGTTTACAACTCAGTAAGTGTTTACTGAATGCAAATCGCTACATGTGTGGTTATTTAGTTTAAAGTTTCTCAATCTTAAAATATTACTATCATCATCAACTATGCATTGGCTTGCTTAGTCTTTCAGTTTACAACTCAGTGAGTGTTAACTGAACGTGGAAATTAACACGTATGAGCATTTAGTTTAGTTTTAAGTTTCACAATCAATTAAATACTATCATCAACCCCGTATTGGGCTGTCGGACATTCAGTTATCCACTCGGTGAGTGTTTACTGAACGTCGAAATCATTACTGTGTGGCCATTTTTTACTTGAACCCGTCTCCACTCCAAACCAGTCAGGACCTGGGGTCCCGACTCGGACGGCAGGTCCGGTTTGGAGTGGAGACGGGTTCAAGTAAAAAATGGCCACACAGTAATGATTTCGACGTTCAGTAAACACTCACCGAGTGGATAACTGAATGTCCGACAGCCCAATACGGGGTTGATGATAGTATTTAATTGATTGTGAAACTTAAAACTAAACTAAATGCTCACACGTGTTAATTTCCACGTTCAGTTAACACTCACTGAGTTGTAAACTGAAAGACTAAGCAAGCCAATGCATAGTTGATGATGATAGTAATATTTTAAGATTGAGAAACTTTAAACTAAATGACCACACATGTAGCGATTTGCATTCAGTAAACATTTACAGAGTTGAAAACTGAATGCTGGAGCCGGCCAATACGAGGTTTGTGATAGTAAAATTTTATTTTTTATTTACGATGGAGAAACTTTAAACTAAAAAATGAGGTCACATGGAGGGATATCTATGTTCAGTAAACTGTTACTGAGTTGTAAACTGGATGGTTGAGCCATCCAATACATGGCTGGTGATAGTAATATTTTATTTTTTTACGATGGAGAAACTTTAAACTAAAAAATGAGGTCGCATGGAGGGATAACAATGTTCAGTAAACAGTTACTGAGTTGTAAACTGAATGGTAGAGCCACCCAATACCTGGTTAATGATAATAGTATTTCACGATGGAAAAACCTTATCCTAAACTAAAAATGAGCTCACATGAAGTGATTTTCACTTACTGAGTTGTTAACTGAATGTCTGAGCTATCCAATACATAGTTGGTGATAGTAGTATTAATTCAAGATTTAAAACTTTAAACTAAACTAAAATGAGCGCACATGAAGTGATTCTCACGTTCATTAAACACTTACTACGTTGTTAACTGAATGACTGAGACATCCAATACATGGTTGATGATAGCAGTATTAATGACAATGATAATAAGAGGTCTTGAACTAGATACTGGCAGGGGGACAACAACGCTGTGATATTGAAAAGAAACTGAACTGAATTTGAAAATTGATTAATATATGTAATGTGAAGCCAATCTACTGGAAAACAGTAAGCAAACTTTATTTGAAAAAAAATATGAGAAGATTGAAAAGCTGGGGGGCAAGAAAAATGTTAAAAATAAGAAGTAATGATCTTCATAAACATAACATAAGATATCCATGACCGTAATTAATACAGTGTGAACTCTCTTAAACTATGCTCACCGTGAAATCTCGTCACTAGGCATAACTTGTCACTCTGCGAAACAAATTATTGACTATAGTGCGACGGTGAGAACAAAAATGACCACTTATGTTTTGGAGTGCTATTTTAGTCAAGAAATACTGTAAAGGATGATTATTGACTAAAGGGAATTTCGCAGACTGCTGGTGTTTGATGTGTTGAACTGCTTAAAGGAAGCATATTTGCTAGAAAAAATGTCTGTGAAATAATGCTTGTTATATGTTTTGACTATCTAGCTAATAGCATATTGCCTGGCTAATAATGAAATGAAATGTCACATTTTGTCTGACTCACAGCACAAGGGAAGAGAAAACATTGAAAACTGGCAAAGGTTGAAAACTCTGTGAAATCATATCTGTTATGATAAGTTTTGACTAGCTGCAAGCTATGTTTGCCTTCTCTCTCTAATCTACACACGCGATATGAAATGTGAAAAAAATCTTACATTATGCTATGTTAACAGTGCTTGAATAAAAATTATTAAGAGTGCTAGGGTACTGTTGCGCGCAGTCATCTCGCTAAGGCGGGTCGGTGACAGAATTGTCAAAAATGATGTACCTGGCATACATCAGATCTTTAGTGGTTTATACGGCACCTCTGCTTGTTTTTGTTTACTGAAAGGAGTTTGATGATACGAATAGTAATTGCTGACATTGAGCATATTCTCAAAACATAGTTTCTACAAAAAAAAAAATAACATTAAATTATCTGTGAGCTGTGATTTGAAAACAGAAGATGTGAGATGTGTGGCTTACTGTGTGGTCTCTGGAGATATGATCTCCACATATAAGTTTCTACGGAAAAGCGGTAATATTTTTCTTTGTGTTTGGATGTAATGGCTAAACATGGATGTCATTTTCAATAATGTTATTTGGTCATCTGACAAAGTTGATTTTCCACGTTACGTTACATTGTGTTACAGAGGGCTAAAACTGGTAGACCGTAATATTCATATGGTAGGAGATGTAATGGAGATGGGCTAAGTCATACTTTCATTTAAAAATGACATTTTGGACTGCAAAAGTTGATTTGCGTTACGTTACGTTACGTTACATTGTGTTACAGAGGGCTAAAACGGGTAGAGGCCTATATTTATATGGTAATAGATGTAATGGAGATGGGCTAAGTCATACTTTCATTTAAAAATGACATTTGGACTGCAAAAAGCTGATTTGCGTTACGTTACGTTACGTTACATTGTGTTACAGAGGGCTAAAACTGGTAGACGCCAATATTTATATGGTAATAGATGTCATGGAGATGGACTAAGTCATACTTTCATTTAAAAATGACATTTTGGACTGCAAAAAGTTGATTTGCGTTACGTTACGTTACGTTACATTGTGTTACAGAGGTTAAAACTGGTAGACGCCAATATTTATATGGTAAGAGATGTAATGAAGATGGACTAAGTCATACTTTTATTTAAAAATGTTATTTGGTCTGTAGAAATATGATGATGATGAGTTCCACGGTACGTTACAATGTGTTACAGGGTCTAAAACTTGCAGACACCAATATTTATAAGGTAAGAGATGTAATGGAGATGGACTAAGCCTCACTTTTCGTTTCAAAATGACATTTTGGACTGCAAAAAGTTGATTTGCATTACGTTACGTTACGTTACATTGTGTTACAGAGGCTAAAACTTGCAGACCGTAATATTTATATGCTATGAGATGTAATGGAGATATTGTGTTTGGCTAAATGGGGTTCACATTTCGATAATGATATTCGGACATCAACCAGAAAGTTGATCTCCACGTTACTTAATGATGATATAATGCGATGCAAGCGTGTGCTAATATTTTATATGTGTTTAGAATATAAGGGCTATAGAAGATTGTCTAGACTTGCATACATTTTCAAATGCTATTTATGTAGGCAGTAGAAAGTCTGTTTTCCCATTACGGTACATTGACTGTGTTACAAGAACTGAAAATAGACATAGCCCAGAGCTATTTCACTATCGACTCATCCGGTCTTATTCTCATCGATTGGTGTTTACATTTGGATGATGTAGGTCTTAAGAGACATCCTTGAACTCGGGGATAATGAACAAGTCAATTTAATAATAGTATCAAGACTATGTTTTTCCACATTGTCTTATATATGTTTACTCTGCTTGGAATTTGTATGTGTGGAACATTGCTCACCTAAGGGAGAGAGAATGAACGGCACGTTTGAGCTATAGCGAGGACTGACCATGATGTGTGTGTGTGTGTGTGTGTTTGTTTTACCACAGTGAATATGAAGCTACATTATGTTATGTCTACCAGTTGTTGAATAAACGCTACGTTACGTTATGTGATACAAGAACTAAACAAGCTTGTGGTAACATTTTATTGTGTTTGGATGTAATGGCTAAACATGGTTTACATTTCATTATTCAGACATCGGACAGAAAGTTGCTCGTTACTCTTAAAATGTTATTTGGGCAAAGAACGAAGTTACTATATTGATCACGTTACATTAATGATATTTGGGCAAAGAACGATGTCATCATGTTGGTCGTGTTACCTTACAAGGTTGTAAGGGTGAGAGTGACGGGGGCTCGAAAATTGACATTAGTCGTCCATCCTCTGGTGCGCTGTCAGTCTAAGTGAAATGGAAAAAGATACGTGAACAGCGGCAGCAGGAGAAAGGAATTGATGTTACTTTCCCCAACTATTATATGATCTGGAGAGAGAGAGAGAGAGAGAGAGAGAGAGAGAGAGAGAGAGAGAGAGAGAGAGAGAGAGAGAGAGAGAGAGAGAGAGAGAGAGAGAGAGAGAGAGAGAGGGAGAGAGAGAGAGAGAGAGAGAGAGAGAGAGAGAGAGAGAGAGAGAGAGAGAGAGAGAGAGAGAGAGAGAGAGAGAGAGAGAGAGAGAGAGAGAGAGAGAGAGAGAGAGAGAGAGAGAGAGATAGAGAGAGATATAGAGAGAGATAGATATAGAGAGATAGATACAGAGAGAGAGAGATAGAGAGAGATATAGAGAGAGATAGATATAGAGAGATAGATACAGAGAGAGAGAGATAGAGAGAGAGAGAGAGAGAGAGAGAGAGAGAGAGAGAGAGAGAGAGAGAGAGAGAGAGAGAGAGAGAGAGAGAGAGAGAGAGAGAGAGAGAGATAGAGAGAGAGATAGAGAGAGATATATAGAGAGAGATATATAGAGAGAGAGATATAGAGAGAGATATATAGAGAGAGATATATATACAGAGAGAAACCACTGACTGACTGACTGACTGACTGACTGACTGACTGCTAAGTATATCCCATGCAGATGTGTTTACAACAAATTATGATTTGTTATAATAATAAGATTGAAGACCAGCTTATGATCGAACGATCGCTAATGGTTGATGTTGAGTGAAAACTCGCACTATGGAAAGACACAAGGTCAGACCCTAACGAGATGCGACGAGACGGAATGAGTAACCACGCATACATTTTCAAATGTTATAAGAACTGAAAACAGACATAACCCAGAACTATTTCACTATCGTCTCATCCGGTCTGTTTACATTGGATAATGTAGGTCTTAGAGAGAGAAAGAGAGTGTGTGTTGAACTCGAGGATACTGAACAAGGCAATTTAATATTAGTCTCAAAACTATGTTTTCCGCATTGTCTTATATATATATATATATATGTTTTACTTTGTATGTGTGGAACATTGCGCACCTAAGGGATAGAGAGAGAGAGAGAGCGAGAGAGAGAGAGAGAGAGAGAGAGAGAGAGAGAGAGAGAGAGAGAGAGAGAGAGAGAGAGAGAGAGAGAGAGAGAGAGAGAGAGAGAGAGAGAGAGAGAGAGAGACAGAGAGAGACAGAGAGAGAGAGACAGAGAGAGAGAGACAGAGAGAGAGAGACAGAGAGAGAGAGAGACAGAGAGAGAGAGACAGAGAGAGAGAGAGACGGAGTCGCTGACCGTAGCTACATCTCCCCTTCCTTAACAAAACGCTGTGGGTAATGGATACCCAACCACTTCCGCTGTGTCTGAGGAAGTAATGGCAGCCATTGCGTACCCTCCGGGAGGGGAAGATATAACCAAACTACTTGGAAAGGCTCTTCAGTTACCCTCTGACCAGTGGGCAGTACGCACACCCCTCCGCGGACACCTATTAGGTGAGTACATTGAAAAACGCTTAAGGGTAATGGTTCACATCCGTTCAGCTCTGTCACCTATACACTCCCATACATTGTTACATAAAACAATCCTTCGCCACCAACTGTTGCCTCATCTCATTCACAACATAGGAGTGACTGCTCTCTCTTTCTCTTCCTCCTTCTCCTCCACACTTCCTACCATGTATGGCCCAACTATTACCCTCATAGAGCATCTCCAAACACAGCTGCATAACTCGAAGAAAATAGACTTGAAAAAACGATTAAGGCAAATGGACCACATCCCTCCTGCTGGACTCTACTCTCTCATCCTCTCCCACTTACGGCTTCCTGTAGGGGGAGCTAATGGTTGTCAAAACCGCAAATGACCCCCTGAGCAGTCTCACGCCGAGGGGGACCTCCCCTCACCCTTCCATCCCTCCCTCCCTCCCTCACCCCTCCCCCCACCCCAAACAACATAACAGACTATGTTGGGACCCCTCAGAAAGACCCCTTAAGAAAGTCGACAGAGGTAGCAGAGGCATATTATAATGCGCGGAACAAGGTCCAAGCAAAGGTGATCAATGAAGGTGATAGGGTATTCGTGAAGCAGATGCACGCCCAGGCAGAAGGTAAGTTGGCACCCAAGTTTGTGGGGCCATGTCGGGTAATTAGCAAGAAGAATGCAGAAGTTAAGGTTAAGGTGCTAAACACAGGGCATGTGTTCTCCTGTCACCCAGACCGCGTCTATACACTGACCGGTCAGGCAAGTGAGGAGCCATACCCGGCGGGGAATGTGCCAGGGGAGAGCACACCAGCGGCTGAGGACACACGTAGGGGTACGAGGAGTTGGCAATCAAGGGTGGATAACACAGAACAGCCTTCGCAGGACCGGGGACAAGGTCCACAGGCGACGGTGACACATCGCTATCCGACCCGCTCTCGTGGGGTCATGAACACAGAAGGAGCATAGTATGTACTGTAGAGTAGTGCATGGCCATGGTAGTTTTTGTAGAGTGTGGGGTAGTGTGTAGAGTGCGGTGTTGAGTGGTGCATGGGCATGGTAGTCTTTTGTAGAGTGTGGGGTAGTGTGTAGAGTGTGGTGTAGAGTAGCGTGTGTAGTGGGTGGTGTAGTGTAGTGGCGTTGGGGACGCCGGATGTTGTGTTGATGGCGTTGGGGACGCCGGGTGTTGTGTTGATGGCGTTGGGGACGCCGGGTGTTGTGTTGATGGCGTTGGGGACGCCAGGTGTTGTGTTGATGGCGTTGGGGACGCCAGGTGTTGTGTTGAGGGCGTTGGGGATGCCGTTGGGTGGTGTAGTGTAGAGGCGTTTGGACGCCTGGTATGGAGTGTGGTGTTGTGGAGTATATGGTGGCGCAGGGGCGCCAGGTAGTGGTCTGTAAGGTGAGTATCGGCTTAGCAAGGTCGGTGCGTTAGGACGCAGGAAGTGGTTGTGGAGATGTGTGGCGTTATATTAATTAAGGTCATCAGTGGTTGGGATGACCAGAGGAGATGGTGTGTTGGAGTAGGTAAGTCTTATGGATAAAATGCAATGTGGATAATTGCAGGAGTTGGTGGCTGCAGTAGGCGAGCCAAGTCGATATCTCTAGCAAGACTCATAAAAGACTAATAAAGATTCATTATTTTCATTAAAATTTTCATTAATTAAGTCGGAGTGGGTAAGTCTTATGGATAAGATTACAAGGTGGAAATTCAAAATTTCAGGTGTTGGTGGTTGCAGTGGGCGAGCCAAGTACATATATTAAATTCTCATTAAGTTGTTACAGGAATCTCACTAGAGGCGAGCCAGTGGCAGTATGATGCTTTAGTGACATTAGTTGTGGAATTATTTTAATGAGGTATTTATTGTGATAATGTATGTGCATGTATATACTGTATATTACCTCATCGGCTATTACTGAGTGTTAGGCTTGAGAAGGTCCCCCGGGATCATGTCACAGAGCTTCAGGTAGAGTACAAGGGAAGCCATGACGCTACACTCAGTAATTCTAGAAAAAAAGGGGGGGAGGAAGTGAAGCCAACGTGACGTTATAGGCGAAATTCGCCCCCTGACATCAAAGCAGGGATAAGGGCCAGCTGCAATGGCTTTACAGCTGTGCTCAGGCTATGTACGGGGAGAGAGTAAGGAGTCAAGAGGGTGTCATGTAATAATGGGATCGAGCCAGGGGGCTCCGAGGGAATATTTTGCAGGTACAGCGGTCGGGAAGGTGTGAATACAGGTGGGCACACTCTGGGCAGATGGGCCTAGAGTAATGTGCTACAGCTGTGGCGAGCACAGGAAGGAAGAATGACCAGAGAGCTGTAAGGTATCTACAGCGTTCTGGGGTTGATGCCCTGGAACGAGACGGCAGCATAGACCCGAGGGAACATGACCCTGGGGTAGGAATCTCCGTTACTCTGGAGGCCAGGATCACGTTAGCTTAGAGCAACGATGGGACATTGGCAACATTCACCAGGCTGGACAGCCTAGGTTTTGTCTGGGTCATGGAGGATCTATGACCTAGCAACCATGGGACACGAAGACAAGAGAAGTGATGCTGCCAATTGTGGAGGAGGCCAGTGAAACATTGTGTGACCATTGTAAGCCCTTATGTCAACAGTACAGGGCAAGATGTTAAATTATTATTAACTTGTTACTAAGGATGAAGAACCTTAGATATATATGTGTTGTGTATATATTAATGCCTAGTGTCATTTCTGGTTAAGTGCCAGCATTCGGGTCCATGTAATTTTATGGTTATGTTTGTATGTAATTATATGTCAGAAGTTTAGGTATATGTGCATTGTTGGAGATGGGAAAAAATATTTCAGACTATTATACCTGTGCTATGATGTGAATATAATGTATATGTTGTAGAAGTGTTGTGAGTCATGTCGGGGAAAATTTTAATTTAGTTCATCGTGTGCATGATGAACTGATTGGATGATTTTTTAGTTGTACATATATGGTGGGTGCATCCTCCAGGTCCTTGCACCAATGGAACCATTTCAATGATGCATATGGGGACATATGCGTGTTCAAGGAGGGGAGTGGTGTTGTAATCCACAAGTTAGTAGGGATTATTAGCTAGAGGATCATTACTACAACACTTAACGAATGATGATTGGAAGTACATGTTAAGTAGACAGACTATGGATCACATATCTAAGAAAGGTCAATGGATTAAGACAGCAGCTGCTTAGCCAAATTAATGATTCCTGGAAAGAGAACTCAGGCTTCTAGGAACAAGGTTACCGCTCTATGGATAAGGTTAATCGGATTATACCTTCCTTGAGAGGCGTGGTGAAATGGTTGAGGTAGATGGCTGACTGGAGACAGTCTTGTTGTGGGAGTGGAACCGGCAAGTCCTCCGAGGTCTCCGTTTGTGGCAGCAGCGAAGTGTAGCAGACAGCTATGCGAGAGCCTGATGTGTTCATAGTGACCAAGTTAAGTCTGCAGTATGTGAGTATTGAATGAAAGACTAACCGGGTGTGGAGATTGTAGTAATCATTCTGTATTAGGGACTTAGGCGGAAGTTACGAGTGCAAGTGGTGACCGCGGAGGTCAAGTGGTCTATGGGTATTGGAAGTGTATTGACCTAATAGAGTATGTTAATATGTTATTATTTGTCAGAATCTATTCTTTGTAATTAAATGACAAAACCCGACGGCCTTTAAATACCTTCCATATGTTCACTCATTGTGTTCCAGTACAAACCTAGTGGTACGCCTCAAGGGTCTGGTGTGTGTAGGAATACACGGTGGTAGTAACGGTTGCTGAGGCAAGGTGTTATGTGTTGTGTAATCGCTGTGTTCAGAATGAACCGGGGTTCAGCGTCACGACAATATCTTGGCTGATTAGTCTATTATCACGAATATTGTAATTTCTAGCTAATCTTCTTTTGACCGTGAATGATTATATTTTGACAATGTATGTCATACATAACCTACTATATTATATTTCTGTATCAAAGTTTTATGCCATGTAATTGTGGATTTATATATTAGATGTCTAGTGTATAGCAGTAGCCTAATGTCACGTAGCTTGAAAATCTCTTTGTATGCTTACTGTATGAAATGCTACATAAAAGCTGTATAGGAAGTATTATGTGAACCATGATGGAGAATGTATACATTTAGGTCTCGGATGTATTGCTCACATGTATACTGTGTAATTTAAATTTCATTGTTGTTCCTTACATTGTCCTCTTGTCATGACATTAAATGATATTATGGCACTGTGAAATATATGCCCGTAGACAAGCTTTTGATACACATATTGTGTGTGTATATATATATATATATATATATATATATATATATATATATATATATATATATATATATATATATATATATATGTCGTACCTAGTAGCCAGAATGCACTTCTCGGCCTACTATGCAAGGTCCGATGTGCCTAATAAGCCAAGTTTTCATGAATTAATATATTTTCTCTAATTTTTTTCTTATGAAATGATAAAGCTACCCATTTCATTATGTATGAGGTCAATTTTTTTTTATTGGAATTAAAATTAACGTAGATATATGACCGAACCTAACCAACCCTACCTAACCTAACCTAACCTATCTTCATAGGTTAGGTATAGGTTAGGTAGCCAAAAAAGTTAGGTTAGGTTAGGTTAGGTAGGTTAGGTAGTCGAAAAACAATTAATTAATGAAAACTTGGCTTATTAGGCAAATTGGGCCTTGCATAGTAGGCTAAGAAGTGCGTTCTGGCTACTAAGTACGACATATATATATATATATATATATATATATATATATATATATATATATATATATATATATATATATATATATATATATATATATGTTGTACCTAGTAGCCAGAACGTCGTACTCGGCCTGCTATGCAAGACCCGATTTGCCTAATAAGCCAAGTTTTCCTGAATTAATATATTTTCTCTATTTTTTTTTTTTTATGAAATGATAAAGCTACTCATTTCATTATGTATGAGGTCAATTTTTTTATTGGAGTTAAAATAATAATAATAATAATAATAATAATAATAATAATAATAATTTTTATTTAGGTAAGGTACATACATAAAGATATTTTACAAAGTTTGTTGGCTTCATAGATAGAGCTAGTACATACAATGCCTAAAGCCACTATTACGCAAAGCGTTTCGGGCAGGAAAAACATTAATGACTAAAGCTTAAAACTAATGGGTAAAAAGAATAAGATGTGTTGAGTACAAATAAAAATAGAGGTAAAAGAGGGGGGAACATTGTTGAAAAAGCAGCACAAATACAATTACAAATTATTACAGAAAATTACATTCAAACAGCGTTGATTTGAAAAACAAAAATAAACAAAAAACATACATGGGTTGACAACAGAGGGGTAAGGTGGGTTACAGGGAATTTATTAGGTATAGCTTCGTTTTTAACTTAAACTGGTTGAGAGAGGTACAGTCTTTAACATGGTTAGGAAGGTCATTCCACATTCTGGGCCCCTTGATTTGTAGAGCATTTCTGGTTTGATTAAGTCGTACTCTAGGAATATCAAAACTGTATTTATTTCTGGTGTGGTGCTCATGGGTTCTGTTACAACCTTCTATGAAGCTTTTGAGATCAGGATTGGCATTATAGTTTAGCGTTTTATATATGTATAATACACATGAGAGAATGTGCAGTGACTTAATGTCTAACATATTCAGAGATTTGAGTAGGGGTACCGAGTGATGCCTGAGGCCAGAGTTGGATATTTTCCTAATAGCAGCTTTGTGTTGAGTAATTAGAGGACGTAAGTGATTTTGGGTAGTAGAGCCCCAAGCACAAATACCATAGTTGAGATATGGATAGATAAGGGAGTAATAGAGAGTCACCAGGGCAGGGCGTGGTACATAATATCTGATCTTAGAAAGAATAGCCACAGTTTTTGAAACTTTTTTGATATGTTTAGAATGTGTCCCTGGAAATTCAGCTTGTGGTCAATGAGAATGCCAAGGAATTTGCCATTTAATTTGTTACAAATTTGGGTATTGTTTATTTTGAGATTTATTTGATTAGAGGATTTATTGCCAAACAGAATATAGAAAGTTTTGTCAATGTTAAGGGTGAGTTTGTTGGCAGTTAGCCACAGATGGACTTTATTAAGCTCAGTATTTACTGTGGCATTTAGAGCAAGGGGATCAGGACTGGAGTAAATGAAGGTTGTGTCGTCAGCAAATAGAATTGGTTTGAGGTGTTGGGAGGCATTTGGAAGGTCAATAATGTAGATGAGAAAGAGGAGAGGGCCAAGTATGCAGCCCTGGGGAACACCAATGTTGATGGGTAGGGTGGAAGAAATTGTATTATTCACAGAAACACATTGGAGCCTGTCAGTAAGGTAGGATTTGAGGTATTGTAGGAAGTGTCCTCTGACACCATAATGATGTAATTTAAGAAGAAGGTTTTGGTGGTTGACAGTATCGAAAGCTTTACGCAGGTCAACAAATAACCCAACAGGGAACTCATTTTTATCAAGAGCTGTATGAATCGAGTTAAGCATACTAATAAGTGCATCGTTATTGCTTTTTTTGGGCCTGAAGCCATATTGGCAAGGGCTAAGTATATTGAGTTTGGCTAGATATGAGTAAAGCTGCTTATAGATTAGTTTTTCACAAATTTTTGACAAGTTTGGCAGGATTGATATAGGTCTGTAGTTGTTAACATCTGTGAGATCACCACATTTGTGGACAGGCGTTACTCTCGCTTTTTTTAGAATATCTGGAAAGGTTTGGAGTTCAAGTGACTTGTTGAAGAGCAAAGCAATAGCAGGGGCTAAAGATCTGGAGGCTTTTTTGTAGATTAAAGTTGGTATCTCCTCAAGGGCACCAGACTTGGTTTTAAGGGAAAGGATTATCTCATTGACGTCAGTGAAATTAATAGGCTATAGGTACAGAGACTGTGGATAGTTTCCTGTAAGATAGTCCTTAATGTCAGTACTGGAAGATGGAATATCATTAGCAAGGAATGAACCAATGGAAGAGAAGAACCTATTGAACTCAATAGCAGAATCAGAGGCTGAAAGCTGACCATCGTTATTAGACAGGAGAGTCGGTTTGTTATTTATAGACTTCTTTGATCCCAGTATTTGTGAAATTGTTCTCCAAGTTTGTTTAATGTTGCTCTTTATTTGGGTAAATTTATCTTCGTAGTATTTAGTTTTGGCTCGTCTAATTATCTTAGATAGCAATAATGAGTAATTCTTTGAGAATTCTTTGGAGACAATTCCTAACCTATACTTCTTCTCAAGGTCATGTTTTTTATTAATAGATTTAAGTATTCCCACTGTAAGCCAGGGATTGTTAAGCCTTTTGGTTGTGACTTGTTTTGTAAGCATAGGACAGTGGGTATTATAAAGGCTAAGAGTTTTTTGAAGAAAAGATTGAACTGCTAGGTTGATGTCCTCTATGTTACCTAACTCGGACTCCCAGTTGACATTATCAGTAGCAGTTATAAAATTGTCTATAGCAGTTTCATTGTGTAGTCTAAAACGTATCTCTCTTGACTCAAGAGGTGGTTTGCTAATGTTAGTTAAGAGAAATGTGGGGTAATGGTCTGTAGTGCTATCGGTGATTATACCTGAAGTAAGCGGAGAGGTTATGTTTGTCCAGATGTGATCTAGAGTCGTGGCAGTGCTATCAGTGATTCTAGTAGGTCTAGTGATTAAGGGTATGAGGAAGCAGGAATTCATACAGTTGAGGAAGCTAACAGCAGTAGGGTGTTCAGGCTCGCAGAGGTCAATATTAAAGTCCCCTGCGATAATTAGGTGGTTTTTGTTCAGTCTGTTATCAAGTATTAGATTTCTAAGGTTTGAGTTGAATTCGGACACATCAGTGTTAGGAATTCTATAAACTGCACCCACAGACAGGACAGACTCGGCACCCTTGACTCTGAAGCTGGTGAAGATATACTCCCCATAGCAGTCTCTAGTTCTAATTTCTTTTAAGCATGTTAGTTCTTGGTGGTAGTAAAGAGCAGTGCCACCACCTCTCTGAAGTTGACGACAGTTGTGAATTGCTGAGTAGTTAGTAAAATTAACGTAGATATATGACCGAACCTAACCAACCCTACCTAACCTAACCTAACCTATCTTTATAGGTTAGGTTAGCTAGCCGAAAAAGTTAGGTTAGGTTAGTTTAGGTAGTCGAAAAACAACTAATTCATGAAAACTTGGCTTATTAGGCAAATCGGGCCTTGCATAGTAGGCTGAGAAGTGCGTTCTGGCTACTAGGTACGATATATATATATATATATATATATATATATATATATATATATATATATATATATATATATATATATATATATATATATATATATAAGCCTATACTTGCATAAACCACAAGTGAAGATAAACAATCTTTGGACAACACCCACCAGTGGGACTCGAACCCAGAAAGCACAACTACCTTCCAGTAGCTGGCATAACTAGTATGCTTTAACCCACTACGCCATCAGACCTTACAAAAGAAGTAGATAGTTCGAGATATATATCTCAAACATCTCTACCTCCCGAAGGCACCAGATGAGTGAGGGGTCAGTCTGCATTTTTCGTCAAGCCACTGTCAATGTGAGAGAACTCGTGTCCAGCTTATAAGCCTATACTTGCATAAACCACAAGTGAAGATAAACAATCTTTGGACAACACCCACCAGTGGGACTCGAACCCAGAAAACACAACTACCTTCCAGTAGCTGGCATAACTAGTATGCTTTAACCCACTACGCCATCAGACCTTACAAAAGAAGTAGATAGTTCGAGATATATATCTCAAACATCTCTACCTCCCGAAGGCACCAGATGAGTGAGGGGTCAGTCTGCATTTTTCGTCAAGCCACTGTCAATGTGAGAGAACTCGTGTCCAGCTTATAAGCCTATACTTGCATAAACCACAAGTGAAGATAAACAATCTTTGGACAACACCCACCAGTGGGACTCGAACCCAGAAAGAACAACTACCTTCCAGTAGCTGGCATAACTAGTATGCTTTAACCCACTACGCCATCAGACCTTACAAAAGAAGTAGATAGTTCGAGATATATATCTCAAACATCTCTACCTCCCGAAGGCACCAGATGAGTGAGGGGTCAGTCTGCATTTTTCGTCAAGCCACTGTCAATGTGAGAGAACTCGTGTCCAGCTTATAAGCCTATACTTGCATAAACCACAAGTGAAGATAAACAATCTTTGGACAACACCCACCAGTGGGACTCGAACCCAGAAAGCACAACTACCTTCCAGTAGCTGGCATAACTAGTATGCTTTAACCCACTACGCCATCAGACCTTACAAAAGAAGTAGATAGTTCGAGATATATATCTCAAACATCTCTACCTCCCGAAGGCACCAGATGAGTGAGGGGTCAGTCTGCATTTTTCGTCAAGCCACTGTCAATGTGAGAGAACTCGTGTCCAGCTTATAAGCCTATACTTGCATAAACCACAAGTGAAGATAAACAATCTTTGGACAACACCCACCAGTGGGACTCGAACCCAGAAAGCACAACTACCTTCCAGTAGCTGGCATAACTAGTATGCTTTAACCCACTACGCCATCAGACCTTACAAAAGAAGTAGATAGTTCGAGATATATATCTCAAACATCTCTACCTCCCGAAGGCACCAGATGAGTGAGGGGTCAGTCTGCATTTTTCGTCAAGCCACTGTCAATGTGAGAGAACTCGTGTCCAGCTTATAAGCCTATACTTGCATAAACCACAAGTGAAGATAAACAATCTTTGGACAACACCCACCAGTGGGACTCGAACCCAGAAAGCACAACTACCTTCCAGTAGCTGGCATAACTAGTATGCTTTAACCCACTACGCCATCAGACCTTACAAAAGAAGTAGATAGTTCGAGATATATATCTCAAACATCTCTACCTCCCGAAGGCACCAGATGAGTGAGGGGTCAGTCTGCATTTTTCGTCAAGCCACTGTCAATGTGAGAGAACTCGTGTCCAGCTTATAAGCCTATACTTGCATAAACCACAAGTGAAGATAAACAATCTTTGGACAACACCCACCAGTGGGACTCGAACCCAGAAAGCACAACTACCTTCCAGTAGCTGGCATAACTAGTATGCTTTAACCCACTACGCCATCAGACCTTACAAAAGAAGTAGATAGTTCGAGATATATATCTCAAACATCTCTACCTCCCGAAGGCACCAGACGAGTGAGGGGTCAGTCTGCATTTTTCGTCAAGCCACTGTCAATGTGAGAGAACTCGTGTCCAGCTTATAAGCCTATACTTGCATAAACCACAAGTGAAGATAAACAATCTTTGGACAACACCCACCAGTGGGACTCGAACCCAGAAAGCACAACTACCTTCCAGTAGCTGGCATAACTAGTATGCTTTAACCCACTACGCCATCAGACCTTACAAAAGAAGTAGATAGTTCGAGATATATATCTCAAACATCTCTACCTCCCGAAGGCACCAGATGAGTGAGGGGTCAGTCTGCATTTTTCGTCAAGCCACTGTCAATGTGAGAGAACTCGTGTCCAGCTTATAAGCCTATACTTACATAAACCACAAGTGAAGATAAACAATCTTTGGACAACACCCACCAGTGGGACTCGAACCCAGAAAGCACAACTACCTTCCAGTAGCTGGCATAACTAGTATGCTTTAACCCACTACGCCATCAGACCTTACAAAAGAAGTAGATAGTTCGAGATATATATCTCAAACATCTCTACCTCCCGAAGGCACCAGACGAGTGAGGGGTCAGTCTGCATTTTTCGTCAAGCCACTGTCAATGTGAGAGAACTCGTGTCCAGCTTATAAGCCTATACTTGCATAAACCACAAGTGAAGATAAACAATCTTTGGACAACACCCACCAGTGGGACTCGAACCCAGAAAGCACAACTACCTTCCAGTAGCTGGCATAACTAGTATGCTTTAACCCACTACGCCATCAGACCTTACAAAAGAAGTAGATAGTTCGAGATATATATCTCAAACATCTCTACCTCCCGAAGGCACCAGATGAGTGAGGGGTCAGTCTGCATTTTTCGTCAAGCCACTGTCAATGTGAGAGAACTCGTGTCCAGCTTATAAGCCTATACTTGCATAAACCACAAGTGAAGATAAACAATCTTTGGACAACACCCACCAGTGGGACTCGAACCCAGAAAACACAACTACCTTCCAGTAGCTGGCATAACTAGTATGCTTTAACCCACTACGCCATCAGACCTTACAAAAGAAGTAGATAGTTCGAGATATATATCTCAAACATCTCTACCTCCCGAAGGCACCAGATGAGTGAGGGGTCAGTCTGCATTTTTCGTCAAGCCACTGTCAATGTGAGAGAACTCGTGTCCAGCTTATAAGCCTATACTTGCATAAACCACAAGTGAAGATAAACAATCTTTGGACAACACCCACCAGTGGGACTCGAACCCAGAAAGCACAACTACCTTCCAGTAGCTGGCATAACTAGTATGCTTTAACCCACTACGCCATCAGACCTTACAAAAGAAGTAGATAGTTCGAGATATATATCTCAAACATCTCTACCTCCCGAAGGCACCAGATGAGTGAGGGGTCAGTCTGCATTTTTCGTCAAGCCACTGTCAATGTGAGAGAACTCGTGTCCAGCTTATAAGCCTATACTTGCATAAACCACAAGTGAAGATAAACAATCTTTGGACAACACCCACCAGTGGGACTCGAACCCAGAAAGCACAACTACCTTCCAGTAGCTGGCATAACTAGTATGCTTTAACCCACTACGCCATCAGACCTTACAAAAGAAGTAGATAGTTCGAGATATATATCTCAAACATCTCTACCTCCCGAAGGCACCAGATGAGTGAGGGGTCAGTCTGCATTTTTCGTCAAGCCACTGTCAATGTGAGAGAACTCGTGTCCAGCTTATAAGCCTATACTTGCATAAACCACAAGTGAAGATAAACAATCTTTGGACAACACCCACCAGTGGGACTCGAACCCAGAAAGCACAACTACCTTCCAGTAGCTGGCATAACTAGTATGCTTTAACCCACTACGCCATCAGACCTTACAAAAGAAGTAGATAGTTCGAGATATATATCTCAAACATCTCTACCTCCCGAAGGCACCAGATGAGTGAGGGGTCAGTCTGCATTTTTCGTCAAGCCACTGTCAATGTGAGAGAACTCGTGTCCAGCTTATAAGCCTATACTTGCATAAACCACAAGTGAAGATAAACAATCTTTGGACAACACCCACCAGTGGGACTCGAACCCAGAAAGCACAACTACCTTCCAGTAGCTGGCATAACTAGTATGCTTTAACCCACTACGCCATCAGACCTTACAAAAGAAGTAGATAGTTCGAGATATATATCTCAAACATCTCTACCTCCCGAAGGCACCAGATGAGTGAGGGGTCAGTCTGCATTTTTCGTCAAGCCACTGTCAATGTGAGAGAACTCGTGTCCAGCTTATAAGCCTATACTTGCATAAACCACAAGTGAAGATAAACAATCTTTGGACAACACCCACCAGTGGGACTCGAACCCAGAAAGCACAACTACCTTCCAGTAGCTGGCATAACTAGTATGCTTTAACCCACTACGCCATCAGACCTTACAAAAGAAGTAGATAGTTCGAGATATATATCTCAAACATCTCTACCTCCCGAAGGCACCAGATGAGTGAGGGGTCAGTCTGCATTTTTCGTCAAGCCACTGTCAATGTGAGAGAACTCGTGTCCAGCTTATAAGCCTATACTTGCATAAACCACAAGTGAAGATAAACAATCTTTGGACAACACCCACCAGTGGGACTCGAACCCAGAAAGCACAACTACCTTCCAGTAGCTGGCATAACTAGTATGCTTTAACCCACTACGCCATCAGACCTTACAAAAGAAGTAGATAGTTCGAGATATATATCTCAAACATCTCTACCTCCCGAAGGCACCAGATGAGTGAGGGGTCAGTCTGCATTTTTCGTCAAGCCACTGTCAATGTGAGAGAACTCGTGTCCAGCTTATAAGCCTATACTTGCATAAACCACAAGTGAAGATAAACAATCTTTGGACAACACCCACCAGTGGGACTCGAACCCAGAAAGCACAACTACCTTCCAGTAGCTGGCATAACTAGTATGCTTTAACCCACTACGCCATCAGACCTTACAAAAGAAGTAGATAGTTCGAGATATATATCTCAAACATCTCTACCTCCCGAAGGCACCAGATGAGTGAGGGGTCAGTCTGCATTTTTCGTCAAGCCACTGTCAATGTGAGAGAACTCGTGTCCAGCTTATAAGCCTATACTTGCATAAACCACAAGTGAAGATAAACAATCTTTGGACAACACCCACCAGTGGGACTCGAACCCAGAAAGCACAACTACCTTCCAGTAGCTGGCATAACTAGTATGCTTTAACCCACTACGCCATCAGACCTTACAAAAGAAGTAGATAGTTCGAGATATATATCTCAAACATCTCTACCTCCCGAAGGCACCAGATGAGTGAGGGGTCAGTCTGCATTTTTCGTCAAGCCACTGTCAATGTGAGAGAACTCGTGTCCAGCTTATAAGCCTATACTTGCATAAACCACAAGTGAAGATAAACAATCTTTGGACAACACCCACCAGTGGGACTCGAACCCAGAAAGCACAACTACCTTCCAGTAGCTGGCATAACTAGTATGCTTTAACCCACTACGCCATCAGACCTTACAAAAGAAGTAGATAGTTCGAGATATATATCTCAAACATCTCTACCTCCCGAAGGCACCAGATGAGTGAGGGGTCAGTCTGCATTTTTCGTCAAGCCACTGTCAATGTGAGAGAACTCGTGTCCAGCTTATAAGCCTATACTTGCATAAACCACAAGTGAAGATAAACAATCTTTGGACAACACCCACCAGTGGGACTCGAACCCAGAAAGCACAACTACCTTCCAGTAGCTGGCATAACTAGTATGCTTTAACCCACTACGCCATCAGACCTTACAAAAGAAGTAGATAGTTCGAGATATATATCTCAAACATCTCTACCTCCCGAAGGCACCAGATGAGTGAGGGGTCAGTCTGCATTTTTCGTCAAGCCACTGTCAATGTGAGAGAACTCGTGTCCAGCTTATAAGCCTATACTTGCATAAACCACAAGTGAAGATAAACAATCTTTGGACAACACCCACCAGTGGGACTCGAACCCAGAAAGCACAACTACCTTCCAGTAGCTGGCATAACTAGTATGCTTTAACCCACTACGCCATCAGACCTTACAAAAGAAGTAGATAGTTCGAGATATATATCTCAAACATCTCTACCTCCCGAAGGCACCAGATGAGTGAGGGGTCAGTCTGCATTTTTCGTCAAGCCACTGTCAATGTGAGAGAACTCGTGTCCAGCTTATAAGCCTATACTTGCATAAACCACAAGTGAAGATAAACAATCTTTGGACAACACCCACCAGTGGGACTCGAACCCAGAAAGCACAACTACCTTCCAGTAGCTGGCATAACTAGTATGCTTTAACCCACTATGCCATCAGACCTTACAAAAGAAGTAGATAGTTCGAGATATATATCTCAAACATCTCTACCTCCCAAAGGCACCAGATGAGTGAGGGGTCAGTCTGCATTTTTCGTCAAGCCACTGTCAATGTGAGAGAACTCGTGTCCAGCTTATAAGCCTATACTTGCATAAACCACAAGTGAAGATAAACAATCTTTGGACAACACCCACCAGTGGGACTCGAACCCAGAAAGCACAACTACCTTCCAGTAGCTGGCATAACTAGTATGCTTTAACCCACTACGCCATCAGACCTTACAAAAGAAGTAGATAGTTCGAGATATATATCTCAAACATCTCTACCTCCCGAAGGCACCAGATGAGTGAGGGGTCAGTCTGCATTTTTCGTCAAGCCACTGTCAATGTGAGAGAACTCGTGTCCAGCTTATAAGCCTATACTTGCATAAACCACAAGTGAAGATAAACAATCTTTGGACAACACCCACCAGTGGGACTCGAACCCAGAAAGCACAACTACCTTCCAGTAGCTGGCATAACTAGTATGCTTTAACCCACTACGCCATCAGACCTTACAAAAGAAGTAGATAGTTCGAGATATATATCTCAAACATCTCTACCTCCCGAAGGCACCAGATGAGTGAGGGGTCAGTCTGCATTTTTCGTCAAGCCACTGTCAATGTGAGAGAACTCGTGTCCAGCTTATAAGCCTATACTTGCATAAACCACAAGTGAAGATAAACAATCTTTGGACAACACCCACCAGTGGGACTCGAACCCAGAAAGCACAACTACCTTCCAGTAGCTGGCATAACTAGTATGCTTTAACCCACTACGCCATCAGACCTTACAAAAGAAGTAGATAGTTCGAGATATATATCTCAAACATCTCTACCTCCCGAAGGCACCAGATGAGTGAGGGGTCAGTCTGCATTTTTCGTCAAGCCACTGTCAATGTGAGAGAACTCGTGTCCAGCTTATAAGCCTATACTTGCATAAACCACAAGTGAAGATAAACAATCTTTGGACAACACCCACCAGTGGGACTCGAACCCAGAAAGCACAACTACCTTCCAGTAGCTGGCATAACTAGTATGCTTTAACCCACTACGCCATCAGACCTTACAAAAGAAGTAGATAGTTCGAGATATATATCTCAAACATCTCTACCTCCCGAAGGCACCAGATGAGTGAGGGGTCAGTCTGCATTTTTCGTCAAGCCACTGTCAATGTGAGAGAACTCGTGTCCAGCTTATAAGCCTATACTTGCATAAACCACAAGTGAAGATAAACAATCTTTGGACAACACCCACCAGTGGGACTCGAACCCAGAAAGCACAACTACCTTCCAGTAGCTGGCATAACTAGTATGCTTTAACCCACTACGCCATCAGACCTTACAAAAGAAGTAGATAGTTCGAGATATATATCTCAAACATCTCTACCTCCCGAAGGCACCAGATGAGTGAGGGGTCAGTCTGCATTTTTCGTCAAGCCACTGTCAATGTGAGAGAACTCGTGTCCAGCTTATAAGCCTATACTTGCATAAACCACAAGTGAAGATAAACAATCTTTGGACAACACCCACCAGTGGGACTCGAACCCAGAAAGCACAACTACCTTCCAGTAGCTGGCATAACTAGTATGCTTTAACCCACTACGCCATCAGACCTTACAAAAGAAGTAGATAGTTCGAGATATATATCTCAAACATCTCTACCTCCCGAAGGCACCAGATGAGTGAGGGGTCAGTCTGCATTTTTCGTCAAGCCACTGTCAATGTGAGAGAACTCGTGTCCAGCTTATAAGCCTATACTTGCATAAACCACAAGTGAAGATAAACAATCTTTGGACAACACCCACCAGTGGGACTCGAACCCAGAAAGCACAACTACCTTCCAGTAGCTGGCATAACTAGTATGCTTTAACCCACTACGCCATCAGACCTTACAAAAGAAGTAGATAGTTCGAGATATATATCTCAAACATCTCTACCTCCCGAAGGCACCAGATGAGTGAGGGGTCAGTCTGCATTTTTCGTCAAGCCACTGTCAATGTGAGAGAACTCGTGTCCAGCTTATAAGCCTATACTTGCATAAACCACAAGTGAAGATAAACAATCTTTGGACAACACCCACCAGTGGGACTCGAACCCAGAAAGCACAACTACCTTCCAGTAGCTGGCATAACTAGTATGCTTTAACCCACTACGCCATCAGACCTTACAAAAGAAGTAGATAGTTCGAGATATATATCTCAAACATCTCTACCTCCCGAAGGCACCAGATGAGTGAGGGGTCAGTCTGCATTTTTCGTCAAGCCACTGTCAATGTGAGAGAACTCGTGTCCAGCTTATAAGCCTATACTTGCATAAACCACAAGTGAAGATAAACAATCTTTGGACAACACCCACCAGTGGGACTCGAAGCCAGAAAGCACAACTACCTTCCAGTAGCTGGCATAACTAGTATGCTTTAACCCACTACGCCATCAGACCTTACAAAAGAAGTAGATAGTTCGAGATATATATCTCAAACATCTCTACCTCCCGAAGGCACCAGATGAGTGAGGGGTCAGTCTGCATTTTTCGTCAAGCCACTGTCAATGTGAGAGAACTCGTGTCCAGCTTATAAGCCTATACTTGCATAAACCACAAGTGAAGATAAACAATCTTTGGACAACACCCACCAGTGGGACTCGAACCCAGAAAGCACAACTACCTTCCAGTAGCTGGCATAACTAGTATGCTTTAACCCACTACGCCATCAGACCTTACAAAAGAAGTAGATAGTTCGAGATATATATCTCAAACATCTCTACCTCCCGAAGGCACCAGATGAGTGAGGGGTCAGTCTGCATTTTTCGTCAAGCCACTGTCAATGTGAGAGAACTCGTGTCCAGCTTATAAGCCTATACTTGCATAAACCACAAGTGAAGATAAACAATCTTTGGACAACACCCACCAGTGGGACTCGAACCCAGAAAGCACAACTACCTTCCAGTAGCTGGCATAACTAGTATGCTTTAACCCACTACGCCATCAGACCTTACAAAAGAAGTAGATAGTTCGAGATATATATCTCAAACATCTCTACCTCCCGAAGGCACCAGATGAGTGAGGGGTCAGTCTGCATTTTTCGTCAAGCCACTGTCAATGTGAGAGAACTCGTGTCCAGCTTATAAGCCTATACTTGCATAAACCACAAGTGAAGATAAACAATTTTTGGACAACACCCACCAGTGGGACTCGAACCCAGAAAGCACAACTACCTTCCAGTAGCTGGCATAACTAGTATGCTTTAACCCACTACGCCATCAGACCTTACAAAAGAAGTAGATAGTTCGAGATATATATCTCAAACATCTCTACCTCCCGAAGGCACCAGATGAGTGAGGGGTCAGTCTGCATTTTTCGTCAAGCCACTGTCAATGTGAGAGAACTCGTGTCCAGCTTATAAGCCTATACTTGCATAAACCACAAGTGGGTTAAAGCATACTAGTTATGCCAGCTACTGGAAGGTAGTTGTGCTTTCTGGGTTTGAGTCCCACTGGTGGGTGTTGTCCAAAGATTGTTTATCTTCACTTGTGGTTTATGCAAGTATAGGCTTATAAGCTGGACACGAGTTCTCTCACATTGACATTGGCTTGACAAAAAATGCAGACTGACCCCTCACTCATCTGGTGCCTTCGGGAGGTAGAGATGTTTGAGATATATATCTCGAACTATCTACTTCTTTTGTAAGGTCTGATGGTGTAGTGGGTTAAAGCATACTAGTTATGCCAGCTACTGGAAGGTAGTTGTGCTTTCTGGGTTCGAGTCCCACTGGTGGGTGTTGTCCAAAGATTGTTTATCTTCACTTGTGGTTTATGCAAGTATAGGCTTATAAGCTGGACACGAGTTCTCTCACATTGACAGTGGCTTGACGAAAAATGCAGACTGACCCCTCACTCATCTGGTGCCTTCGGGAGGTAGAGATGTTTGAGATATATATCTCGAACTATCTACTTCTTTTGTAAGGTCTGATGGCGTAGTGGGTTAAAGCATACTAGTTATGCCAGCTACTGGAAGGTAGTTGTGCTTTCTGGGTTCGAGTCCCACTGGTGGGTGTTGTCCAAAGATTGTTTATCTTCACTTGTGGTTTATGCAAGTATAGGCTTATAAGCTGGACACGAGTTCTCTCACATTGACAGTGGCTTGACGAAAAATGCAGACTGACCCCTCACTCATCTGGTGCCTTCGGGAGGTAGAGATGTTTGAGATATATATCTCGAACTATCTACTTCTTTTGTAAGGTCTGATGGCGTAGTGGGTTAAAGCATACTAGTTATGCCAGCTACTGGAAGGTAGTTGTGCTTTCTGGGTTCGAGTCCCACTGGTGGGTGTTGTCCAAAGATTGTTTATCTTCACTTGTGGTTTATGCAAGTATAGGCTTATAAGCTGGACACGAGTTCTCTCACATTGACAGTGGCTTGACGAAAAATGCAGACTGACCCCTCACTCATCTGGTGCCTTCGGGAGGTAGAGATGTTTGAGATATATATCTCGAACTATCTACTTCTTTTGTAAGGTCTGATGGCATAGTGGGTTAAAGCATACTAGTTATGCCAGCTACTGGAAGGTAGTTGTGCTTTCTGGGTTCGAGTCCCACTGGTGGGTGTTGTCCAAAGATTGTTTATCTTCACTTGTGGTTTATGCAAGTATAGGCTTATAAGCTGGACACGAGTTCTCTCACATTGACAGTGGCTTGACGAAAAATGCAGACTGACCCTTCACTCATCTGGTGCCTTCGGGAGGTAGAGATGTTTGAGATATATATCTCGAACTATCTACTTCTTTTGTAAGGTCTGATGGCGTAGTGGGTTAAAGCATACTAGTTATGCCAGCTACTGGAAGGTAGTTGTGCTTTCTGGCTTCGAGTCCCACTGGTGGGTGTTGTCCAAAGATTGTTTATCTTCACTTGTGGTTTATGCAAGTATAGGCTTATAAGCTGGACACGAGTTCTCTCACATTGACAGTGGCTTGACGAAAAATGCAGACTGACCCCTCACTCATCTGGTGCCTTCGGGAGGTAGAGATGTTTGAGATATATATCTCGAACTATCTACTTCTTTTGTAAGGTCTGATGGCGTAGCGGGTTAAAGCATACTAGTTATGCCAGCTACTGGAAGGTAGTTATGCTTTCTGGGTTCGAGTCCCACTGGTGGGTGTTGTCCAAAGATTGTTTATCTTCACTTGTGGTTTATGCAAGTATAGGCTTATAAGCTGGACACGAGTTCTCTCACATTGACAGTGGCTTGACGAAAAATGCAGACTGACCCCTCACTCATCTGGTGCCTTCGGGAGGTAGAGATGTTTGAGATATATATCACGAACTATCTACTTCTTTTGTAAGGTCTGATGGCGTAGTGGGTTAAAGCATACTAGTTATGCCAGCTACTGGAAGGTAGTTGTGCTTTCTGGGTTCGAGTCCCACTGGTGGGTGTTGTCCAAAGATTGTTTATCTTCACTTGTGGTTTATGCAAGTATAGGCTTATAAGCTGGACACGAGTTCTCTCACATTGACAGTGGCTTGACGAAAAATGCAGACTGACCCCTCACTCATCTGGTGCCTTCGGGAGGTAGAGATGTTTGAGATATATATCTCGAACTATCTACTTCTTTTGTAAGGTCTGATGGCGTAGTGGGTTAAAGCATACTAGTTATGCCAGCTACTGGAAGGTAGTTGTGCTTTCTGGGTTCGAGTCCCACTGGTGGGTGTTGTCCAAAGATTGTTTATCTTCACTTGTGGTTTATGCAAGTATAGGCTTATAAGCTGGACACGAGTTCTCTCACATTGACAGTGGCTTGACGAAAAATGCAGACTGACCCCTCACTCATCTGGTGCCTTCGGGAGGTAGAGATGTTTGAGATATATATCTCGAACTATCTACTTCTTTTGTAAGGTCTGATGGCGTAGTGGGTTAAAGCATACTAGTTATGCCAGCTACTGGAAGGTAGTTGTGCTTTCTGGGTTCGAGTCCCACTGGTGGGTGTTGTCCAAAGATTGTTTATCTTCACTTGTGGTTTATGCAAGTATAGGCTTATAAGCTGGACACGAGTTCTCTCACATTGACAGTGGCTTGACGAAAAATGCAGACTGACCCTTCACTCATCTGGTGCCTTCGGGAGGTAGAGATATTTGAGATATATATCTCGAACTATCTACTTCTTTTGTAAGGTCTGATGGCGTAGTGGGTTAAAGCATACTAGTTATGCCAGCTACTGGAAGGTAGTTGTGCTTTCTGGGTTCGAGTCCCACTGGTGGGTGTTGTCCAAAGATTGTTTATCTTCACTTGTGGTTTATGCAAGTATAGGCTTATAAGCTGGACACGAGTTCTCTCACATTGACAGTGGCTTGACGAAAAATGCAGACTGACCCCTCACTCATCTGGTGCCTTCGGGAGGTAGAGATGTTTGAGATATATATCTCGAACTATCTACTTCTTTTGTAAGGTCTGATGGCGTAGTGGGTTAAAGCATACTAGTTATGCCAGCTACTGGAAGGTAGTTGTGCTTTCTGGGTTCGAGTCCCACTGGTGGGTGTTGTCCAAAGATTGTTTATCTTCACTTGTGGTTTATGCAAGTATAGGCTTATAAGCTGGACACGAGTTCTCTCACATTGACAGTGGCTTGACGAAAAATGCAGACTGACCCCTCACTCATCTGGTGCCTTCGGGAGGTAGAGATGTTTGAGATATATATCTCGAACTATCTACTTCTTTTGTAAGGTCTGATGGCGTAGTGGGTTAAAGCATACTAGTTATGCCAGCTACTGGAAGGTAGTTGTGCTTTCTGGGTTCGAGTCCCACTGGTGGGTGTTGTCCAAAGATTGTTTATCTTCACTTGTGGTTTATGCAAGTATAGGCTTATAAGCTGGACACGAGTTCTCTCACATTGACAGTGGCTTGACGAAAAATGCAGACTGACCCCTCACTCATCTGGTGCCTTCGGGAGGTAGAGATGTTTGAGATATATATCTCGAACTATCTATTTCTTTTGTAAGGTCTGATGGCGTAGTGGGTTAAAGCATACTAGTTATGCCAGCTACTGGAAGGTAGTTGTGCTTTCTGGGTTCGAGTCCCACTGGTGGGTGTTGTCCAAAGATTGTTTATCTTTGTCCAAAGATTGTTTATCTTCACTTGTGGTTTATGCAAGTATAGGCTTATAAGCTGGACACGAGTTCTCTCACATTGACAGTGGCTTGACGAAAAATGCAGACTGACCCCTCACTCATCTGGTGCCTTCGGGAGGTAGAGATGTTTGAGATATATATCTCGAACTATCTACTTCTTTTGTAAGGTCTGATGGCGTAGTGGGTTAAAGCATACTAGTTATGCCAGCTACTGGAAGGTAGTTGTGCTTTCTGGGTTCGAGTCCCACTGTTGGGTGTTGTCCAAAGATTGTTTATCTTCACTTGTGGTTTATGCAAGTATAGGCTTATAAGCTGGACACGAGTTCTCTCACATTGACAGTGGCTTGACGAAAAATGCAGACTGACCCCTCACTCATCTGGTGCCTTCGGGAGGTAGAGATGTTTGAGATATATATCTCGAACTATCTACTTCTTTTGTAAGGTCTGATGGCGTAGTGGGTTAAAGCATACTAGTTATGCCAGCTACTGGAAGGTAGTTGTGCTTTCTGGGTTCGAGTCCCACTGGTGGGTGTTGTCCAAAGATTGTTTATCTTCACTTGTGGTTTATGCAAGTATAGGCTTATAAGCTGGACACGAGTTCTCTCACATTGACAGTGGCTTGACGAAAAATGCAGACTGACCCCTCACTCATCTGGTGCCTTCGGGAGGTAGAGATGTTTGAGATATATATCTCGAACTATCTACTTCTTTTGTAAGGTCTGATGGCATAGTGGGTTAAAGCATACTAGTTATGCCAGCTACTGGAAGGTAGTTGTGCTTTCTGGGTTCGAGTCCCACTGGTGGGTGTTGTCCAAAGATTGTTTATCTTCACTTGTGGTTTATGCAAGTATAGGCTTATAAGCTGGACACGAGTTCTCTCACATTGACAGTGGCTTGACGAAAAATGCAGACTGACCCCTCACTCATCTGGTGCCTTCGGGAGGTAGAGATGTTTGAGATATATATCTCGAACTATCTACTTCTTTTGTAAGGTCTGATGGCGTAGTGGGTTAAAGCATACTAGTTATGCCAGCTACTGGAAGGTAGTTGTGCTTTCTGGGTTCGAGTCCCACTGGTGGGTGTTGTCCAAAGATTGTTTATCTTCACTTGTGGTTTATGCAAGTATAGGCTTATAAGCTGGACACGAGTTCTCTCACATTGACAGTGGCTTGACGAAAAATGCAGACTGACCCCTCACTCATCTGGTGCCTTCGGGAGGTAGAGATGTTTGAGATATATATCTCGAACTATCTACTTCTTTTGTAAGGTCTGATGGCGTAGTGGGTTAAAGCATACTAGTTATGCCAGCTACTGGAAGGTAGTTGTGCTTTCTGGGTTCGAGTCCCACTGGTGGGTGTTGTCCAAAGATTGTTTATCTTCACTTGTGGTTTATGCAAGTATAGGCTTATAAGCTGGACACGAGTTCTCTCACATTGACAGTGGCTTGACGAAAAATGCAGACTGACCCCTCACTCATCTGGTGCCTTCGGGAGGTAGAGATGTTTGAGATATATATCTCGAACTATCTACTTCTTTTGTAAGGTCTGATGGCGTAGTGGGTTAAAGCATACTAGTTATGCCAGCTACTGGAAGGTAGTTGTGCTTTCTGGGTTCGAGTCCCACTGGTGGGTGTTGTCCAAAGATTGTTTATCTTCACTTGTGGTTTATGCAAGTATAGGCTTATAAGCTGGACACGAGTTCTCTCACATTGACAGTGGCTTGACGAAAAATGCAGACTGACCCCTCACTCATCTGGTGCCTTCGGGAGGTAGAGATGTTTGAGATATATATCTCGAACTATCTACTTCTTTTGTAAGGTCTGATGGCGTAGTGGGTTAAAGCATACTAGTTATGCCAGCTACTGGAAGGTAGTTGTGCTTTCTGGGTTCGAGTCCCACTGGTGGGTGTTGTCCAAAGATTGTTTATCTTCACTTGTGGTTTATGCAAGTATAGGCTTATAAGCTGGACACGAGTTCTCTCACATTGACAGTGGCTTGACGAAAAATGCAGACTGACCCCTCACTCATCTGGTGCCTTCGGGAGGTAGAGATGTTTGAGATATATATCTCGAACTATCTACTTCTTTTGTAAGGTCTGATGGCGTAGTGGGTTAAAGCATACTAGTTATGCCAGCTACTGGAAGGTAGTTGTGCTTTCTGGGTTCGAGTCCCACTGGTGGGTGTTGTCCAAAGATTGTTTATCTTTGTCCAAAGATTGTTTATCTTCACTTGTGGTTGATGCAAGTATAGGCTTATAAGCTGGACACGAGTTCTCTCACATTGACAGTGGCTTGACGAAAAATGCAGACTGACCCCTCACTCATCTGGTGCCTTCGGGAGGTAGAGATGTTTGAGATATATATCTCGAACTATCTACTTCTTTTGTAAGGTCTGATGGCGTAGTGGGTTAAAGCATAATAGTTATGACAGCTACTGGAAGGTAGTTGTGCTTTCTGGGTTCGAGTCCCACTGGTGGGTGTTGTCCAAAGATTGTTTATCTTCACTTGTGGTTTATGCAAGTATAGGCTTATAAGCTGGACACGAGTTCTCTCACATTGACAGTGGCTTGACGAAAAATGCAGACTGACCCCTCACTCATCTGGTGCCTTCGGGAGGTAGAGATGTTTGAGATATATATCTCGAACTATCTACTTCTTTTGTAAGGTCTGATGGCGTAGTGGGTTAAAGCATACTAGTTATGCCAGCTACTGGAAGGTAGTTGTGCTTTCTGGGTTCGAGTCCCACTGGTGGGTGTTGTCCAAAGATTGTTTATCTTCACTTGTGGTTTATGCAAGTATAGGCTTATAAGCTGGACACGAGTTCTCTCACATTGACAGTGGCTTGACGAAAAATGCAGACTGACCCCTCACTCATCTGGTGCCTTCGGGAGGTAGAGATGTTTGAGATATATATCTCGAACTATCTACTTCTTTTGTAAGGTCTGATGGCGTAGTGGGTTAAAGCATACCAGTTATGCCAGCTACTGGAAGGTAGTTGTGCTTTCTGGGTTCGAGTCCCACTGGTGGGTGTTGTCCAAAGATTGTTTATCTTCACTTGTGGTTTATGCAAGTATAGGCTTATAAGCTGGACACGAGTTCTCTCACATTGACAGTGGCTTGACGAAAAATGCAGACTGACCCCTCACTCATCTGGTGCCTTCGGGAGGTAGAGATGTTTGAGATATATATCTCGAACTATCTACTTCTTTTGTAAGGTCTGATGGCATAGTGGGTTAAAGCATACTAGTTATGCCAGCTACTGGAAGGTAGTTGTGCTTTCTGGGTTCGAGTCCCACTGGTGGGTGTTGTCCAAAGATTGTTTATCTTCACTTGTGGTTTATGCAAGTATAGGCTAATAAGCTGGACACGAGTTCTCTCACATTGACAGTGGCTTGACGAAAAATGCAGACTGACCCCTCACTCATCTGGTGCCTTCGGGAGGTAGAGATGTTTGAGATATATATCTCGAACTATCTACTTCTTTTGTAAGGTCTGATGGCGTAGTGGGTTAAAGCATACTAGTTATGCCAGCTACTGGAAGGTAGTTGTGCTTTCTGGGTTCGAGTCCCACTGGTGGGTGTTGTCCAAAGATTGTTTATCTTCACTTGTGGTTTATGCAAGTATAGGCTTATAAGCTGGACACGAGTTCTCTCACATTGACAGTGGCTTGACGAAAAATGCAGACTGACCCCTCACTCATCTGGTGCCTTCGGGAGGTAGAGATGTTTGAGATATATATCTCGAACTATCTACTTCTTTTGTAAGGTCTGATGGCGTAGTGGGTTAAAGCATACTAGTTATGCCAGCTACTGGAAGGTAGTTGTGCTTTCTGGGTTCGAGTCCCACTGGTGGGTGTTGTCCAAAGATTGTTTATCTTCACTTGTGGTTTATGCAAGTATAGGCTTATAAGCTGGACACGAGTTCTCTCACATTGACAGTGGCTTGACGAAAAATGCAGACTGACCCCTCACTCATCTGGTGCCTTCGGGAGGTAGAGATGTTTGAGATATATATCTCGAACTATCTACTTCTTTTGTAAGGTCTGATGGCGTAGTGGGTTAAAGCATACTAGTTATGCCAGCTACTGGAAGGTAGTTGTGCTTTCTGGGTTCGAGTCCCACTGGTGGGTGTTGTCCAAAGATTGTTTATCTTCACTTGTGGTTTATGCAAGTATAGGCTTATAAGCTGGACACGAGTTCTCTCACATTGACAGTGGCTTGACGAAAAATGCAGACTGACCCCTCACTCATCTGGTGCCTTCGGGAGGTAGAGATGTTTGAGATATATATCTCGAACTACCTACTTCTTTTGTAAGGTCTGATGGCGTAGTGGGTTAAAGCATACTAGTTATGCCAGCTACTGGAAGGTAGTTGTGCTTTCTGGGTTTGAGTCCCACTGGTGGGTGTTGTCCAAAGATTGTTTATCTTCACTTGTGGTTTATGCAAGTATAGGCTTATAAGCTGGACACGAGTTCTCTCACATTGACAGTGGCTTGACGAAAAATGCAGACTGACCCCTCACTCATCTGGTGCCTTCGGGAGGTAGAGATGTTTGAGATATATATCTCGAACTATCTACTTCTTTTGTAAGGTCTGATGGCGTAGTGGGTTAAAGCATACTAGTTATGCCAGCTACTGGAAGGTAGTTGTGCTTTCTGGGTTCGAGTCCCACTGGTGGGTGTTGTCCAAAGATTGTATATATATATATATATATATATATATATATATATATATATATATATATATATATATATATATATATATATATATATATATATATCAATCAATATTCTAGGGGAGTAGAAGGCTAGCAAAAAATCTTCCAGTTTACTGTCCATTAATATAAATCCACATAACAACATAATGTAAATCTACCAACTCACACACTATTACTTTATCCAACTTCTCAACAACTGGGCAAGATCAAAACAAGTCTGGAAACTGCATATATATATATATATATATATATATATATATATATATATATGTGAGAAAGCTGCATGAACGCGCAAGCCATATATCACTAAGAACTCTTTGACCCGGCCAGGATTCAAACCCATGCCGTCCAGGATCACCCCTAAACGTACACAGTACCGTGACCACCGCACCAATGATCGTCTAATAATTTATCGGTAATAATTTAGACGATCATTGGTGCGGTGGTCACGGTACTGTGTACGTTTAGGGGTGATCCTGGACGGCATGGGTTCGAATCCTTGCCGGGTCAAAGAGTTCTTAGTGATATATGGCTTGCGCGTTCATGCAGCTTTCTCACATATATATATATATATATATATATATATATATATATATATATATATATATATATATATATATATATATATATATATATATATATATATATATATATATATATATATATATATGCAGTTTCCAGACTTGTTTTGATCTTGCCCAGTTGTTGAGAAGTTGGATAAAGTAATAGTGTGTGAGTTGGTAGATTTATATTAATTATGTTGTTATGTGGATTTATATTAATGGACAGTAAACTGGAAGATTTTTTGCTAGCCTTCTACTCCCCTAGAATATTGATTGATATTTGGCCAGGTTGGTTTCCAGTGATGCTGGAGGTTACTTCCTCAGTTATCATTTTTTCCCCACATACATAAACACACACACCCCAGGAAGCAACCCGTATCAGCTGTCAAACTACCAGGTACCTATTTACTGCTAGGTAACAGGGGCATCAGGGTGAAAGAAACTCTACTTATTTCATTTCCACCTCCACCGGGGATCGAACCCGGAACCTCAGGACAACGAATACGAAGTGCTGCCCACTCAGCTGTCAGCCCCCCCCCCCAGGCATTTATACACACCCCAGTGTACTCACCTAATTGTGCTTGCGGGGGTTGAGCTCTGGCTCTTTGGTCCCGCCTCTCAACCGGCAATCAACAGGTGTACAGGTTCGTGTGTGTGTGTGTCTCATAACTCACAAACATATGCCACAGTCTTAACTTGACAAGCCACGTGTTATCCTCACAATGAGTGAGGCCACCAACCAGAGTGAGATACTGACCCTTGACAATGAGGAGGACAGGCCTGGTGATCTTGGGGTCAGAGTTGACCTGACACTCGTACCAGCCACCGTCCCCTGGCTGGGCGTACTTGATGTGTAGCGTCCACTCGTCCGTGTTCCCCGGGTGGAGCACCTGCCACACAACCTTACCATTATTATATATAACAATATTATCACAGGTAATAATGTGTAGCGTCCACTCGTCCGTGTTCCCCGCGTGGAGCACCTGCCACACAACCTTACCATTATTATATATAACAATATTATCACAGGTAATAATGTGTAGCGTCCACGAGGCGCGAGCCTGCGACTTTGGCATTGTCAAGTCGCATACTCTACCACTGGACCACCGAGTCTTATCATTGATATATATCACGTTAATGTAATTACTGTATAAAAAAATATTATTTATATTAAATCATACATATAATAATAATAGTTATAGGAAGAATGATAATATTACACCCATGATTCTGGTGCTTTATTCCTCTCAATACGTCAGCGTTCATGTTGCCGTTCGCGAAGCCGGATCACAGCCTCGGCGCTCAAGAACGCCACATGTGTGTGATGTATGGCGGAGGAGGATCTTGTTCCCCTGAAACACGGCTTGTAATGGCTTACTGTGTCCTCCTCATAATTAACTTACCTCACCTTGAAGCCTTCTTGCACGCTTACACTCATCATCAAACTTATGAGAACACGTGAGTATGTGAGGAAGCAAGTAGTGAGTGTGAGGACCGCGGACAACAGTTATGCTGGCCAAACACCTTTAACGTTTAACCTCTTAGACCTTTAACACGCGGCTAGAGAACAATTCTAGAAAATTCGAATATTCTAGAAATTTCGACCCGAATCGAGAGGAAGAAAGAAGCGGGTATATAGAGAGTCCCACCACCTGCCACAGTCAGTATAAGTGTAGACGTGGACCAGTACGCATGCTGCTCCTCCACGTCATATATAAAGCTTATTTATAGAATCTGGGAAACCTTTGTGAAGTTTCAACAAATTGTAAGAAATGAAAATATGAAGAAGAAAACAGAAATGTTGAGCCAGAGTGGAAGGAAGAGTTTATCCTGACCCCTTCCCAGTACTATATAGTGGTAATGACTTGGCACGTTCCCCTAATAGTTCTCTACCCTTGCAATCAGCGTAGCACTTGACGAATCAACACAACACCACTGATAATATTTGGCCACTATTTATGACCAAAGCTTGATGGACTGTACAGTTGGTATTTTGAAGCTGTGGATTGCTGGAGTAGTGTGGTAGTTGTTCCCGCGAAAGAATGGCACACAGTGCGATTGCGTGCGTGTGTGTGCGCACGTGTGTGTTCAGCAGCACACTATTAAGGGGTTCCACTATGCCTCCCTCGGCTCCCTTCACCAATCGATTCAGATCTAATTATTAGTGTCGGAAGCGGATGGAGGAGGGAAGTCTTTTATAATTATCCTGGCAATTAATATTGTAGCAATTATTAGTATTAACTTTTCCTCCCTAATTATGTGCGTTTAGGGATGGTTGGTGCAGCTCCACATATTTGAAGACCTTCTTCATCAAATGGGTAATATTTAGTTAATATGTACAACGTATATCTAATTAGTTCATCAAAGTATTAATCTAAACTATGTGAATGTTTGTCTGTCTGTCTGTAAAACTGGAGGCCAGAGGGTTGAGAGCTGCCTTACTCAAATTGGCATAGGGAAGTGTCTGGGGTATGGGTTGAACATAGGTCCCAAACAGGACACCCATCCAGGGATTAACATCCTGGTTGTAAAGCTCCAGTACCGCCCAGTGTAGTCAGTAGAGATCTGGGTTGGTTAGCTTTTTGTACCCTCATGGCTGAGTCGGTTAAGGCAGGTGTTTGGGATCCACCAGAATGCTGGTTCGAGTCCCTCCTCTGCCTCACTGCCATATATCTATCTATCTATACATCTATCTATCTATCTATATATATATATATATATTAGTATATTTTGGTAGCAGTCTTTCCTGTAGACATATATTATTAAATATGACCGAAAAAGTAAGATTAATAATTCTAACACGAATTTTCGCAATCTTTCGTACATTTCTTTTCACTGTTGGTGGTAATTCAAAAATCAATTCTCCAAAATTCATTTTCATTTCTAGTCTGACGCGACACTTGAGCACGTTTCGTAAAACTTATTACATTTTCAAAGACTTTAGTTTAAAGATACACAACTGAATAGAACTTACACATCTCCGATTTGTTTATATCTACATTTGAGTGAGGTGGATGGGGTGAGGTGGTATTTAATAAGGTATTAATTTCATCAACACAAGACAGAACACGGAACAATGGGTATTGAATAGAAGTGATTGTAGAAAGCCTATTGGTCCATATTTCCTGATGCTTCTATATTGGAGCGGAGTCTTGAGGTGGGTAGAATATAGTTGTGCATTAATTGGCTGTTGATTGCTGGTGTTGACTTCTTGATGTGTAGAGCCTCGCAAACGTCAAGCCGCCTGCTATCGCTGTATCTATCGATGATTTCTGTGTTGTTTACTAGGATTTCTCTGGCGATGGTTTGGTTGTGGGAAGAGATTATATGTTCCTTAATGGAGCCCTGTTGCTTATCCTTCGTTAAACGATACATAAGCAACGATGCATCGTTAAACTACACATCAAGAAGTCAACACCAGCAATCAACAGCCAATTAATGCACAACTATATTCTACCCACCTCAAGACTCCGCTCCAATATAGAAGCATCAAGAAATATGGACCAATAGGCTTTCTACAATCACTTCTATTCAATACCCATTGTTTCGTGTTCTGTCTTGTGTTGATGAAATTAATACCTTATTAAATACCACCTCACCCCATCCACCTCACTCAAATGTAGATATAAACAAATTGGAGATGTGTAAGTTCTATTCAGTTGTGTATCTTTAAACTAAAGTCTTTGAAAATGTAATAAGTTTTACGAAACGCGCTCAAGTGTCGCGTCAGACTAGAAATAAAAATGAATTTTGGAGAATTGATTTTTGAATTACCACCAACAGTGAAAAGAAATGTACGAAAGATTGCGAAAATTCGTGTTAGAATTATTAATCTTACTTTTTCGGTCATATTTAATAATATATATATATATATATATATATATATATATATATATATATATATCGTCTCAGCTAGGTGCCCAGCGGAGAGAGAACCTCGCATCCTAGGGTCCAAAACCCGGATTTCCCCGCACTTCGCCCTGATGGCATCACCATATACTCATGGAAGGAGGGTAGACAGTTGGTGTGGGACTACACATGTGTATCCACCCTGGCTGACACCTATGTACACTTCGGAGCTGATCAAGCAGGTGGGGTGGCCAACCACAGGGAAACAGCAAAATCACTCAAGTACAGGCGACTGGAAGGTCAATACCTCTTTGTTCCCATAGCATCTGAGACGCATGGCCCCTGGGGCAAGAGTGCCTTGGGATTTCTCAAGGAATTGGGTTCCAAGCTCATTGACGTCACCAGAGACCCAAGGGCTTCCAGTTTTTTGTTTCAGCGTCTCAGTGTGGTGATCCAGAGGGGAAATGCTTGCTGCGTCCTCGGTTCCTGTCCAGAAGCGGAGGAGCTTCAAGAGATCCATAACCTTGAGGCATTCGTCTTGTATGTTTTGTAACCTTTAAATACACAATAAAGGAAAAAAAAGGGAACGGGGTGGTAGGAGAAAAGCACACAGAAACTGTATTGGAGGGGACCTACATTCCCTCCAATGCGTTATGCGTGGTTTCCTCCGAGGCTATGGGTCCCCCTTCTTCCAGCCAGAGGTGGTACTCCCTTCCCTTTTCTTTATATATATATGTATATATATATATATATATATATATATATATATATATATATATATATATATATATATATATATATATATATATATATATATATGACAATGTCAGACCACGGAGGAAAAATGAAACAGGAAATTTCCTTAAGTACTTTCGTATATTAAATACATCTTCAGAAGGTCATTTTACAGATCGAGTGATGGGTATAAATAGGCAGGAAGGAGTGGTGAAGTAAGGTGAGGTACAATACTTGGACAACGCAGACGGCCCATTGGCCCATCAGATGCACCCAATTGGCCCATCTGATACAGCAGACATACAAGCATAATATATAGGTAATTATAACATAAAGAAGTAAATATATACAATAAATTAGTGAGACAAATGTTTTTCAATGATTCTACTTAAATCGCCCTTTAGCTGATCTATTAGAAATGGATCTAAGTTATATAGACCACTGCTAATATTCAAATTACTTTCTTTGGTGATCTGTATCAAAGCAGATTCAATTATGTTTCTGTTATAGGTGCTTTTACAATTTGTTATTGAAGAAGCACTCTCCCAATCAATTTGGTGAGCTTTTTCTGACAAATGCACAAACAAAGCATTAGACAATTGGCCATGTCTTACAGAGTATTTATGTTGCGATATTCTACATTTTAAATCTTTAGATGTTTGCCCGACATAGAACTTGTTACATTCCTTACAAGGTATTTTATAAATGACGCAATTATCACTACGAGGGCTGTTCCTTACTAATAGCTTACCAATAGTGTTTTCGTAGCTAAACATTACATCTATATTAAAAAGTTTCAAGGCTTTGACAATATTCTCAAACCCAGAGAAATATGGTAAACATAACACATTCTTTGGGCGAATCCTTTCACTGCATACATTATTATAATATGTACGACGAGCTTTGTTACGACAAACTTCCAAAAAATTCAGTGGGTAACAAAGCTTAAGACCAATCGAATCAATATTCTTAAATTCTTCATCTAAGAATTCTGGACTCACAACTCGAAGAGCTCTTAGATACATTGAAGAAAAAATTGACTTTTTTACATTGTATTTATGCCCTGAAAAATAATGAACATAAGATAAATTGTTCGTAGGTTTTCTGTAAACACTAAACTTTAATGAAGAGTTTTCCCTATGAATAAGCACATCTAAGAAATGCAAACATTTATCAATTTCAGTCTCCATAGTAAATTTTATGGAGGTGACTTGGTCATTAAGTTTGGCTACAAATTCGTCTGTGTTTACATCTGAAGGCCAAATACACAAGATATCATCAACATATCTAAACCAAGGAATGATTCCAGGAGTTATTTTTGAAACAAATTTCTTTTCAAAGAATTCCATGTACAGGTTTGAGAGCAATGGCGATAGAGGATTCCCCATTGCCATTCCAAAAGTCTGTAAATAATACTCATTATTAAAGGTAAATTTACATTCTTTAATGCACAACTTAACAAGACTGACAATAATATCAGCAGAAAGAGGTAAGTCATGGCTCATTAGTTCACGAGCAAGATAATCGAGAATATCATCGACCGGTACCTTTGTGAACAAGGAACAAACGTCAAAACTGATTAACTTTACATCAGGAGTGACAGGAACACTATTCAATTTGTTAACTAAATCAAGAGAATTTGTCAAATGAGAAGAGGAGATAGTTCCTAACAAAGGGGACAAGATTTTGGTAAGCCATTTGGAGAGTTTGTAAGAAATGGATCCCACAGAACTGATGATAGGTCTCATGGGATTGTTAGGCTTATGCGTCTTGACAAGACCATATAGATATGGTAATGAAGGTGATGAAGTAGTAAATTGATTAAGAAGATCTTTATGTTTACTTAACAACTTCCTCAAGCATCTGATGGGCCAATGGGCCGTCTGCGTTGTCCAAGTATTGTACCTCACCTTACTTCACCACTCCTTCCTGCCTATTTATACCCATCACTCGATCTGTAAAATGACCTTCTGAAGATGTATTTAATATACGAAAGTACTTAAGGAAATTTCCTGTTTCATTTTTCCTCCGTGGTCTGACATTGTCACATTCTTAATCACGTGTTTATTTTCGTGATATACACACACATATATATATATATATATATATATATATATATATATATATATATATATATATATATATATATATATATATATATATATATATATATATATATATATATATATATATATATATACAAGCTTCAAGCTTGGTCAAAGTTTTCAGTATTTCAAGCTTGGTCAAAGTTTTCAGTATTTCAAGCTTGGTCAAAGTTTTCAGTATTTCAAGCTTCGTCAAAGTTTTCAGTATTTCAAGCTTGGTCAAAGTTTTCAGAATTTCAAGCTTGGTCAAAGTTTTCAGTATTTCAAGCTTGGTCAAAGTTTTCAGTATTTCATGTTTAGTCAAAGAAGTGACATAGCAGATGCAACTTGAAACTCTCAGCAACTTTACTACGTACATGAATTTTTAATAAAGCAACTGAGAGTATGTATATGTACTCACCTATTTGTACTTGTTCGGGTTGAGCTTCGGCTCTTTGATCCCGCCTCTCACTTGTCAATCTATTGGTGTTCAGATCCCTGAGTTTACTGAACTCTATCATATCTACACTTAAAACTGTGTATGGCGTCTGTCTTTACCACATACAATGCATGCCATTTGTTAACGATTCTGACATTAAAAAAATTCTTTCTTATTTCTAAAATTTGGGGTATCCAAGAGCATGTTCCAGAGCCTTTTGAATGGCTAGCATCTCTGTTTGTAAAGTCGAACACCTGTTTGAGATTCTCCAACTATTTACAGAGTTTCCTGCCTTAACTGCAGCTCCGGTTTCTTGTCCCTGTTGGTCTACTGATCCATCTGTGAAGTATGTGAAGCTGTCAGATGCCAAGGTTGCAAATATATTCATCTGTGCAATATTACTAAGCAGATGAGGAGTAGTTTGGTTCTTTTTTCCTTCAAGAGCCATACTTTTTAAGTCAGCTGGCAGCTGACTTAAAGAATCCGATCCTTCTACCACGTCACCACATTATTACAAAACTTCTAGTTTTACATCACCATCAATATGGTACTTTGCATGGCGGAGTGTTAGACACTCTCACCGACCTCAGGTAGAAATATTGGCTTCCTCAAAGTCGTCAAACTGTCAAATCAATCATTAAGTTCTGTGTGATCTGCAAAAGATACGACGCTCGAGTGTGTCCTTACCCAGGACCTCCACCACTCCCTAAGGAGAGAGTAGTTCATCTTCGTCCCTTTGAGACCACTGGTGTCGATTACACAGGAGCATTGCTTCTCACTGGCAATCCAGATAAGATACCAGTGAAAGCTTATATTTGCCTCTTCACATGTGCTACCACACGTAGAGTACATCTAGAAGTGACTTCTGATATGAGTGCCGAAGCCTTCATCCAAGCTTTTCGTAGATTTGCAGCTCGCAGATCCTGTCACAAACTAATAATATCTGATAATGGTTCAAATTTTGTGGCAGGAGAAGCCTGCCTACGAGAGATATGGAATCATCCAGAAGTGCAGTCTGTCCTGCAGAGACGACAATGCCACTGGAAATTTATTGCTCCCAGAGCCCCCTGGCAAGGTGGGTTTTACGATCGTATGATAGGGACTGTCAAGAAATGTTTAAGGAAGACCTTACATCGACAGAAAATTAGTTACTCCGAACTCCAAACACTCGTCGTGGAAATTGAGGCGCAAGTCAACAATCGCCCATTAACTTACCTATCAGATGATTTCTCACAGAGAGAGCCTTTGAATCCCTCGCATTTAATACATGGAGGCCTGCTGAGCCCTCTGATACCTTTGGTAGAAGAGGACCCCATCGACCCTTCCCATGTAACCAGGAGTGACTTAGTAGAAAGTTACCAACATCTCTCGAGAGTAATTGAAAGGTGGAATGAGGTGTGGTCTCGAGAGTACCTCACTGCTCTACGAGAGTACCACTATGGAGCTTCGAGCCTCTATAATAAAGTTCAACTCAAACCAGGAGACCTAGTATTGGTTGACTTTGATGGACCAAGGTCAGAATGGCCTATAGGCACAATTGTTGCTATCCACCCAGATCACCAAGGCATCCTGAGAGTAGTACGGGTATTGTGCCGAGGTACTACTACCCTAAAGACATTATAGAAGTTGGTACCTCCCGAATTAGCAGAACGAGAGTGTTTATCAGAACCAGCTTCACCAACAGTTTCCGAGGACAACAATTCTGATCCACCAAGCACCCGCCCAACTAGAGCAGCTGCTCAACAATGCAAACGGAAACTACAAGCCTATTATATGCTAATGCTAAGCTAAGAATGCTAAGCTTGCAATTAGGATAGCCAGAGATCCCCATTACAATGATATTGCTAAGAAAAAACTGAGCTCTGTGCTACTTTCAGGGGGAAACAGGAGAAGCAAAAAATGGCATCACAGATCAGTCTGCTACCTCGAAGAATTTCACCTGCTTGAGCAAGCCCGTGAGCTCCTGCCTGTAGAGAGGTTACCTCCCTGGGAGGATGACTCATGCAAGATCATCATCAATGAAATGGCAACGAAAAAATCCAACATGATACCACAAGAAATGACGCACAAGTATCTCGAGGAAATTGAGAACTATGCCTCTTCAACGCAAGCAGAGCTAACTGCCATTGTTATGGCGTTAAGGTTTCTTGAACGGAACACTAATGGTGTTGTGATTTGCACCGATTCAAAAGCAGCACAGCAAAGCCTAAGTAAAAATCGGGCAGAAAATCTTGCAATAGTCGCTGAAATTAAGAGAGCTGTGAGAGTACTTACCAATCAGGGAAGAGTCATCAAGTTTCTGTGGATCCCCTCCCATGTTGGAATATGTGGAAATGAACGAGCTGGCTGCTGAAGGCGCTGAAGGAGACCATATTGAATACTTCATACCCAAGACTCTACTACAAATTAGAGGTATTGTCAGGAAACATCACCGGACAAGGTAACTGAGGAAAGGAGGATAGAAGCACAAACTAGTGAATCTATACGATGGTACAACATGGTTGCAGCTGGCAATCCCAATAGTTATGGCCGAAGAGGAGGAGGACGAGGGAGGGAATCAGTAATAGCAAGAATCTGTCTTGGATACAAATATCCTTGGAGGTATGGAATGGAAACAACAGTTGATCAGTGAAGTTGCAGAATCTGTGGGGAGAGTGACGGACACTGCCTTGACCACTATCTACGTGAATGTGAACACCTGAGAGATATCAGAAATATGTGTAGAATAATAAACCCCACATTGTTTGAGTTAGGAAAACACTATTTGTCAAATATTGATGCTGTTCTTAAAAGATTTCCCCATTTTGCACCCGCAAGATAACGTAAGCTTTCCAGGGTTGATAGATGTTAATCTTCTTGTTTGAGGAGCTGTTCACTTGGGACAGTTAAGCAAGTCCCAGCTGTGTCTGGGTACAAGTGACAGGATGAACAACCCAGCGGGTTTTCTTCCTATTGGGGAGTGTTGTACATGCTGCTATGGCGGTGTGTCCACTCACAAGATGAGTGGCGCTGCCCAATAAACTGGCCCCTCGGGGCAAAATTTAAAATTTAAAAATTAAGCCTATTATAGCTCTGACTAAGAGCAAATAATTTCCCATCCAATTTGAGTAGTCATGATGATGCTATGTTGTGATGTCAAGTAACAAATCAGTTACAAGTCACAATGACCCAAGACATTCACCTCACAGTGGATTCTCAGTTACTTTAAATTGTATGATTTAATTCTTAATTTGTGTAGGCTATCAACTATAACATTATTTCATCTAGAGCATCTATGAGTTTGCAAAACTTTAAGACTTAGTAACATAACCGTTACATGTCATTGCAACACTAGTCAAGGAGTATATTGTAGGCTTTAGTAGTCATTAACTTTAGATGATTCACAATTCCATGTTTTCCATTTAACACGAGTTCCTTTACAAGACTTAAATTCTTGTATGACCTTGACAATTACTGGACATCCGTTATGTGTGTACTAATGTACTAACATACTAACATTAATATTAACTTTGGGATAGGTACGTCAGTGCTCAACATTGCACTGCGACCCGAGTTTTCTCCCCCCGGAGTTATGTTGGAAATTTCCAACACTAATAAACTACTATTGTATTACAATAAATCATCATTATATACTAACTACAGTAGTTATTAATTTCACTAATGGTAGTGTAAACATAAATTAAACCATTTCATCTGCATATTAGTACTAGAATTCTCATGAAATCGAGTAGCAACATTGCGTCAGATAATGTCTAGTTAGACACGTTTATTACCAATGTGTTAGAGAATTTAATGTGGTTCTCTAAAATTATCAGTATTCCGTGTAATAATTACCTACGGATAATATGACTTCCAATAATCTAAAACCGAGAGTTATTAACTGAAATTGTTATCAAGTAACAGTTTTATCTGTTACGTGCGAATGCTATGGAGAATAAAAATCATCTCCATTTCTCGTTTAAGAACATTAAATGAGAATATGATAATATTTAAGTCCCTATAATTGCAACCCAGTTCTCATTAACGTATTACATCCATAATTGCGGGGGAAAAAATTATTCATGATTAATAATTTCTGTGGTGAATGCGAGAGACGGGTTGAGGAAAGGCGGAGACGCCATTGGACACGACGCATCCCTGGCGTGAAGAGTGGCGAGACACGTGGTAGTAACTGGGGAGTTTTTATCGACAAGAAATACGTTGATACCCGGTTAACAGTTAACTATTACTTATTCACGTGTTCTATAGTGCCCGGCCAGTTAATAACGCGTCAACAATTGAAGCCACGACCCGTAATTACACGTACACAGCAGTGGACGCCTGGGACTGGCTTACGCGGTTTCGGCAGACCTCGGTATTTGATACGCTCATGTTAAGTATACCATTCTCGTTTGATGCATCATCCTAGATTGTATATTTGTGAGTAGTCTGTCGTTATACAGCAAGGATACCTAATACACAACGTTAGGTGAATTTCAACAATTTCTCCGTTTTCATGGATATTTAAAATAAATCGTAGCCTAATCAAATGCTACTTAAATTTCTCTGATTTCAGCATGTATACAAGGAGTCGACAAGTTTCTCATCATTTGTGATATTCACCTCGGGTTCTTTCTTTATTGGGATCCTGTGACCACGAGGACGAATGACGAAATGGCGTTATAGAAATCGTCTTACAGCTAAGACCTCTATTTCGTACAAATTTATGTAATATTATTACTGATTTCTATATAATTCATATAGGATCTTTACATTGAATAAATTATTGCCAGAAATGATGATTTGGTAATTAATGCGTTTTGCTCTGACTGTTGCTCAGTAATTCATAATCTTTAATATTCATAATTTGAGTTATCATATTTTTGAATCTATTGTAGTTTAGATTTACTATGTTACTAACTCAACAATGAACTAGTGACGAACCACACTGGTTCCTAGATATACTTGAACTTCTAGAAATACCACCCCCAATGTTGATATTTGAGGCTTTGACTTTAATTAATTAATAATACAGTCTATTCATTATTTCAAGTGATTCTTCTTTTAATTATTATCCACAGACACTGGTTCTCTAGTGTCATTCGAATGATCACTTTTATTCGTTTTCCCTCTTTTCTCAAAAGTGGGTGGTCCTTCGATTTATTAAATACAAGAAGCAAATAATTGAATATATGAGTCAAGCCCCAGAAATCCAACATTATGGTCCTCTTCGAACCGGATCTGTACTAATTAGTCATAACTAATCACCATATGAAGTAGTCTAGACTAACCACATTTTATTAATTGAGGCTACCGGCAGTGTACCACATAAGTTAGCCTAATTCACACCAATTTATTTGCTGCTTATACCTCATGTATAAAGTAGCACTCGTGGGACACAGTCAATTGCCCACAACACTCAGACCTATACTTCACACTGAGGTAAGAATCTTCAGGTCACCAGGAGCAACAGCTCATAACTTCTATAATAATTCCACATTAACACCTGCGTTAGAGTGGCCTCACCATCTAACTATTATTTATTTAGGTGGTAATGACATCCATCCTACTCGACACCCAGCTGAGGTAATTAATCACCTTAAAACAATAATTTCCTCATTTAAACTTGTTAGCAGTTCAGTAGTGTTCGCATTGGTGGAACCTCGCCAACTGAGCAATAATAATCATTGGGGAGTGAGTCCAGAATATTACCAAAGAGCTGCCAAATATATAAACTTTAGGCTGAGGAAGAGAGTACGATTGAATGCCACTTACATTCAATTTACAGCCAGACCATACAGGCAAAACCTGGCAAGAGATGGTGTACACCTGTCAGGTGAGTCTAGGTCACATGTAGTTGACAAATTGATCAACACAACCAATCACCATAAAGGGCTGTGGCTGGCAAGCCAAATTAATTGTACATAATTGTATTTTCACCTGTGTGTGCAAGTACACCTTTATAAACTATAAAATCTAAAAAAAACAAAAACACAGCACAACTATATATTCACATTATTGCACCACAAATTAATTTATGCCTTTATTAGGTAGGAATTTAGGCTGTGATTGTGCTGAATTTGACACAAATGCAGACTAAATAAATTCGTAGTTTCTTAGGTAGAAATTTTACAACTAGTCTTGAACTAGTTAGTAGTGCATACATTATACATTCTTGTGCTGACCCTATCAAGGGTGGGATTCAAACTTTATGGTAACTGATTAGAGTATATCCATATTAATTATTTGTGTGTATGCATTTTGAGTGCTGCTGAATGATCACCATTACATCTAATGGTGATAAAGATGAGCTAGCCGGAAGAAAGTTAATGGTGAAATTCAAGCTCTGCTCAAAATCCTTAGCTACTTATTGTTAGGTAGGTACATTTAACCTCGAGTGAGGTAGAGAGTAATTTAGCCAGATTAATTTAGGCTATACTCAATATTACTTGTCAACTAATGAGCAAGTACCCAAGCTTCATTAGTAATACTTATTCAAGTCCTATGAAATTTGGACTTAAAGCCACCATGGCTACTCCTGAACAATTAAGGAGAACCTATATTGGCCTTAAAGGTCATTTAACCAGACTAATTAATAAGTCTGATACCTTGTCTAAAGCAACTCCCATTGATTACTATCAACTAGAAAGATCATTGAGAGTAGCTGATCTAAAATTTTATCAAGTTAGATCTACAAGCCAGTCTTATCTCAACCTACTGAATACAACTGAAACTGATCCTGAGGAAATAGATCAAATTATAGCAGATATTTCCCAGTATGAAGACGAGACTCAAGATAAACTTGACATACTATCCAATATAGTAACACAATCTAAATCTAATGCAAATAATACTATGTCTCAATCCAGTAATCAATTACCTGAGGTTCGTCTACCTACTTTAGACTTACATTTGCAGGGCTGGATGAAGAAAATTGGGACACATTTTGGACTTCATTTGAAGTTCATATACACAGAACTTCTCTTGACAGAATTTCTAAATTCTCATACCTGATTAGTCTTCTCAAAGGGGAGGCTAAAAAGGTCATAAATAACCTAGCTCTCACTGAGAGTAATTATGAGGAAGCTATAAAACTGCTAAAGTTGAACTATTGCAACAAGGAGTTGAGTATAGCTAACCTTTATTACCAGTTGCTGGATCTGAATGCACCAAGTAACAGACCAGACTCACTTCAAAGCTTCAGGCTAGAAGTAGAGTCTCTAGTGAAGGCCTTAGGTACTAAAGTTGATGTACCCGCCTCAGAATGGTCAATCAAGTTACTTTTGCAGAGGAAATTGCCTCGAAATATCTTAGCAGAAATCTGCTCACACTATAAAACCGAGTTTCTCACTCTCGAGCAAATATTCGAGGGATTGAGAATAACGGTTAACAGGTTGAAGACTCATGATAAGATTAAACCTGAGTCTAAACCATCTAACATTGACAACTCAGTCAAAACCAAATCGACTTTGAATAAGTCCAATAAATTCAAACCTAAGACTACTCCATCCACTGGAAAAAGGAGTGGTAGTGTAGGTATTTATTCTGTATCTCCCTCTGACGTTACAACTGATATGTCTACTAAAAGGACAAATTCAGCCAGAGAGAGAAAGTGTCTGGTCTGTGATCAAGAACATGTCACCTACAAATGCACTGTTTATCCTAACTTTAATACCAGGATTAAACGGCTACAAGAATTACACAGGTGCACCAAGTGCATGGGTTCTCATGATCCCAGTAAATGTGTAGTGCAGCTACGGTTATGCAGTAGATGCAACAAAGGTGTACATCATTATGCCTTATGTAGAAACACTTCTGCACAATCTATGACACCTGGGGAGAATTCTATGAATTCCACCACAGTACAATATTGCAAGGTACATCAAGAAATAAATGTACTTGCTACTGAGTCAAGCAATAATACCACTCTGCCTACAGCTCAACTCAAACTAATTGACAGAAAATCTAGAGTTAACACTAGAGGTCTCTTTGATCAAGGATCACAGAAAACCTTCATCACACAACAATTAGTCGAGCAGTTAAAATTAAAACCTGCCAAAAGTGAGACTGAATATTTCTGGATTCTTGACTAATAGTGGACCTCGTGAATACCAAGTAGTCAAGGTGTTAGTGAGACTTGGATCTTGCACTAGTCCAATACAAGCGGTAGTAATAGATAAACTTCCTTCAGACCTGCAGGTCACAGGACTAGCTCGCACTGTGAGATATCTTAAACGAAACCGCATGAGGCTAGCAGATTACAAAATAAATTCTGACTGCCTCACAGATGTTGGTATACTTATAGGCGCTGACCATTATTATAAATTTATAACGGGATGCACCAGACAACATGGAATGAATTTGTTGTCATCTGCTGGAGGCAAGTTGCTTACTGGACCGGTGCTTTTCCAACAAAACCCAGCATCAACCAACCAACAATCTAACAATATAATAGTGGCATGACTAGGCTTGGAACAGTCACCCCTACATTTCAGAGAAATATCTGAAGATAATGAGTCTGATCCACCTGTACATCGTCTGCGGGATTTAGACACTTTAGGTATTGTCCCTGAACAACCAAGTCCTGATGATATGTGGACTTACCAGCAATATCTGGATATAGTTGTCTATAAGGACAAACAATACTGGGTGAGACTACCATGAAAGTTGAATCATCCACAACTTCCAGCTAATTATTTCATGGCAGCCTCTCAATTACAGTCTCAATTAATATGGCTGAAGAAACAGCCAGACAAATCGAACATGTATCATCAATTAATTCAACAATAACTCAATAGTAAATTTATCGAAGTTGTTGATAATGATGACCGAAAATTAGGTCACTATTTACCCCATCACGCTGTGGTGAAAGATTCATTGACAACGCCAATACGTATTTTCTTCAACTGTTGTGCCAAAGTGAAGGCAAACAGCGTGTCCTTGAATGAATGTCTCCAAACGGGACCTAGCCTAACACAAAGGCTACATAATGAACTATTACGATTCCGTACTGGTATTTTCGCTTATACTGCTGATATCAGTAAAGCTTTCCTTAGAGTAGGCTTGCAAGAAGAGGATCGTAATTACACCAAATTTCTTTGGATTAAGGACCCACTGGATCCTGACAGTGATGTCATAACCTACTGATTTGCCTCTGTGCTATTCGGAGCGACTTCCTCCCCGTTTCTACTTCAAGCCACATTAGATACACATTTGAGGAAGTCAAATAGCCCTTATAAAACAGAGATCAGTCACAAATTGTATGTCGATAATTTCCAGGGAACTACAAATGACATCCAAATTGGTAGAAATTTACCATGAGGCTAACCGTGAGTTATTAGGAGCCAATATGCCACTACAATCATGGGCCTCAAACAATAAATCATTAAACCAGATAATCGAGAAAGAATTTCTGGGTTATCAGGTGCCTAATCAATTAAAAGTTCTGGGCGTGGAATGGAACACAGGTACTGACGAGATGAATGTCAAGTCAGTACAAACCAATAATTCATCCCTTACCATGAGAAAATTACTCTCGTATGTCAGTCAACCATTTGACCCTTTAGGCTTACTTAGTCCTATATTAATAAGGGGCAAACTCCTAATGCAGGAATGCTGGCAGAAACATATGGGATGGGATGATCCGTTGCCAATTGAGTTGCAAGATAAATGGCAAATACTCGCAACGGATTTCAATCAATTAGGTGTTTTGAAATTTCCTCGTAATGCATCAGGACAAAACTTACCCACAAATTTGCACGTTTTTTGCGAAGCCTCTGGCAAAGCATATGGCGCTGCAGCCTACTTAGTCAATAGTGCACAATCAATTTTACTCACATCTAAAGCAAGAGTTGCTCCAATCAAGAAGAGATCTTTACCTCAAATTGAGTTAACTGCATTGCTGGTGGGAGTAAGATTGGCTCATTGCCTGACCAAGACACTCAATAATATCCACTTTGGTGAAATCGTAGTGTGGTCAGACAATGAGGCAGTCTTACAATGGGTAAGAAAAACAACAATAAAACTCCCTACATTAGTAATCGCGTTAGGGAAATTCATGAATTATCTGCTGGATATAAATTCAAACATGTTCCCAAAAAGGACAATCCTGCAGATTACTTATCACGAGGTTTAACATTAAAACAGCTAATCAAGTCTTCGATGTGGTTTAATGGACCTTCATGGCTTGTTAGTGGTCAGTGGCCCAAACAGAAGCCACAAGTCATAGTGACCAGTATCACTACTCCCATGAAAGAACCAGAACCTCATCGAATCTCAGCTATTAATCCTCACAATTTCTCTAACTTGAGTAAGTTATTAAGAGTGACAGCACATGTGTTTGACTTTCTTGCTAAGATAGGAATCAGACATAAGTTTCCCAATTCTATTCTCTACTGGATCAAACATGCACAAGAGACATATGGAAGTGAATATGAAAATCTTACAGATCAATTAACCAAGTCTCTAGGTATCTGGTATGATACCAACACTCATAATATATTAAGGTGTGGAGGTCGTTTGCTTCATGCAAAAATTGATTTGGATACAAAGAATCTGATCTTTCTACCACGTCACCACATTATTACAAAACTTCTAGTTTTACATCACCATCAATATGATACTTTGCATGGCGGAGTGTTAGACACTCTCACCGACCTCAGACAGAAATATTGGCTTCCTCAAGGTCGTCAAACTGTCAAATCAATCATTAAGTTCTGTGTAATCTGCAAAAGATACGACGCTCGAGTGTGTCCTTACCCAGGACCTCCACCACTCCCTAAGGAGAGAGTAGTTCATCTTCGTCCCTTTGAGACCACTGGTGTCGATTACACAGGAGCATTGCTTCTCACTGGCAATCCAGATAAGATTCCAGTGAAAGCTTATATTTGCCTCTTCACGTGTGCTACCACACGAGGCGTACATCTAGAAGTGACTTCTGACATGAGTGCCGAAGCCTTCATCCAAGCTTTTCGTAGATTTGCAGCTCGCAGATCTTGTCCCCAACTAATGATACCAGATAATTGTTCAAATTTTGTGGCAGGAGAAGCCTGCCTACGAGAGATATGGAATCATCCAGAAGTGCAGTCTGTCCTGCAGAGACGACAATGCCACTGGAAATTTATTGCTCCCAGAGCCCCCTGGCAAGGTGGGTTTTACGAACGTATGATAGGGACTGTCAAGAAATGTTTAAGGAAGACCTTACATCGACAGAAAATTAGTTACTCCGAACTCCAAACACTCGTCGTGGAAATTGAAGCGCGAGTCAACAATCGCCCATTAACTTACCTGTCAGATGATTTCTCACAGAGAGAGTCTCTGAGTCCCTTGCATTTAATACATGGAGGCCTGCTGAGCCCTCTGATACCTTTGGCAGAAGAGGACCCCGTCGACCCTTCCCATGTAACCAGGAGTGACTTAGTAGAAAGTTACCAACATCTCTCGAGAGTAATTGAAAGGTGGAATGAGGTGTGGACTCGAGAGTACCTCACCGCTCTACGAGAGTACCACTATGGAGCTTTGAGCCCCTATAATAAAGTTCAACTCAAACCAGGAGACCTAGTATTGGTTGACATTGATGGACCAAGGTCAGAATGGCCTATAGGCACAATTGTTGCTATCCACCCAGATCACCAAGGCATCCTGAGAGTAGTACGGGTTTTGTGCCGAGGCACTACTACCCTAAAGACATTAGAGAAGTTGGTACCTCTCGAATTAGCAGAACTAGAGTGTTTATCAGAACCAGCTTCACCAAGAATTTCCGAGGACAACAATTCTGATTCACCAAGCACCCGCCCAATTAGAGCAGCTGCTCAACAATGCAAACGGAAACTACAAGCCTATTATAGCTCTGACTAAGAGCAAATAATTTCCCATCCAATTTGAGTAGTCATGATGATGCTATGTTGTGGTGTCAAGTAACAAATCATTTACAAGTCACAATGACCCAAGACATTCACCTCACAGTGGATTCTCAGTTACTTTAAATTGTATGATTTAATTCTTAATTTGTTTGTGTAGGCTATCAACTATAACATTATTTCATCTAGAGCATCTATGAATTTGCAAAACTTTAAGTCTTAGTAACATAACCGTTACATGTCATCGCAACACTAGTCAAGGAGTATATTGTAGGCTTTAGTAGTCATTAACTTTAGATGATTCACAATTCCATGTTTTCCATTTAACATGAGTTCCTTTACAAGACTTAAATTCTTGTATGTCCTTGACAATTACGGGACAGCCGTTATGTGTGTACTAATGTACTAACATACTAACATTAATACTAACTTCGGGATAGGTACGTCAGTACTCAACATTGCACTGCGACCTGAGTTTTCTCTCCCCTGAATTATGTTGGAAATTTCCAACACTAATAAACTACTATTGTATTATAATAAATCATCATTATATACTAACTACAGTAGTTATTAATTTCACTAATGGTAGTGTAAACATAAATTAAACCATTTCATCTGCGTATTAGTGCTAGAATTCTCATAATATCGAGTAGCAACATTGGGTCAGATAATGTCTAGTTAGACACGTTTATTACCAATGTGTTAGAAAATTTAATGTGGTTCTCTAAAATTGTCAGTATTCCGTGTAATAATTACCTACGGATAATATGACTCCCGATAATCTAAAACCGAGAGTTATTAACTGAAATTGTTATCAAGTAATTGTTATCACCTATACCCCCTATTAGACTATTTTACAGGAACTTCTTTTACAGGAGCTCATAAAATGGAGGAAAGGGTCCTGAAAGATATTGTTAAGAGAAACGTTATTCCTACAGACAAAAATCAGAAGATACAACTGACGATTTACTATAAAACCAAAAAAACGGCCAGCCTACTCATTAGAAACTCTCCAGACACAAAGCAGAATGCTTTAAAAGAGACTAACGTCGTCTATGCCTTCAAATGCCCTCTTGGGGACTGTAAGCCTCAAAAAAATCAGTATATAGGCAAGACAACAACAACATCTCTTTCCAGGCAATTAACGATGCATAAGCAACAGGGCTCCATTAAGGAACATATAGTCTGTTCCCACAACCAAACCATCACCAGAGAAATCTTAGCAAACAACACAGAAATCATCGATAGATACAGCGATAGCAGGCGGCTTGACATCTGCGAGGCACTACACATCAACAAGTCAACACCAGCAATCAACAGCCAATTAATGCACAACTATATTCTACCCACTTCAAGACTCCGCTCCAATATAGAAGCATCAAGAAATATGGGCCAATAGGCCCTCTGCAATTACTTCCATTCTTACCTTCAATACTCATTGTTTCGTGTTCTATCCTGTGTTGAAAGTTTTGTTCACCTCATCCAAAACTGTTGTATCATATCACCTCACCCAAAATGCGGGTATAAAATGAAAAATGAAAGCTGTTTAAATCATAGCATAAGTAAGAACTCTGTTTAGTGTTTGCAGGTAATAGTTGTGTGTGTGTAAACTAAAAGTCTTTGAAAATGTAATAAGTTATTACGAAACGCGTTCAAGTGTCGCGTCAGACTAGAATTAAGAATGAATTTTGGAGAATTGATTTTTCAATTACCATCAACAGTGAAAAGAAACATAAAAAAGATCGAGAAAATTCGTGTTTGAATTATTAATCTTAATTTTTCGGTCATATTTAATAATATATATAAATATATATATATATATATATATATATATATATATATATATATATATATATATATATATATATATATATATATATATATATATATATATATTGGTGTATACTGGCAGCAGGTTTTCTTTCAAACATGTTTCATTGAATATGACCGCATATTCTGTATTTATTATTTTCTGGTTTAGGGCTTCTATCCCTCTAACTATTTTCTTAGCATCAGGGCTTAATTGAAATAGGAGTTCTCCAAAACTCATTTTCGTACTTTTAAGGTGAAGAAAAGAAGTGATTTACTATAGTGTATTACACTTATTTGTATAATTTGCACGACGTTTCGAACCTCCATGGTTCATTCTCAAGTGAACAGATCTTACAATACTAGTTGATTTTATACCCGCATTAGGTCAGGTGATAATACAATGAAGGTGAAAACATGGGGGGATACATAAGGGATAAACATAGGGGCTGCAGAAGGCTTATTGACCCATACGAGGCATCTCCTATCTAAACACAAAGATAATAGACAAAACCCAAGATTCAAGAAGATTACAAATTCTTGAGGCAATTCACATAAGAATAGAGCGACCTACCATGAACACCCAAATCACGGAACTATTTACTCTACCCACCATGAGAGTAAGGACAAGACAAGAACATATCGATGCCAACACAGAAGACAATGTCCAACATAACAGGCCAATTACACTGAATTAATCTTTGTGTTTAGATAGGAGATGCCTCGTATGGGCCAATAAGCCTTCTGCAGCCCCGATGTTTATCCCTTATGTATCCCCCCATGTTTTCACCTTCATTGTATTATCACCTGACCTAATGCGGGTATAAAATCAACTAGTATTGTAAGATCTGTTCACTTGAGAATGAACCATGGAGGTTCGAAACGTCGTGCAAATTATACAAATAAGTGTAATACACTATAGTAAATCACTTCTTTTCTTCACCTTAAAAGTACGAAAATGAGTTTTGGAGAACTCCTATTTCAATTAAGCCCTGATGCTAAGAAAATAGTTAGAGGGATAGAAGCCCTAAACCAGAAAATAATAAATACAGAATATGCGGTCATATTCAATGAAACATATATATATATATATATATATATATATATATATATATATATATATATATATATATATATATATATATAAAAATATACACATATATATATATATATATATATATAAATATACACATATATATATATATATATATATATATATAAATATACACACATATATATATATATATATATATATATATATATATATATATATATATATATATATATATACATATATATATATATATATATATATATATATATATATATATATATATATATATATATATATATATATATATATATATATATATATATATATATTTATATGGAACATCTCTTTCTGGATCTTCCTGTGATTGCGGGATTGTAAATTAGAGTCACAACCAATTGTTTCTTTCCAGCAAAATGATTTCAGTGATAAAGACCCCTTAATTCATATCGTCTTAACCGGGAAGTCTTTAAATCTGGTATTTTTTCTCACCTTCTCAACCAACTTTTAACAGCCAGCCAACAGTTGCTTTCTACCATCTTTAGTCTGGTACTGCCTGGAGTCTACCGAAGTGCGGGTATGTCTCACGTGTGTCAGTATGTGTCATGTGTCATGTGTGACAGTTTGAATTATGAGTTATTTATCATGTGTTAGCAAGTGGATAACAAGAACTTTTCACACTAGAGATGCTATACCGATGATGACACTTTTCAAAACGCTTGTGCTCTCTAGTGTGAAGTACTGCTGCACAATGACAGCCCTTTTCAAAGCTGGAGAAATTGCCGACCTGGAGAGCGTGCAGAGATCCTATACTGCTAGAATTCACTCAGTAAAACACCTAAACTATTGGGACCAACTAAAGAGCCTAAATCTGTACTCCCTTGAGCGCAGGCGGGAGAGATATATAATAATTTACTCGTGGAAAATGTTAGAGGGGCTGGTCCCAAACCTGCACACAGAAATAACATGACATGAGACCAGAAGACATGGCAGGATGTGCAGAATACCCCCGTTGAAAAGCGGAGGTGCAACAGGTACTCTGAGAGAGAACTCTATCAACATCAGAGGCCCGAGACTGTTCAACACGCTTCCGCTAGACATAAGGGGCATAACTGGCCGACCCCTCACAGTGTTCAAGATAGAACTATCAACATCAGAGGCCCGAGACTGGTTAACACGCTTCCGCTAGACATAAGGGGCATAACTGGCCGACCCACCACAGTGTTCAAGAGAGAACTGGATAAGCACCTCCAAAGGATACCTGATTAACCAGGCTGTGACTCATACGTCAGGCTGCGAGCAGCCGCGTCCAACAGCCTGGTTGATCAGTCCAGCAACCAGGAGGCCTGGTCGACGACCGGGCCGTGGGGACGCTAAGCCCTGGAAGCACCTCAAGGTAACCTCAAGGTAAGGTAAGTATCATGAGTTGACATGTGTGTCAGCATGTATCACATGTCAGTCTTCTTCTTATTAGATTTATTTTTTATTTGGAATGATCAGTGCATAATGTTTTATAATATGAAAATAATAATAATAATAATAATAATAATAATAAAAATAATAATAAAATTTAAAATAAAGATAATAACACCGAGAAATTACACTAACGTGATATATATCAATGAGAAAATCTATTGTAACTCTGGGGTGACTCTTGCAGAGGTTGCAGTTGGCAGTACGCTGGTCGTGGGTTCGAGGCACCTAAGAGCACCAGTTGATTGTCTCAATAATAATAATGATAATAATAACAATTCAAAATCGTGTCAGAATGTCGTGTTTTTGTGGGTGTCACTTTGGCACAGAATCACGTGACACTCTTTTTACTGATGCCACTTCCGACCCGCCCAAGTTGGCAACAGCATCTACTAGGACCAATTAAACAAACTAAGAAACTAACAAACAAATATAGAGGTATTTCCCTTTATACATATATATATATATATATATATATATATATATATATATATATATATATATATATATATATATATATATATATATATATATATATATATATATATATATATATGAATGAAAACTCACACCCCAGAAGTGACTCGAACCCATACTCCCAGAAGCAACGCAACTGGTAACTACAGGGCGCCTTAATCCGCTTGACCATCACGGCCGTCAAAAGGAAGTGATAGCCGAGGCTATTTGAGCCACTTCCCCGACGGCAACTCGGATGGTAATCTTGGGCATAGCATTTCACCAAATCACCTCATTCTTTGGGGCACACGTGAGGAACACAAATGCGAACAAGCCTGAATGGTCCCCAGGACTATATGCGAATGAAAACTCACACCCCAGAAGTGACTCGAACCCATACTCCCAGAAGCAACGCAACTGGTAACTACAGGGCGCCTTAATCCGCTTGACCATCACGGCCGTCAAAAGGAAGTGATAGCCGAAGCTATTTGAGCCACTTCCCCGACGGCAACTCGGATGGTAATCTTGGGCATAGCATTTCACCAAATCACCTCATTCTTTGGGGCACACGTGAGGAACACAAATGCGAACAAGCCTGAATGGTCCCCAGGACTATATGCGAATGAAAACTCACACCCCAGAAGTGACTC